>NC_090650.1:242494025-242806752 GCF_040937935.1 Hyperolius riggenbachi
CGTTGGGTTGAGTGAACTCACCTCACTGCATATAACTACCTTTGTGTTCAGTGAACCCACCTCAATGCATATAACTACCGTTGGGTTGAGTGAACTCACCTGACTGCATCTAACTACCTTTTGTGTTCAGTGAACCCACCTCACTGTATATAACTACCTTTGTGTTCAGTGAACTCACCTGACTGCATCTAAATACCTTTTGTGTTCAGTGAACCCACCTCACTGCATATAAATACCTTTGGGTTGAGTGAACTCACCTCACTGCATATAACTACCTTTGGGTTGAGTGAACTCACCTCACTGCCTATAACTACCTTTGTGTTGAGTGAACTCACCTGACTACATCTAACTACCTTTTGTGTTCAGTGAACTCACCTCACTGCATCTAAATACCTTTTGTGTTCAGTGAACCCACCTCACTGCATATAACTACCTTTGGGTTGAGTGAACTCACCTCACTGCATATAACTACATTTGTGTTCAGTGAACTCACCTCACTGCATCTAAATACCTTTTGTGTTCAGTGAACCCACCTCACTGCATATAACTACCTTTGTGTTGAGTGAACTCACCTCACTGCATATACCTAGCTTCCCCCCGAGATGGACAAAATGGACAAACCATGTAGAGGAAGAGGTAGAGGTAGACCCAGAGGAAGGCCACCTGGCACTGGCAGGTCTGTGCGAGGTGGTGTTGCTGTGATTTCGTGCGGACCTGGCCCAAAGTACAGTGCTCAGAAGAAGGCACGTCCCATCACTTCCCAAAATTGTGAGGACGTGCTTGAGTATTTAACACAGAACTCCTCATCTCCCGCAGCCACCAGCGCTACAACAAGCACCACATCCACTGTATTTGACACTTCGCAGGACTTATTTGGTGGTGGTGGTGGTGAAATCACTGATTCACAGCCACTACTGCAACAACAAGAAGAAGGCGCAGGTACACCACCTCATACGTCTGAGTTAGGTGGCGACAGTATGGACGTAACGTGTGAGGAGGGGCATAATGAACCACCTGAAGTTGGTGCAGTTGTGGAGTTGTCTGAGGAAAGCGAAGCTGGGCAGGAGGATTATGATGATGATTATACGGATGTCACTTATGTTCCCAATAGAGGAGATGACCAGGGGGACAGTTCAGAGGGGGAGCCAGAGAGGAGTAGGAGGAGATGATAGATAGCAGAGGGAGCTCGTCCTCAGAAACAGCTGGGGGCAGTGTCCGGCGCCATGTATCGCCAGCTATGGCCAGCCAGCCAACATGCCCTTGAAGGTCAACTGTTGATGCCACCGTAGTGCCATCGCCCCAGGGGGGCTCAGCGGTTTGGAAATATTTTATGATGTGTGCCTCAGATAGCAGCAAAGCCATCTGTTCTCTCTGCCTCCAAAAATTGAGCTGTGGAAAGGCCAACACTCACGTAGGGACAAGTGCCTTACGAAGGCACCTGGAGAAAAGGCACAAACAGCTATGGGAAGAACACCTGAGGAAAAGCAGCACTATCAAAAGACAAGTCACCCTCCTTCTCCTCTTCCTCCTTCAGGTGCATCATCTTCATCCGCTTTCTCCCTTGAACCTTCACAGCCACCCTCCTTCACACCACCTCTGCCCTTGAGCGGTTCCTGCTCCTCTGCCCACAGCAGTAGCCAGGTGTCCGTGAAGGAAGTCTTTGAGCGGAAGAAGCCAATTTCAGCCAGTCACCCTCTTGACCGGCGTCTGACAGCTGGTGTGGCGGAACTATTAGCTCGCCAGCTATTACCATACAAGCTGGTGGAGTCAGAGGCTTTCTGTAAATTTGTGGCCATTGGGACACCGCAGTTGAAGATACCAGGTCGCACTTATTTTTCCACGAAAGGCCATACCCAAACTGTACCGTGCAGTTCAGAGGCAAGTGGTGTCATCTATTGTGAAGAGCGTTGGGTCAAGGGTCCACCTGACCACGGATGCCTGGTCTGCCAAGCACGGGCAGGGCCGCTACATTACGTACACAGCCCATTGGGTCAACCTGGTGACCGATGGCAGAAAGCAGGGAGTACGTGGCTGCGCAGCGGACCGACTTGTCACACCTCCACGGCTTGCAGGCAGGCCTCCTGCCACCTCCTCTCCTTCTCCTCCAGCTACATCCTCTTCGCTGTCAACCTCCTCCTCCTCCTTGGCTGAGTGTCAGTTGAACTCTAGCGGTGCTGCCATCTCTTCTTCCTCTCTGGTCGTGCAAAGATTTGTCTCAAAGTACCCATGCTTAGAGGACGTCCTGAAGCAGACCAGGAAGTTGTGTGGGTATTTCAGGCAGTCTTATACGGCCATGGCACGCTTTGCGGACATTCAGCGGAAAAACAACTCGCTGGAATTCCACCCTGCTCATGTTCTCTCGCCTGCTAGACCAGGAGAAAGCCGTCACCCAGTACCTGTACAACTACAGTAGAAGGACACAATCTGGGAAGATGGGGATGTTGTGGCCCAACAGCTGGACACTGATGCGAAATGCATGCAGGACCATGCGGCCGTTTGAGGAGGTGACCAACCTGGTTAGACGCGCTGAAGACACCATCAGTGACTTGATCCCCTACGCTTACTTCCTGGAGCGTGCCATGCGTAGAGTGGTGGATAAAGCTGTGGAGGAGCGGGAACAGGAACAGCTACGGCAGGAGAATTCGTGGGAGCGATTTACATTCGAACCACATGTTTCCTCGACACCTGCGGCACCACAGAGGGGGGAGGAGGAGGAAGAAGAGGAGTCGTGTGGGGAAGGAGTGGAGTCAGACTCGGATGACGAATATGAGGAAGGTGTTTCTGTGGAGGAGGAAGAGGCGGCGGTGGCGGCAGAAGAACAACCGCAGCAGCCATCACAAGGGGTTTCTGCTGCTCCACGTTCCCGTGGTATTGTTCGTGGCTGGGGGGAGGAAGAGGAGTTGCGTGACATCACTGTGGAAGAGCAAGAGGAGATGGAGAGTACGTCTGGATCCGACTTTGTGCAGATGGCTTCTTTCATGTTGTCCAGCCTGTTGAGGGACCCCCATATAAAAAAAACTCAAGGGGAATGACCTATACTGGGTGGCCACGCTACTAGACCCTCGGTACAGGCACAAAGTGGCAGACCTGTTACCAACTCAACACAAGGCGGAAAGGATGCAGCACTTGCAGAACAAGCTGTCAATGATGCTTTACAATGCATTTAAGGGTGATGTGACAGTACAACGCAATAAAGGTACCACTGGCAGTAATCCTCCTCTTCCTCACCAGTCCACGCAGGCAAGGACAGGACGCTCCAGCGATCTCGGGGTGATGTCGGACATGCGGACATTCTTTAGTCCAACGCCTCGCAGTAGCCCTTCGGTATCCACCCTCCACCAACGCCTGGACTGGCAGGTAGCCGACTACCTGGCCTTAAGAGTGGATGTACACACTGCTACTGCGAGCAGCGAGGATGAACCCTTGCTCTACTGGTTGCGCATGCTTGACCTGTGGCCAGAGCTGTCCCAATTTGCTATACAACGTCATGACAGTGTTCAGTACCTGACCTTTATCAAAATGAATGAGGCATGGATCCCTGAGGGCTATTGCACAACCGAAGACTAAGTCAGTCCCCACACACAGCATCTCTGCCTGCAGGCCGCTTGACTGCCTTCTCCACCACCACCACCAGGGTCCAGGACTCTAGGCGGATTCCAGAATTTTTAAGGCCGCTGCTAGCAGAGGCCGCTATACTAATTTTTCTGGGGCGTGCACATGCCTGCCTAATTTTTCTGGCTGAACTGCAGGCGGCTGCAACAAAAAAACAAAAGGCATGTACATGTGCCCATCCCCCTTCGTGATCATTACCTTGCTGCGGTGAAGGGGCTTGCGTATCACAATGAAGCAATGACCGCCGGCTATATGAGTGTCTCGGGTGGGGGTGGCACACTGTTCTGTCATTCAGCTACATCAGCCGGGCGACCATATGGGCTGAAAAGCCACCATCACCTGCACTCTCGTCATGGTGCGCACCAGTCCAGCATGACCGTCACTACACAAACAGCTGTTTGCAGTCACTGCATACCTTTCACTGTATCTGTGACTGCACATTATACCTGGCAGTCAGTGCATTACTTGCACTTGATTGGATGGCAGACTTGCCCTCCATAACGGATTCCCGTTAAAGGATTTAAAGTTGATTCATTACAATTAGGGCCTCAAAAGGTCCTCCTGAGTCCTGTATTGTTATTTTGGTCACTACCTGGGGGCAGGCATGCCTGCCTGCTGCCCTCCTTGCCTGGATGTGTGGTGGGAGCCGTTTGTTAGGCTCCAACTCCGGACCGGAATCACACCAGGAAGGGTTCCCCCGCCATTAGCCACGGTCAGTGGTCACGATGGCAGACTTGACCTCCATAACAGATTCTCGCCGGATACCAACCTGGTAAATCGCAGTGAAGGCACCATCAGACTTGCCCTCCATAACGGATTCCCGTTAAAGGATTTAAAGTTGATTCATTACAATTAGGGCCCCAAAAGGTCCTCCTGAGTCCTGTATTGTTATTTTTGGTCACTACCTCGGGGCGGGCATGCATGCCTGCCTGCTGCCCTCCTTGCCTGGATGTGTGTTGGTAGCCGTTGCTCAGGCTCCAACTCCGGAACGCAATACAACCATCTACAGTTTCAAACAAATTAAAAATACAACCATCTACAGTTTCAAACAATTTAAAAATACAACCATCTACATTTTAAAACAATTGAACAATGCAACCATCTACAGTTTCAAACAATTTAAAAAAATGTCAAAAAACTTGCCCTCCGTAAAACATTCTTGGCAAATGCTTTTGACTTGGTTTGTCTTCCGCTGGGTCAAGGGTCCATCTGACCACAGATGCCTGGTCTGCAAAGCATGGTCAGGGCAGCTACAGCATGGGTCTCAGCAGGCTCCCACTTCGGACCGGAGTCCAACCTTCATTACCCGTGGACGTGGTGACAATGGCAGACTTGCCCTCTATAACGGATTCCCGTTAAAGGATTTAAAGTTGATTCATTACAATTAGGGCCTCAAAAGTCCTCCTGAGTCCTGTATTGTTATTTTTGGTCACTACCTCGGGGCGGGCGTGCATGCCTGCCTGCTGCCCTCCTTGTCTGGATGTGTGGTGGTAGCCGTTGCTCAGGCTCCAACTCCGGAACGCAATACAACCATCTACAGTTTCAAACAATTTAACAATACAACCATCTACAGTTTCAAACAATTTAAAAATACAACCATCTACAGTTTCAAACAATTTAAAAAAATGTAAAAAAAACTTGCCCTCCGTAAAACATTATTTGCAAATGCTTTCAACTTAGTTTGTCTTCCGCTGGGTCAAGGGTCCATCTGACCACAGATGACTGGTCTGCAAAGCACGGTCAGGGAGGGCAGCTACAGCATGGGTCTCAGCAGGCTCCCACTACGGGCCGGAATCCAACCTTCATTCCCCTCCCATTACCCGTGGTGACAATGACAGACTTGCCCTCCATAACGGATTCCTGTTAAAGGATTTAAAGTTGATTCATTACAATTAGGGCCTCAAAAGTCCTCCTGAGTCCTGTATTGTTATTTTTGGTCACTACCTCGGGGCGGGCGTGCATGCCTGCCTGCTGCACTCCTTGCCTGGATGTGTGGTGGTAGCCGTTTCTTAGGCTCCAACTCCGGAACGCAATACAACCATCTACAGTTTCAAACAATTTAAAAATACAACCATCTACAGTCTCAAACAATTTAAAAATACAACCATCTACAGTTTCAAACAATTTAAAAAAAATGGCAAAAAAACTTGCCCTCCGTAAAACATTCTTGGCAAATGCTTTTGACTTGGTTTGTCTTCCGCTGGGTCAATGGTCCATCTGACCACAGATGCCTGGTCTGCAAAGCACGGTCAGGGCAGCTACAGCATGGGTCTTAGCAGGCTCCCACTTCGGGCCGGAATCCAACCTTCATTCCCCGCCCATTACCCGTGGTGACAATGGCAGACTTGCCCTCCATGACGGATTGCCGTTAAACGATTTAAAGTTGATTCATTACAATTAGGGCCTCAAAAGTCCTCCTGAGTCCTGTATTGTTATTTTTGGTCACTACCTCGGGGCGGCCATGCCTGCCTGCTGCCCTCCTTGGATGTGCAGTGGTAGCCGTTGCTCAGGCTCCACACCGGATTCCATCCCTCATTCCCCGGCCATTACCCGGGGTCACAAATGGCAGACTTGCCCGCCTCCATATGGTTCTCGTGAAAGGAATGTGGTGTCATCTTTGCCCGCCATAACTGGTTCTCGTTAAAGGATTTAAAGTACATTCATTTCAAATACAGCAAGCCCTCGATAGTCCTCCTGTATTGTTATTTTTGGTCACTACCTCGGGGCGGGCATGCATGCCTGCCTGCTGCCCTCCTTGGATGTGTAGTGGTAGCCGTTGCTCAGGCTCCACACTGGATTCAAACCCTCATTCCCCCGGCCATTACCCGGGGTCACAATGCCAGACTTGCCCGCCTCCATAGGATTCTCATTGTAGCAGTACTGAACAAGTACCGCTACAAGTAGAAAATGTAATTTAAAAACAAAACGTAAGCTTTTTAACAATGCCATGGAAAGTTAAGAAGTCAGTCACACATTACCTGACATCACTGAGTGAGGAAGAGCAATCTCGCCATGTTGCGCAGTAGTCCAGCATGGCCGTCACTACACAAACAGCTGGTAACTTGCGGTGCGTTACACAGTTAGTTTGGTGCGTCAGTGTGAAGCAGTACTCTAATTACACTACCTGATTGATGTATACACATGCAAGATGTTTTAAAGCACGTTAGGCCTGCAATTTAGCATTCGACGTGATTTCTGCCCTTAAAACGCTGTTTTGCGTCACATCCAGATTTTTCCCCGGGACTTTTGGCGTGTATCCCACTCCGCCATGCCCCCCTCCAGGTGTTAGACCCCTTGAAACATCTTTTCCATCACTTTTGTGGCCAGCATAATTTTTTCTATTTTTCAAAGTTCGCCTCCCCATTGAAGTCTATTGCGGTTCGCGAACTTTTTCGCAAACCGAACCTTCCGCGGAAGTTCGCGAACCCGGTTCACGAACCTTAAATCGGAGGTTCAGCCCATCACTAGTCACAATGTAATCAGAGGCAAAGAATCACTGCCTCATCCATCCTCCCCCCCCCTTACCTAGTGTGTCCCCCACATCCCATTAGATTGTAAGCTCGCAAGGGCAGGGTCATCCTCCTAATGTTTACTGTTCTTGTAACAATATTTGTGCTGCTTGGAACTCTGCTGTACATTGGTTAGTTGTATATATGTTCCCCTTGTTATCTTATTGTGCTTTGCGGAATATGTTGGCGCTATATAAATAAAATAATAATAATAATAATAGCAGCGGGGAAGGGGGACATCTCCCCCCTTCCCTCACCTTGGGGCCCCCCTTCCTGGCTCTCCCCTCCGGAATGTTTAAGTGTCAGCACAGCGGCTGACATGCGGCGGGGACTTACCGCTGTTACAACCGCCAGAGGGAGCTCTGATCTGTGTGCAGCTAGTCTGGTCTACTTAAGACCAGACTAGCGGCCCACAGAGCAGAGCTCTCTCCGGCGGCTGGAAGAACAGCGGTAAGTCCCTGCCCGCTGTCAGTCGCCGACACATAAACATTCTGGAGGGGAGAGCCAGGAACGAGGGCCCCAAGGTGAGCCAGGAATGAGGGCCCCAAGGTGTCCCCCCTTCCCCGCCGCTGTGCCCATCGCTCCCTTTAATTGGCTGCCTTTCTTCCTGGGGACACCGAGACCTGGCTACATATACTGGGTACACCTATAGACCTGGCTATACTGGGGACACCTATACACCTGGCAGCATATACTGGGGACACCTATAGACCTGGCTACATATACTGGGTACACTTATAGCTGCCAGATTATGTGTATTTTTGGGGAACCACTGCTGCCAGATTTAGTGTATTTTGGGAAACAGCTGCCAGATTATGTGTATTTTTGGGGAACCGCTGTCAGATTGTGTATGTTGGGGAAACCGCTGCTTCCAGATAATGTGTATTTTGGGGGAAACACTGCTGCCAGATTACATGTATTTTTTTGGTGATCCGCTGCCAGATTACACATATTTTGGGGAACCACTGCCAAATTATATGTATTTGGGGGAACCGCTGCTGTCAGATTATGTCTATTTTGGGGGAACATATTATCTGTATTTTGGAGGAACCTCTGCCAAATTGCATGGATTTTTGGTGAAATGCTGTCAGATTACATGTATTTTGGGGGGAAACACTATGGCAGAGCTTAAACTTCCCCGGCAGACCTTTTACAACACTGCTAAGGTCATGTATATATTGCCCCACCCATGACCACGCCCACATTCTGTTGCATGGCCACACCCATTTTTCGGTGCTCAGTATAAAACATCTGTTGTCAGTAAATTATTATATCTTAGTCTGTAAAAAAATAACGTGAACAATGGGCAACACTGGTACGGGGCCCCATAATCTGCTATTGCCCGGGGGCCCCATGATTTTTCAGTCCACCCCTGGGTATGAAACGTCTGTGTGATGTCTGTCCTGAAATTATGTTGAGCTCACTTGCCAGGGACAGAGGCTACTCCACATAGTCTGTCTGTGTGATTGATTCTACTATATTAATTTTAGTTACTACCATGCGCTAGAGGGAATCCTCCAATAGTAAAAGTAGCGTGTATGACAGAGGGATCCCTCAAACCCTCAAATGGTGCAAAACAGTAAATTATATAAGTCTAACACGCGCTAATTCAATAAAATCCTCTTTATTCCTATGTAGGTAATCAATTAAAAAATTGCGGCAAAAAAATACATATCCCCAATCCACTCATCCACTCCACGCTACCTCTACATACACACCACTGAAGGGCCCTTCTGAAAAATGTAAAAAAGGGGTTGTAAAAAAATTAGGGATATAGTGCTTCCCAATACGTTAGGGTTCCACCCCAATAGTTCCTATATGGAAATAGGCCTTATATTTGGTTAGAAGTCCGTTCTATTAAACCTCCTCCAAAATTGTCCCGTGTATCAATTACATATATAGGTTACTCCAGTTGCATAACAGGGGGTTGTTTGTATGATAGTTCGTTGTACGGATCCACATACCACCCCTGGCGATTCTGTCGTCAGCCGGGAATGTCCGCCGTCATACAGCTCTCTCGGTGCACTCCACGCTGGCCTCCTAGTGCAGCATGCGTCACTTCCACTTGGAAGATACAGAGCTTCGCTCGCTGCACTTCCGCTCAGCGTAACTCACGTATGTGTTGGCTTTACTTTTCGGGTGACGTCACCACTCAAAGAAGACCTCTGGATCTTGATGCATAGGTAGCCGCTGCACGCTTCCGCGGTATACCCTGTCCACGGTCTCCGTCACCAACTTTGTATACAGAAGATAGAAACCTCAACGCGTTTCTGCCAATATACGTTGGCCTTCTTCAGGAGGATTTTGATAGTCTGGAGCTGCACTTGTTTTCACTTCTTATATACCATTTTCCGGAACATCCGGCCCCATATTAATGGGGTTATAGGTCAAAGTCCACATAGCGAAATATTTTCTTCAAAATTCAAATGATGTTAATTCTTCATGTCACTATTAACACTCTGCTTTGTCCTCCCATATTAAATGTATATAATGGGAGATATATATAACTAATCGATAAAAAATTCAAATTTATAAAAAAGGTAAAATTCATATGAGCAACTTTAAATTCCACACACGTCACCCCATAACTTTTCTTCACTCATCTATTCAGTAACAGACATTCTCCCCGATTATTCACAGGCAACCATTCATTCACCACCAAATGACAGTCGGGTATTTCCCAACACATTCATATGGCCCATTATTCTCATAACCCAAAATTGTAGATATATTGGATACCATCAACCCATGGTGAAGGAGGGGAAGGAGGGGAAGGGGAGGGAGACAGGAGGAGGGGGTGTGGGGGGAAGGGGGGGTAGGGAAAAGCTGGGCAAGAGAGGGGAGGGGGAGGAGTGCCAGGTTAACCTCATAACCTCCCATTATCAAATCATACCGGATCCACCACTATAAGCACCTAAAATCCACATTCCCCCCTGTTGTCCTTTGGACCCAATTCTATTCAAAGAAGGCAAATACTGTGTTTAACCACTTCAAGGCCAAAGAAAATCGTTCCCTTTATACTTCCCCCATGTACTTCCCTGTAATGTTTGGACAGAGGGTGTCCCACACATTTCTTTTTTATTTTTTTAATAATAATATAAAAAAGAAATGTGTGGGACACCCTCTGTCCAAACATTACAGGGAAGTACATGGGGGAAGTATAAAGGGAATGATTTTCTATGGCCTTGAAGTGGTTAAACACAGTGGGAGAGGTGGGGATTACATAAAGAAAATGTCAAGGTGTGAATCAAAATGGATCTTTCAGATAGATACTCTTATCCCTAAGGGTCTGAACAGTGAGATGGAGCTATTTGCCTTCTTTGAATAGAATTGGGTCCAAAGGACAACAGGGGGGAATGTGGATTTTAGGTGCTTATAGTGGTGGATCCGGTATGATTTGATAATGGGAGGTTATGAGGTTAACCTGGCACTCCTCCCCCTCCCCTCTCTTGCCCAGCTTTTCCCTACCCCCCCTTCCCCCCACACCCCCTCCTCCTGTCTCCCTCCCCTTCCCCTCCTTCCCCTCCTTCACCATGGGTTGATGGTATCCAATATATCTACAATTTTGGGTTATGAGAATAATGGGCCATATGAATGTGTTGGGAAATACCCGACTGTCATTTGGTGGTGAATGAATGGTTGCCTGTGAATAATCGGGGAGAATGTCTGTTACTGAATAGATGAGTGAAGAAAAGTTATGGGGTGACGTGTGTGGAATTTAAAGTTGCTCATATGAATTTTACCTTTTTTATAAATTTGAATTTTTTATCGATTAGTTATATATATCTCCCGTTATATACATTTAATATGGGAGGACAAAGCAGAGTGTTAATAGTGACATGAAGAATTAACATCATTTGAATTTTGAAGAAAATATTTCGCTATGTGGACTTTGACCTATGACCCCATTAATATGGGGCCGGATGTTCCGGAAAATGGTATATAAGAAGTGAAAACAAGTGCAGCTCCAGACTATCAAAATCCTCCTGAAGAAGGCCAACGTATATTGGCAGAAACGCGTTGAGGTTTCTATCTTCTGTATACAAAGTTGGTGACGGTCCGGAGACCGTGGACAGGGTATACCGTGGAAGCGCGCAGCGGCTACCTATGTATCAAGGTCCAGAGGTCTTCTTTGAGTGGTGATGTCACCCGAAAAGTAAAGCCAACACGTACGTGAGTTACGCTGAGAGGAAGTGCAGCGAGCAAAGCTCTGTATCTTCCAAGCGGAAGTGACGCATGCTGCACTAGGAGAGCTGTATGACGGCGGACATTCCCGGCTGACGACAGAATCGCCAGGAGTGGTATGTGGATCCGTACAACGAACTATCATACAAACAACCCCCTGTTATGCAACTGGAGTAACCTATATATGTAATTGATACACGGGACAATTTTGGAGGAGGTTTAATAGAACGGACTTCTAACCAAATATAAGGCCTATTTCCATATAGGAACTATTGGGGTGGAACCCTAACGTATTGAGAAGCACTATATCCCTAATTTTTTTACAACTCCTTTTTTACATTTTTCAGAAGGGCCCTTCAGTGGTGTGTATGTAGAGGTAGCGTGGAGTGGATGAGTGGATTGGGGATATGTATTTTTTTGCCGCAATTTTTTAATTGATTACCTACATAGGAATAAAGAGGATTTTATTGAATTAGCGCGTGTTAGACTTATATAATTTACTGATTCTACTATATGTCACCATGGTGTCTCTTAAAAAAATAGTTGCATGAAAGTTCATAAATGCTAAAGAGATGTTTAATAAAAGTACACATGTGCTTACACCTGACCACAGCTTTTTAGCATTTTAGGGTTATAGAAATGTGTTATTTGTATTTATAGTTCTTATGTTTTCATCATATATATTTCAGCAAATCTGGAAACATGAAGGATTTCAATAGAGCATATACTTTTTTTGCTATGAGAAAGCCACAGAGAAAGGTTTTAGAGCCTAATGGCGCTGCAAAAGCTCACCGCTGCCAGAGATCAAAACTATAAGCAACCCAATGAGGATTCAAAGCTGTTGCCAGGATGCAACTGATACACATTTTTACTTTCCTATATTGCTATGATTTCAGCTAAAACGCACCTGCCAAAAGTGATACTTTAAAGATATATTCACTGCACAAACCGTCTATATGTTTTCTATGAAAGGTAAAAAAAAAGATGATGCACTCTTATGTCTGGCAGGTGCTTATCATATTTTCATGGAACCCGCAAATTACAATGAGGAGATAAAATGTACAAACCTTCAGAAGGGGAAAAAATTACATTCTCTGTCAATTGCTTGAAGATTCTAAAGCAGAAGTGTATGTTGGATGGTGTTTCTGACTTCCTGCTTACAGTTGAAGATACACCTTTACATTTATAAATAATCTTGAGAAGTGTTGTTTGTCCTTTGTGCATGTTCAGAAAGTGTTATGGTGTGGTTTACAGGAAGTGTGTGTGCGTATCTGTCAAGATCTTTCTGATGCAAGGGTGCATAAAAAAACGATACTCCATGTCAGTCAACTGGCTTGTGCACATCTATGGCATTTTGCATTTGTATTAAAAAGTCTGATAGCATGATTCATTATTTTCCACGATGTGCTTGTTTTCAAATCTGGTGTGTTTTATGCTGCTGTATAGCTTCCCTCATGACCATGATACATACAAATATGCATGTCATGCTTCAGAAACCGTGTATGCAAAAACACATAAACAAATAAGTGTTTGCTTACGAATATGCTTTCTTATTTAAAGAGAACCTGAACTGAAAATAAAAAAGTCAAAATAACCATACACAGGTCATACTTGCCTCCTGTGTAGTCTACTACTCAATCTCTTTCTCCTCTCCTGCATCCTATTTGTCCACTGTGATCAATGGATTTCTACGTCCTCCATTTTAAAAATGGCTATTACCCCTAACAGCTTCCTGGTCAGCACACTGTTAAACTGTAATATCACCCACTTGAGCCATAGGGAACATGGACATTACCTTGCACATTCAGTTGTAACTGACAGCTGCTGATATATAACCGACAGCAACTGGTATATTTCAGTTCTGTCAAAATATTGTCAGAACTGGAATGGTTCACTGTAAGAAGAAAATGGTGAGCCTCTGAGAGGAACTGACAGTGAGGTTAGTATGTAATATTCATTTGCAGCTATGTCATGTGTTTATTTTAAATAATTTTCTTCACTTCAGGTTCCCTTTAAGGGCCTTTATTGGAGCCCTTAAATAAGGTTGTTTCCAAATTTTGCAATGCTATACCTCTGCAATACGCAGTGGCTGGATAGTGTAATGGTTAAGGGCTCTACCTCGGACACAGGAGATCTGGGTTCAAATCTCGGCTCTGCCTGTTCAGTAAGCCAGCACCTACAGTATTCAGTAAGGTGTTTCTTTGGCAAGTCTCCCTAACACTGCTACTGCCTACTGAGTGCGCTCTAGTGGCTGCCTCGCAAGCGCTTTGAGTCCAACAGGAGAAAGGCGCTATACAAATACTGCAATTATTATTAGAAAACACCTACTTCTGGGAACAGTGTAACCAAGCAGCTCAGGGTGACTCAAAACCACTACTTCAGATGTTAAGTAAGTCAAATAAAAGATGAAACATCTGTAAAGTTGGGTCTTTCTGTGTTTTAATACATATCATGAAGATACTGTATAATTACAAAAGTAACACACTCTTTTTATTACCGTAAACACTAAAAAGCAATCATCATCAGTATGGTATAGCCTCAGCATCTCACTTATAGAATCACACGTGGATAGCCATGCAAGCAGCTGTCCTGTGTGTAAACACTGGTACCAAGAACCATTTTTTTAACCCTCCTGGTGGTGAGCTCGGGGTAGGAAAAACATGCTACTAATGGTAACCCCGAGCTCAGGACAGGGTAGCTAAAAATAGCTCTGTGCGTTGTGCAGGAGTCCCGCACGCCGATCGGCACTGCTCAGTGGGACTCCTGCATCTGTCACCCGCAATGTGGCATGTGAGTTTGGCCGCCAAGATCCCCAGATACCCTGTAATCTAGCGGGGACCCGGCGGCCATGTGATTGGGGGTAGTGGCGGCTGGCGGCGGCAAATACCTGCTTTGCGGGAGTCCCTAGCGTGATCAGCACTCCCCATGGACTCCTGCCTGGCTCCCCCAGCAGCATCGGCTCTCCCCTCTTCTTCTGCGCGGTTTCCGGCCTCCAGGTCCCCCATCACCCCAGAATTCTCCTGGGGACCCGGTGGCCAATCAGAGCTGAGCGGCATGACGTCGGGCGGTGTGACGTCATGGGGGTGGGCGGGAAATTTGAAAATGCTAATTTTTCATTGGCCCTAAAGTGCATTGTATTGGATACACATGTATGAATTACATGTGTATCCAATACACTGTTGCCACTTGCATCCCTGCTGTGAGCTGTGAACTGTGATCTTTGATCTTTGTGATCTGCTTTGATCTTTGTGATCTGCCTGGATTTTTTTGGATTTCTGTGTACCGACCTCTGCCTAAATTCCGACTACCTCTTTACCTGCTGATTTTGCCCGATTGGATTTCCGTGTACCAACCTCTGCCTGAACTTTGACCTACGCTCTTTGCCTGCTGATTCTGACCTATATTGGATTTCCGTGTACCGACCTCTGCCTGAACTTTGACCTACGCTCTTTGCCTGCTGATTCTGACTGATATTGGATTTCCGTGTACCGATTTCTGCCTGAACTTTGACCTACGCTCTTTGCCTGCTGATTCTGCCCGATTTGGATTTCTGTGTACCGACCTCTGCCTGGATTTCGACTACTCTGCCTGCCGCCTGTACCGACCTCTGCTTGGATTTTTACTACGCTCTTCTCCTGCCACCTGCCCGTCACCTGCTATGGCCTCATCTTCAAGGCATCTCACAGTGGAAGCGCTGATGCAGTTAGAGGACAGCGATCCGGATATGCCGTCACTGGAGGACTCCAGTGACAGTGATGCGCCTGATAACCTGTCGTCCGACAGTGAGAGTGACAGCGACTCCATCCCCAGCGACACGGAGGTCAGTGACGCACGAGTTTGGTGCACAGTCAACACCACTCGGCCCCACCACTCGGGCCCCATCACCGCCCCCGCCCCCCCCGTTTCCCTTTTACTGGGGAACCCGGCCTGAAGGTTGCTTGTGAACACTGCCCCCTGGCCTACCTGTAGCTGTTCTTCAGTGATGCTGTCATTGAAAAAATCGTGGTATAGACGAACCGCTACGCCGCGCAAGAAATTGCTGCTTCACGAAGGCCCTTTTCCAGGACCAGGATGTGGGAGCCAATTACCAAGGAGGATTTGTGGCGGTTCCTTGGACTGATTATTCTGCAGGGGGTGGTGGGGAAACCCATGCAGAAATGGTACTGGTCGACCAACAAGGTCATCGCCACCCCGTTTCTACATTTCGCAGACAACACTGCCTTCGATGAGTCCACCCACCCTGCGCCAAAGCTAAAGAAGATATGGGAGGTTCATCAGCTGGTCGTATAAAAACTTCCGCAACACTTATGTACCCCAGAGGGACATAAGTGTTGATGAAAATCTGATGGCCTTCAAGGGCAGACTGTCCTGGATCCAATATATTGCATCCAAGAGGGCTCGGTTTGGAGTAAAGAACTACACTTTATGCAAGTCTGCCACCGGATACATCTGGAACAACGTACTGTACACCGGGAAAGGGATACAGTTCAACCCTGCATTCAGCAACTACGGGCTGGCGACTTCATCCGTGCTGTCCTTGGTGGAGCCATTTTTGAATAAGGGGTACTGTTTGACGACGGACAATTTTTATAGTTCACCTGAACTGTTTAAGTTTCTTATCAGGAACAAAACCGATGCCTACGGCACAGTTCGTCCTAACCGGCGAGAAATGCCAACTGCCTTCGCCAAGCAAAAGCTGAAATCTGGGGACATTATGGCTTGGCAGAAGGGAAAAATGTTGGCACTCCACTGGCGTGACAAGAGGGACGTGTGTGCGCTTAGCACTGTCCACGATGCATCGTCTGTCACCACCAGAACATGAGGAGGGAAAGTCCTGGACAAGCCGCAAGTCATCCTGGACTACAACCATACAATGGGTGGAGTGGACCGGGCTGACCAGGCGATAACATACTACCCCGCAGTGCGGAAACAGCAAAGAAAATATTACAAAAAATGTTTTCGTCATTTGCTGGAACAGGCGTTTTGGAATGCATTCATCTTGCATAAGCAACGCAGTGAAAGGCCAGTATCACATGTTGACTTCATATGGAAACTGTGTGAAACCATATGCCTGAAGTATCAGACTTCATCATCAGATGTGCAAGTTGGGCACCGTGCATCATATGTGGTAAATCCTGAGCGCCTCACTGGCCGCCACTTTTCTGAATATATCCCACCCACTCCAAAAAAAGCAACACCAACAAGGATGTGTGTTGTTTGCTGCAGCAAGACGGATAGCAAGGGTAAGAAAGTCCGCAAAGAAACCCGTTTTTACTGCCCGGACTGTGATTTTGGCCTGTGTCTCGTTCCATGTTTTAACCACTTCACCCCCCCCCCCAGTGCTAAATTTCTCCGTCCCTCTGCGCACCGCTTCACCCCCAGGGACGGAGAAAGGCGCACTTGTTTGTTTACTGGCTGGGAGTGGGCAGGGAACTCTCGAGCACACTCCAGCCAGCCCGCGCAGCAGGTGACTAATTGGATGATAGGAACAAGCGTTCCTAAATCCAATTAGCCTTGCCGATTGCGAGTAGAATGAAGACGGCTTCAAACAAAAGCCATCTTCATTCAAAACAATGTAAGGTAAACAAGCGTGCAGCGCGCAATCGCGCGCCCCCGCGACCCGCGCGCGCGCACTCACCCCGGCTCTGCAGTACAATGATTGGTTATGGGGACTCTCCAGTCCCCAATAACCAATCATAGTACATCAGTACAGGAATGGAAGCAGCACTGAAAGGGAAAAATCACGCTGGTGTTTCAGGGGTAAAACCCCTCAGTTGTGAAATAGTTAAGATTTACCACACCCGGGAGGTGTTCTAGGGATATACTGTACTAATTATTGTATATACTGTACTGATTATTTTGTATATATAATCTGCTGCTTATTTGTACAGTTTTGCTATTATTTCAGTTTATTGATAAATTTATTTTTTTCAGCAAATTTGTGTTCCAGTCTTTTATTTATATGTAAAATGTCTACCATGCTTTTATTCTGACATATTTTGGTGAGTTATATCTTTTGAATCGGAGGCCCTAAAATTCTTGAAAACAATGTACCGCTTTTGACTCCTAATTCCAGACAGAAATGAACCGCCAGGAGGGTTAAATAAATTCACAACAACCTGGTTGGAAAAAATGCTAACATATAAAATGTATAGAAAGCCTCCAGAAGGAACAAACTAAAATTTTGTGTAAAGAAAAACAAAGCGAGGAAAGGGGCAAAGAGAAGTTTCTCGTTATTCGGATTACAAATCAATAATTAAATCCCACCCAACAAAATAATAATAAAAAAAATAAAAAAATTATATATATATATATATATATATATATATATATATATATTTGTATATATATATATATATGTATATATATATATATATATATATATATATATATATATATATATACCAGCTACAGCTTTAACATAGCAATAAAAGACCCAGTACTCACAAACAGAATGTAAACTTCACATTTCAAAAAAGCTACATTAAACAACAACAAAGCATTTGTAAAGCCCTTTTCTCCCTAAGTCCCAAAGCGCATAAGCTTGTCTCACAACAGCTGAAATTTGATTCCTGAAGTTTAACTCCCCATCAATCAGTAAGCCTAGGGAAACTTAAATACATGAGTGGATGCCCACTCCTCTCAGCTAGGCAGAGAGCTACTTTGCAGTGGCATAGGAATAGGCATAGCAGGCAGATGCTATGTGGCCATGACACCACTGGGGGGCCCCATCCCGACAGCAGGCAACTTCTTTTTTTTTATTATAAAAACTTCTTGAAGAAAGCGTCCAGCACCCTCCCGAAACCCCCCTTCCCTGACGTCCCTGGCTGAAATCTTGTAGCAGCAGGCAGGTGAGTGGGGACTATTTCCTCACCAGTCTGCTGCGTATGGATACCTCCCTGTCCAGCCCGACAATTAATCTGTAGTTCCAGCCAGGGAGGAGGAACTGGTGGTGGTGCTGTGGGACTTCTTTTACCGGCATGTTTTCAAAACTTCCTCCTGTTGCCTCTCCATCTCTAATGGCTGCTGCAGCCTGCTACACAGAGTTCAGCCTAATTTGTCCTCAACTTGCAGTGCACGAACCCTCTAATCTTTATCTGTGGTCAGTCAGCATTCTTATCAGTAGATCTCCCCACAACAGCGCTAAGCGCAGGCTCAGCTCACAGTGTACAGCTGCGGGTCAGAAGATTCACACTACTTTGCTCTTAGCGCTGTGGAGAGATTGTCCTACTGAAAAGAACACTGACTGTCCTCCAATGAGTAAGTAATTAGCACGCAGATTCCGGGGAAGGTAAGGTATTGAACATTATTCTATTAGCTCATCACCATCATCCTTTGGTCTTAATCAGCCAGTCACCCTTCAGTTAAATGTGTCTGCAGTCAGGCATGTACAGTGGGCTCTCCTCATGCCCAAAACTCCCCTTCCCCCCATCCCTGTTCTCCTCTGTCCCCCTCCAATAGTGTGTACTGACCCCACCTAACTTATTTCCTGGTTGGGTTGGTTGCCGTGAACCTGTACTTAATTGTGTGCCCACGGGTGGGATTGCTCTGTCTAATGTCTAATGACACTGCGTGGTTGTGATGTGGAAGCCCCACTGGGCAGCTCCTGCGCAGTTTGCGGCAAACATCCTGGGCATCGGTACACACTAATGGAGGGGGACATAGGAGAACAGAAACCCGGAAATGCAATCTGAAGCACTTCAGCACCATTGCAAAGGGAGTCATGAAGCTGGGGGTGGGGGGGGGGGGAGGGAGGGTCCTGGCCAAAAAAATTGCTATGGGGCCAAGTGAGTTGTAGCTACACCCCTGCTACTTTGCACTATGAAAAAACTCTGTTTCTTTCAATCCCTCAACATCTCTACCCACAAAAAAGACCACACTTTGGACCTCATATTTCATTCAGGACTGTCAATTTTTTATGTGGAAATTAACCTCCCTGGCAGTTCATTTCTTTCTGGATTTAAGGGGCTAAAAGTGGTACATTTTTTTCAAGAATTTTAGGCCTCCAAGTCTTAAGTTTTAACCCCCAAAATAATATCAGAATAAAGGCCTGGTAGACATCCTCCATATAAAGAAAAGACTAGAACACAAAATTGTTGAAATAATTACATTTATAAATAAACTTAAAAAATAGTGAAACTGTACAAATAAGGCACCAGACTTACAGTATGTACATATATACCTAATACAACTCCCACGTGTGGTATATTTGAAACAGGGAATGGCACAAAGGGCAACATCACAATTGGGACAGTAGAAGCTTGATTCCTTTCAGACTTTTTTCCCTTTGCTATCAGTCTTAGGTGGGAGGCAGAGAGTCATCAAAATCGGTAACAGTGAAGCTACTGTAAGTACCCACGTTGCGCTTTTACTGATGACCAACGATTTTTGGAGCGCCAAACTTTTTCTGTGATATCGCAATGTGGATACAGGCGCACAACCACACAAATGTCGCACCGCAATAATGACCATCATGGCGGATCAGATTTCTAAGATCCTTGATGACTTCCGAGTAAAGTACAATGATTGCTTGAAGCCTCGTTTGCTCCTGCTGTGTAATGTTGCGTGATGTTGTGCATATCCGCTGGCAGGAAGAGGCGTCGCAAGTGACCGTCATCAAGGGGACGTCGCAGGACCCGTCGGATGGTGAGTACGGAGAGTAAGGCAGATCAGCAGAAGCACTTAGCTCAGAAGCAGTTGGGAACCAAATCGCTATATTGTTAACATCCTGTGCTTTCATATGATCTTATCTGCCATCTCTGCCATGGCAGTCAGCTGACACTGGAAGAGATCAAATTACAACTTGTGATTAGAGACAAATGAGGAGGAATTATACAGGTTAAACTCTCTAAATACATACAGGCTGCATTTCTCTATGTGTTCCTTCTGTCCTGTGCAAGAGTTCAGATGGGGGAATTAGACAGGCTAAACTCTCTATATACTTACCGGGTGCATTTCTCTGATTTCCTTCTGTCCTTTGCAAGATTTTGGGTCCACTTTAAATTTAGCGATGGCCCCCGCCGCTGACTTCCCGCTGCACCGCCACTAACTGGCTGCCGGCCCGCCAGGATCCAGGAGGAAGCAGAGAGAAAATGAGGATCCCGGTGGCCAGCAGAAGTGTCCTGGAGTCCCGCGCAGCAGCGCCAATCACCAGGCGGGGCCAAGGTAAGCTGGCAACATTGTTTTTTAGCTACCCCAAGCATAGCTCAGAGGTTACCGCTCACAGCTTCTAATTTCTACCTTGAGCTAGGCTCAAGATTACCATCAGGGAGGTTAACACAGTAGTTTGGTCAGACCTCCACACTATTCATGTCTCTCTTACAGCACCGGCTGTAAAATGCAGAGTGAAAGAGCACACAAAACATAGTTGCTTGAAAGGGTCTGTCACCCCAACATATTAACCTGGATGGGATGGCAGATCACAGCTTAGACTCCATGTTAGACTCCATGTTCCTTAAAGGAATACTGTAGGGGGGTAAGGGGAAAATTAGTTGAACTTACCCAGGGCTTCTAATGGTCCCCCGCAGACGACCTGTGCCTGCGGAGCCACTCACTGGTGCTCCGGCTCCGCCTCCTGTTCACTTCTAGAATTTCAGACTTTAAAGTCTGAAAACCACTGTGCCTGCGTTGCCGTGTCCTCGCTCCCACTGATGTCACCAGGAGCATACTGCACAGGCACAGACCATACTGGAATGGAATGTTTTAAAGGTGTCCCAATAAAGTTTTAGTATTTTTGGAATTGAGGTCTCATGTTACCTTCTTTACTCCTCAATTTAGTGCAGAAAACACATACAGAAAACAAACAGACGAGTTTTCTCCTAGCCTCAGCTTATTACACTATGCTGGAACAAAACTGGCTCTGTTGACTTCTCCAGCATCACTACAGTACAGAGCAATTGGGAATCGGTAGAGAGGTTGGGACAGAGGGCTGTACACAAGACCCTGCTGCACACTGAATAGGGACTGTCTACAATCTTTGTCTACAAAACTTTGTATGATTCGTTATCAGTGGCTGAGCAGATGCAGTAATTAGAACAATTGTGCAGAGAGCAGAAAGTTTTTTCTCTCTGTGCCCATAGTTGTCAGTCTCTCAGGCTGTATCCCTTGCATGGTCTATTGTTATGCCCCTGCTTTTGGGAAAGAAGACAAGTTTAAGGACGCACACCCACAAATAGCAGTAATATCTCTATCATAAATGGGTGCTGTGTCTAAATACTATAACAAAATATTAGGCAATGAATGACACGCACACCTTGCAAGTATGATGCAAAAAGTGTATTTTGGAACAACTAGACAAGTCACTCAAAAGAGTGTAAAACGATATATACAGTATAAACATATAAGGTGTGCAACCAGAATCATGACTCATGTATATATGCAAAGTGGTATTACACATGTAACAACTGTGACACACATGGTCTAATACAAATAGTGTATGGCATACAGTTAACAGGCAATGTTTGAGTCCAAATGCTGGCTGCCAAAAAGATCCATAGAACAAAAAGTCCAATGCATAACAAATACATGAACAACAATCAGAGTGACTGGAGGAGACACCGCTATATTACCCAAACGGTGCAGCGTTTCGGAATACAATTCCTTCGTCAATGGGATTTGGCAAGAGGCAAACACAGGTAGGTCAGCAGTGTAGCAGTATCCTGAAGAAAAATGTCCATACCGGCGCTATATATGCGCGCCCCCGCACTTTGAAAACAAGCCCATCACACCGGGGCCAGCCCTGTGACGTCAAGACGTCACGCGACACTCGTCGCGGCGCCATGACGTCACGCGCAAGCATCCATCATCTCCATAGCGTTGGCTGGCACTGAGAAGGAGTGTCGCTGTGCTCCATTCCCAAGATGGCCGCCACGCTTTGTATGGGGATGAGAGGAGCAGCGCCACAAGTGAGTAGTGGTTCAAAAAGGTAATGCAACTCTTTGTAGATTGTGGAGATCCACTGCACTTGTCCATAGTGATTAGCCCGTATTGATGGAGCGGTGTGATGGTCTTTAAATGTTCTATAAAACAAACAGATACATATATGTCAATAAATATAATCAGAATAGCATAAAATAGCATCCAAATTTAGGAATGCTTAACAATAAATATCTATATCACAAATTTCTATACAATAGTCCTCAATAAACAGTAGTCTCCTGTACGAGAGCCCACAACAGTATCCCTACAGGAAGCAAGAAAGATCTGCCTCCTCATTAAGTCCATTAGGATGCACAGTATCCAGTTTGTACATCCAATGGAGTTCACGCTGCAGTAGTTTCCTCTCAAAGTTGCCACCTCTCATAGCTGGCTTAACTATCTCAATTACACGGAATCTTAATTGTGAAATATTATGTGCAGCCTCCAAAAAATGCCTTGCCAGTGGGGATGTAATATCTGGCCCCCTAATATTACTGCGATGCTCGCTAATTCTACGTCTAATCTCCCTCGAGGTCTGGCCCACATAGGCCAGACCACAAGGGCAAGTTATTAGATAGACGACACCCTTGGAGGAACAATTGGCAAAATCTTTAAGGAACAATCGGGTACCACTCCTAGGATGGCAAAAAGAGTCACCCCTCATCACAAAGCTGCACTGGGCACAATGACCACATGGGTACATGCCCTGTGGTCTGGCTGAGTGAGAGAGCCAATTACCTGATGGTTGCCTTTGAGGGGTACTATTAGCATGAACAAGTGAGTCCCGAATGCTCCTAGACCTGCGATATGCAGACATCGGTGGTTCTCCAAAAGTGTCGCCTAGAGATGGGTCAGTGCCCAGGATATGCCAATGTTCATGGACGATACGGACTGCCTGTTGGGACAGAGATGAATAAGTTAACACCATAGGAATACGTTTAACATCAGTCTTAGGCTTGAATTCAAGTAACGAAGATCTGTCCATGCCAGCTGCTTTATCAAGTGCCTCCCTCAGGATACCCTCATTGTAGCCCCTCTGTCTGAAGTTGTCATACATTTTACCTGCCTCTGCAAAAAAAGCTGCATCACTAGATGAAATCCTGCGGATCCGCAGGAATTGACTATAGGGTAATCCTTTCTTAAGTCTCGGTGGATGAAAGCTATCTGCTGCTAGATAGGTATTGCGGTCAGTGGGCTTCCTAAAGGGGCTCGTGTGTAAAGAACAGTCTTTAAGGCTTACCATGACATCCAAAAAATGGATCTCACTGGAACTGTATTCAAGTGTAAATTTGATTGTCGGTAGGGCATTATCCAGATCCCTCTTGAACTCCAAAAGATCATCCTCTGTCCCTTGCCAAATAAAAAAGATGTCGTCAATGTAACGAAGATATAACAAGACATCTGAAAAAAATGCAGGATGGGTATACACATAGCGTCTTTCATAATCGTCCATGAACAAATTGGCATACCCCGGAGCCATATTACTGCCCATGGCAGTGCCTTGGCACTGTTGATAAAACTTCCCCTCAAATGAAAAATAATTGCACGTTAACACAATACGAAGTATACTTATCAAAAACTGGAATAATGCTGGGGATAAGGCCATAGTAGATAACACCTGTTCAATTACTCTCACACCACTATCGTGTGGGATTGATGTGTAAAGACTAGATACATCCATAGTGCATAGCAGTATCGGCTTCTCAATTCTGCCAACATGAGCTATCTTAGATAGAAAGGATGTGGTATCCAGTATAAAGGAATTCATGGCAGCAACTTTAGGTCTGAATACCTGGTCTAACAATATAGCCAAAGGCTGGAAAACCGATTCACTGCCAGCAACAATGGGACGACCTGGGGGGGATGTTAATGACTTATGAATCTTCGGCAGTACATAGAACAAAGGTGTCAATGGAAAATCAGATATTAAAAAATCAGCCAATCGCTTTGTAATTGTGTTATTATCTCGAGCAGCAGTTACTAGGTGGTCAATCTCACGTTTTATCTGAGGAAGCGGGTCATGCTGCAACCTCAGGTAAACGTTGCTGTCCCCAAGTTGACGCAGGACCTCTTTCCTGTAATCAAGAGTGTTCATTAGCACCGTGGCTCCCCCCTTATCGGCAGGCTTAATTACAATAGCAGGATCGTTACATAAAGCATCCAAAGCAGCACGTTCAGAAGATGTCAAGTTAGATCTCAATCCTGTAAGGAAGCCAGACCGAGGCAGGGCTGCCACATCTCTTTTGACCAAGTTGATAAAAGTTTCCACAGATGGAGAATTTGTGGGTGGAGTCCACTTACTTTTAGATCTGCACATACTGGTATCTATCTTTGGTGGAAAATTAGAATTTGTAGTGGATGATGTAAAGATAGCTCATGTTGGCAGAATTGAGAAGCCGATACTGCTATGCACTATGGATGTATCTAGTCTTTACACATCAATCCCACACGATAGTGGTGTGAGAGTAATTGAACAGGTGTTATCTACTATGGCCTTATCCCCAGCATTATTCCAGTTTTTGATAAGTATACTTCGTATTGTGTTAACGTGCAATTATTTTTCATTTGAGGGGAAGTTTTATCAACAGTGCCAAGGCACTGCCATGGGCAGTAATATGGCTCCGGGGTATGCCAATTTGTTCATGGACGATTATGAAAGACGCTATGTGTATACCCATCCTGCATTTTTTTCAGATGTCTTGTTATATCTTCGTTACATTGACGACATCTTTTTTATTTGGCAAGGGACAGAGGATGATCTTTTGGAGTTCAAGAGGGATCTGGATAATGCCCTACCGACAATCAAATTTACACTTGAATACAGTTCCAGTGAGATCCATTTTTTGGATGTCATGGTAAGCCTTAAAGACTGTTCTTTACACACGAGCCCCTTTAGGAAGCCCACTGACCGCAATACCTATCTAGCAGCAGATAGCTTTCATCCACCGAGACTTAAGAAAGGATTACCCTATAGTCAATTCCTGCGGATCCGCAGGATTTCATCTAGTGATGCAGCTTTTTTTGCAGAGGCAGGTAAAATGTATGACAACTTCAGACAGAGGGGCTACAATGAGGGTATCCTGAGGGAGGCACTTGATAAAGCAGCTGGCATGGACAGATCTTCGTTACTTGAATTCAAGCCTAAGACTGATGTTAAACGTATTCCTATGGTGTTAACTTATTCATCTCTGTCCCAACAGGCAGTCCGTATCGTCCATGAACATTGGCATATCCTGGGCACTGACCCATCTCTAGGCGACACTTTTGGAGAACCACCGATGTCTGCATATCGCAGGTCTAGGAGCATTCGGGACTCACTTGTTCATGCTAATAGTACCCCTCAAAGGCAACCATCAGGTAATTGGCTCTCTCACTCAGCCAGACCACAGGGCATGTACCCATGTGGTCATTGTGCCCAGTGCAGCTTTGTGATGAGGGGTGACTCTTTTTGCCATCCTAGGAGTGGTACCCGATTGTTCCTTAAAGATTTTGCCAATTGTTCCTCCAAGGGTGTCGTCTATCTAATAACTTGCCCTTGTGGTCTGGCCTATGTGGGCCAGACCTCGAGGGAGATTAGACGTAGAATTAGCGAGCATCGCAGTAATATTAGGGGGCCAGATATTACATCCCCACTGGCAAGGCATTTTTTGGAGGCTGCACATAATATTTCACAATTAAGATTCCGTGTAATTGAGATAGTTAAGCCAGCTATGAGAGGTGGCAACTTTGAGAGGAAACTACTGCAGCGTGAACTCCATTGGATGTACAAACTGGATACTGTGCATCCTAATGGACTTAATGAGGAGGCAGATCTTTCTTGCTTCCTGTAGGGATACTGTTGTGGGCTCTCGTACAGGAGACTACTGTTTATTGAGGACTATTGTATAGAAATTTGTGATATAGATATTTATTGTTAAGCATTCCTAAATTTGGATGCTATTTTATGCTATTCTGATTATATTTATTGACATATATGTATCTGTTTGTTTTATAGAACATTTAAAGACCATCACACCGCTCCATCAATACGGGCTAATCACTATGGACAAGTGCAGTGGATCTCCACAATCTACAAAGAGTTGCATTACCTTTTTGAACCACTACTCACTTGTGGCGCTGCTCCTCTCATCCCCATACAAAGCGTGGCGGCCATCTTGGGAATGGAGCACAGCGACACTCCTTCTCAGTGCCAGCCAACGCTATGGAGATGATGGACGCTTGCGCGTGACGTCATGGCGCCGCGACGAGTGTCGCGTGACGTCTTGACGTCACAGGGCCGGCCCCGGTGTGATGGGCTTGTTTTCAAAGTGCGGGGGCGCGCATATATAGCGCCGGTATGGACATTTTTCTTCAGGATACTGCTACACTGCTGACCTACCTGTGTTTGCCTCTTGCCAAATCCCATTGACGAAGGAATTGTATTCCGAAACGCTGCACCGTTTGGGTAATATAGCGGTGTCTCCTCCAGTCACTCTGATTGTTGTTCATGTATTTGTTATGCATTGGACTTTTTGTTCTATGGATCTTTTTGGCAGCCAGCATTTGGACTCAAACATTGCCTGTTAACTGTATGCCATACACTATTTGTATTAGACCATGTGTGTCACAGTTGTTACATGTGTAATACCACTTTGCATATATACATGAGTCATGATTCTGGTTGCACACCTTATATGTTTATACTGTATATATCGTTTTACACTCTTTTGAGTGACTTGTCTAGTTGTTCCAAAATACACTTTTTGCATCATACTTGCAAGGTGTGCGTGTCATTCATTGCCTAATATTTTGTTATAGTATTTAGACACAGCACCCATTTATGATAGAGATATTACTGCTATTTGTGGGTGTGCGTCCTTAAACTTGTCTTCTTTGTATTTTGTTCTATTTCAGGATTGCACCCTATCTCTTTCTTATTGCTTTTGCATCAGTATGTCTTTTTCTGATCTCTCTGGACTGACGAGTCGCTCAGCAGAGACTTTAGCTTTTAATCAGAGTGAAGTAGACAACCTAATACAACAGTTTTCCAATCCGAACAGTAGTTTTACCACTGATATTCCCTATCTCAAGAAACAATACGAGAATCTTGAAAAACGCATTATTCAGTATAAGCTCCATTCAGAAACTCTTATTGAATACCTGAAAGTTAAGCGAATCCCAAGGGGACTACGCCTTAACATCAGGCCTACTTTTTGTAGGAGTAGCAAAAATTATTGTGATAACTGGTTCAAAATTTTGAATAAGTGCAGTTTAGATCTTATTGCCTTGACCGTCCAGGGGATCCAAGACGAGATCTCCAAATTTGAGACCTCTGCCTCTGTTTTGAAAACTAAATTGCAGTCCCTTTTGGAATCTGACGACTCTGGCCTGTATTTTGAACAACAACGGATTCTTTTGGAAATTTTTAGACAGCAAACCTTGACCAGCAAACTTGATAAGTTCAGGAGGGATACTATTGACTATCAGGAAGACAGGGTCTACTCCTGGCGAGACAGACAGTATAATAGAAATCCCCCTAATCGACCTCGCCCTACTCCTGACGCCAACTCCAATCCTGACAGTAGCTCGGGTGAAGGGTCCTCCACCTCTGGTGCTTTTTTAGGGCAGAGCAGAAGAGGCCGGGGAGGAAGACGAGGAGGGGGAAGAGACGTTCCCGGGGACACTTGTATCACCAGGAGCCAAACCCAGCAGAGACTCTAATTGTGAACCTGTCATCCAGGATTCTGACTGATACCGAGACTAAGGTATTGACTAAAGGTTTGGGATTTGTGCCTAGCCATACAGGTTCCCACCTAGAACTTGACTCTGATTTATTTCGTTTTTTCAGGACAATACGCACAAGGGCTTTCTTTTCCAACCAGTCAAATTTTACATCATCCACTACAAATTCTAATTTTCCACCAGAGATAGATACCAGTATGTGCAGATCTAAAAGTAAGTGGACTCCACCCACAAATTCTCCATCTGTGGAAACTTTTATCAACTTGGTCAAAAGAGATGTGGCAGCCCTGCCTCGGTCTGGCTTCCTTACAGGATTGAGATCTAACTTGACATCTTCTGAACGTGCTGCTTTGGATGCTTTATGTAACGATCCTGCTATTGTAATTAAGCCTGCCGATAAGGGGGGAGCCACGGTGCTAATGAACACTCTTGATTACAGGAAAGAGGTCCTGCGTCAACTTGGGGACAGCAACGTTTACCTGAGGTTGCAGCATGACCCGCTTCCTCAGATAAAACGTGAGATTGACCACCTAGTAACTGCTGCTCGAGATAATAACACAATTACAAAGCGATTGGCTGATTTTTTAATATCTGATTTTCCATTGACACCTTTGTTCTATGTACTGCCGAAGATTCATAAGTCATTAACATCCCCCCCAGGTCGTCCCATTGTTGCTGGCAGTGAATCGGTTTTCCAGCCTTTGGCTATATTGTTAGACCAGGTATTCAGACCTAAAGTTGCTGCCATGAATTCCTTTATACTGGATACCACATCCTTTCTATCTAAGATAGCTCATGTTGGCAGAATTGAGAAGCCGATACTGCTATGCACTATGGATGTATCTAGTCTTTACACATCAATCCCACACGATAGTGGTGTGAGAGTAATTGAACAGGTGTTATCTACTATGGCCTTATCCCCAGCATTATTCCAGTTTTTGATAAGTATACTTCGTATTGTGTTAACGTGCAATTATTTTTCATTTGAGGGGAAGTTTTATCAACAGTGCCAAGGCACTGCCATGGGCAGTAATATGGCTCCGGGGTATGCCAATTTGTTCATGGACGATTATGAAAGACGCTATGTGTATACCCATCCTGCATTTTTTTCAGATGTCTTGTTATATCTTCGTTACATTGACGACATCTTTTTTATTTGGCAAGGGACAGAGGATGATCTTTTGGAGTTCAAGAGGGATCTGGATAATGCCCTACCGACAATCAAATTTACACTTGAATACAGTTCCAGTGAGATCCATTTTTTGGATGTCATGGTAAGCCTTAAAGACTGTTCTTTACACACGAGCCCCTTTAGGAAGCCCACTGACCGCAATACCTATCTAGCAGCAGATAGCTTTCATCCACCGAGACTTAAGAAAGGATTACCCTATAGTCAATTCCTGCGGATCCGCAGGATTTCATCTAGTGATGCAGCTTTTTTTGCAGAGGCAGGTAAAATGTATGACAACTTCAGACAGAGGGGCTACAATGAGGGTATCCTGAGGGAGGCACTTGATAAAGCAGCTGGCATGGACAGATCTTCGTTACTTGAATTCAAGCCTAAGACTGATGTTAAACGTATTCCTATGGTGTTAACTTATTCATCTCTGTCCCAACAGGCAGTCCGTATCGTCCATGAACATTGGCATATCCTGGGCACTGACCCATCTCTAGGCGACACTTTTGGAGAACCACCGATGTCTGCATATCGCAGGTCTAGGAGCATTCGGGACTCACTTGTTCATGCTAATAGTACCCCTCAAAGGCAACCATCAGGTAATTGGCTCTCTCACTCAGCCAGACCACAGGGCATGTACCCATGTGGTCATTGTGCCCAGTGCAGCTTTGTGATGAGGGGTGACTCTTTTTGCCATCCTAGGAGTGGTACCCGATTGTTCCTTAAAGATTTTGCCAATTGTTCCTCCAAGGGTGTCGTCTATCTAATAACTTGCCCTTGTGGTCTGGCCTATGTGGGCCAGACCTCGAGGGAGATTAGACGTAGAATTAGCGAGCATCGCAGTAATATTAGGGGGCCAGATATTACATCCCCACTGGCAAGGCATTTTTTGGAGGCTGCACATAATATTTCACAATTAAGATTCCGTGTAATTGAGATAGTTAAGCCAGCTATGAGAGGTGGCAACTTTGAGAGGAAACTACTGCAGCGTGAACTCCATTGGATGTACAAACTGGATACTGTGCATCCTAATGGACTTAATGAGGAGGCAGATCTTTCTTGCTTCCTGTAGGGATACTGTTGTGGGCTCTCGTACAGGAGACTACTGTTTATTGAGGACTATTGTATAGAAATTTGTGATATAGATATTTATTGTTAAGCATTCCTAAATTTGGATGCTATTTTATGCTATTCTGATTATATTTATTGACATATATGTATCTGTTTGTTTTATAGAACATTTAAAGACCATCACACCGCTCCATCAATACGGGCTAATCACTATGGACAAGTGCAGTGGATCTCCACAATCTACAAAGAGTTGCATTACCTTTTTGAACCACTACTCACTTGTGGCGCTGCTCCTCTCATCCCCATACAAAGCGTGGCGGCCATCTTGGGAATGGAGCACAGCGACACTCCTTCTCAGTGCCAGCCAACGCTATGGAGATGATGGACGCTTGCGCGTGACGTCATGGCGCCGCGACGAGTGTCGCGTGACGTCTTGACGTCACAGGGCCGGCCCCAGTGTGATGGGCTTGTTTTCAAAGTGCGGGGGCGCGCATATATAGCGCCGGTATGGACATTTTTCTTCAGGATACTGCTACACTGCTGACCTACCTGTGTTTGCCTCTTGCCAAATCCCATTGACGAAGGAATTGTATTCCGAAACGCTGCACCGTTTGGGTAATATAGCGGTGTCTCCTCCAGTCACTCTGATTGTTGTTCATGTATTTGTTATGCATTGGACTTTTTGTTCTATGGATCTTTTTGGCAGCCAGCATTTGGACTCAAACATTGCCTGTTAACTGTATGCCATACACTATTTGTATTAGACCATGTGTGTCACAGTTGTTACATGTGTAATACCACTTTGCATATATACATGAGTCATGATTCTGGTTGCACACCTTATATGTTTATACTGTATATATCGTTTTACACTCTTTTGAGTGACTTGTCTAGTTGTTCCAAAATACACTTTTTGCATCATACTTGCAAGGTGTGCGTGTCATTCATTGCCTAATATCCTGCTTTTGGGAAAGCCATCAGAAAAGCTGTCTATCTCCATCTTCAGCCTCTCCGAAGCCAGCCTCTCAAGAAACAACATCTTTGACCCTCTACAATCTGGCTTCAAAAAACACCACAGCTATGGATCAGTCCAGATCTGCAATGATCTGCTTATAGCCAGAGTTGGAAGTGAGTTCAGGATTCTGATACTGCTTGCTAGTTTAGCAGCTTTTGATATAGCTGATCATGAAATCTTGCTTAACAAGCTGCAAGAGAAGTGTGGCATTGATGTTTTAGGATTTGACACTATCACCTGTTTGTTTGCCATATACCGTACATGCTGCTACCTTGGAAAAATCATCCAAAAACACAGTCTGACAATCCACGGCTATGTTTGATGAATTCCAGCAATACTTATCATTCAAACTTAGTGTAACAGACCCTGCTCCAAAAATAAACGAGTGCTTAGCTGAGCTTCGGGAGTGGATGAATGACAACTGGCTTAAACTAAATGCTGACAAAACTGAGGTTCTTGTTGCTGGAGGTCAGCACTTAGCAGCTAAGCAGCTTCAGTCTCCATCAGCACCAATGAGGAAAGGAAGCTCAGACCTTATTTGCTATGACTCAGAGTGGGTCTACTGATTGATGGGGAATTAGCTGTTGTGAAACATTACTTTTTTCACCTTAGGAACATTGCAAAAATGAGTGGCCCAGCCATGATGAGGTTGGAAGTTAATGATGAGAGACAAGGCCAAAACTGTGAAAGGTTAGTGGACTTGCTAGGGAAAAGATAGATGATGGTAGATCATTCCAGGAAATGTCAGGAAAATGAAACGTTAATGTGACAGGCAGCAGATTCTGAAATACATGTTTGATGGACATGTTACTGCACATACCTTTTCTGTGTCATTACATAAAAACCATACTCTGCCCTATTTCCCACTTTATATTTCAGTATCAGCCCCCCAGTTGACCAACCAATGACACTGACTTTCACAGCCCCAAGTGTAAATATGTCATGTAACCAGATATATATAATTTTATTATTATAGGAAGGCTAGAGTCATTCCATGGCAGAGTTTTTGAAGTTTTAATGAATTTAATGTGTCTCACATTAGCATAGTAAATAATTTAACTGACTTAATAAAATAGGAATTTGTTAAAAAAAAAATAATAATTTTATCTTCAAATCAGATCAATTATAATTCATAATGTAAGCATTTTATAGTCAGTTAATTGCAACTGACATTTGGGATCTTGATTCATTTTCATGAGTTTCTAGAGAATTGCTGCTGATTAGATTATGGATAAGCATATTTTTGCATTTATGCATTGTATATCTCTAGAAATTAATATATTTACCATATAAATATAGACAATGCATTGACATTATGTATTCCCTAGGCAGACATTTAACTTTAAAATTAACTAAAGACATAAATTATTAGTTTATAGATGATACAGTATTCTTATATAATAATTATGCTGATTTAAACAGTACACTGTACAGTTACTTAGAAATTGCTAACAGTGCTTTTTGAACTTCTAATTAACTAGAAAATGTATCATTTAAGTGTGATTAAAGGCTTTGTGTAAAAGCTGATATCTATATATATAATAGAGTAAGTGCCTCAACCTTCAAGCAAGAAGAAGTAGCGCCCTGCCCCCAGGGCCGGTCCAAGCAAGAAGGAGGGGCTGGTCCAAGCAAGAAGAAGAAGTAGTGTCAAATCAAACCAAGGGCAAAGAGGGATAATTTGCATATTCAGTAGCAGTGCATTGTGGGTAACCACAAATGTTCACTTATAGCTGAATTATTGCAGATTTGCTTCTGTTTTAAGAAGGAAAATTACACCAAGCTTTGCTTTTTTTAGTAGGAGGGCTTTTTGGTCTCTTTTATCCTCCTATACATTCTTAGTAGTTTGGGTCACCCTGAGCTGCTTGGTTACTCTGTTGTACTGGTACAAGCTCTAGCTCATACAGCCTTATCAATTCTTGCTTTGTACTGTTGAGGACCAAACGTCTGAAACAGGCTGTCACATGTGGGTTTGATGTGAATGTGTAAAACTTAAAGCTATAGGCTTACTTGACTTGCTAAGGGTAAAAAGGAAAAATTTTCATATTCAGTAGTGGTGCATTGTGGGTAATCACAAATGTTCACTAATAGCTGAATTATTGCAGATTTTCTTCTGTTTTAAGAAGGCAAATTATACCAAGCTTTGATTTTTCTTAGTAGAAGGTCTTTTTGGTCCCTTTTATCCACCTATACATTCCGAGTGGTTTGGGTCACCCTGAGCTGCTTGGTTACTCTGTTGTACTGGTCCAAGCCCTATCTCATACAGCCGTATCAATCCCTGCAATGTACTGATGAGGACCAAAAGTCTGAAACAGGCTGTCACATGTGTATTTGATATGGCTGTGTAAAATGTAAAGTTATAGGCTTGCTATACACCAGTGATTTTGGATGCTTGCTTGGCATACTAAGGGTGAAAAGGAATTATTTGCGTATTTAGTAGCAGTGCATTGTGGGTAACCACAAATGTTCACTTATAGCTGAATTATTGCATATTTCCCTCTGTTTTAGGAAGGCAAATTACACCAAGCTTTGCTTTTTTTTTAGTAGGAGGTTCTTTTGGTCCCTTTTATCCCTCTATACATTCCAAGTGGTTTGGGTCACCCTGATCTGCTTGGTTACTCTGTTGTACTGGTCCAAGCCCTATCTCATACAGGCGTATCAATCCCTGCCATGTACTGATGAGGACCAAAAGTCTACATGTGGGTTTGATATGACTGTGTACATTTTAAAGCTATATGCTTGTTATACACCAGCGGCTCTGGATGCTTGCTTGGCTTACCAAGGGGGAAAAGGGGTAATTTGCATATTTAGTAGCAGTGTATTGTGGGTAACCACAAATGTTCCCTTATAGCTGAATTATTGCAGATTTCCTTCTGTTTTAAAAAGGCAAATTGCACCAATACAGTGTGCGGCATGGCAGGTACGTGACGACAGTGGAATGCACGATGGAACACGGAAGAGGTGAGTCATCCCCACCCGCTGCCTCTTACTAATAGTGGCGGCTGCTACTGTGCTTAAGCAGAAGAGAGAGCGCACATGGGGGACCCAGATAAGGAGGGAGGGAGGGGGGATTCCTGCTGAGCTTAAGCTGGAGGTAGAGCACACATGGGGGACCCAGTTGAGAGGGAGTCCAACCCCCCTCCCTGCTGTTGTGCCCAATACCCCCTTCCTGCCCTCTACCCTCTTATGCGGCGTATGCTACGACGCGGGTCGGCTAGTGTTTTGAAAGCTGAGTCAATCAAATTTACTTTTAATGGTACATACAAACATTAGACATCTAAGTTTTGGCTGACAATGTGATGTCTCTATAGGCATCTTCTGTCTCAAAGCTTGAGTGACAATCACTTGGATGTGGTAGAACTTCTCTGATGATTTTTTTCATCCCTGTGTGCATCAGGGAGCCTCCTGCTTCTTCTTTCCTTCTCCCTTTGAAGAATAGTATGAAGGTCAGCACAGTGCTGGGTCCTCAGTTTGAATCTCAGCCAGGCCAACATCTGCAAGGAGTTTGTATGTTCTCCCTGTGTCTGTGTCAGTTTCCTCCGGGCACTCTGGTTTCCTCCCACATCCCAAAAGCATACAGATAAGTTAACTGGCTTCATCCTAAAATTGGCTCTAGACTTCAATGGTCAACATATGACTATGGTAGGGATTAGATTGTGAGCTCCTCTGAGGGACAGTTAGTGACAAATCTATATATATATGAAAAATAAATAATGGCACGGTTCCCTAATATGTGACAAATCTATATACAGTCTGTAAAACATTGAGGAAGATGTTGGCACTATATAAATACATAATAATAATAATAATAATAATAATAATAATAATAATAAAAGGTCAGCTAAGAAGACTATTGTTCCTCCAAAACAGTTGGCAATTGTTTGAGAATCCTTTGGACCTCTTGGGTCTGTTTAGTAGCCAGTAGATATATCAAGACTGTGTTTTCATACAGGATTTTTGCTTACTTTTTCATCTAAGTATTATATCTCACATGTTCCATTGCTTATACTGTTGCAAAGTTTTTACTCATTTAACACTATGCTTAAGTGTTCTCGCTCTTCATTGCAACATTTTAACCACTATAGGTTGTGTTCACCTTATGGTCAAGAGCAATTTTCACCTTTCAGTGGTCCTCCCATTCATTTACCAATAACTTTATCCCTACTTACCACACTAAAATTATCTATATCTTGTTTTCAATGGCACCAATATGGATGATATTGCTCTGACAATTCTGCAGGAACTGTGATTGCGATATCAGAAACTTTGAAAAAGCTCCTGTGGAAACATTACCATAGGCTTACAATGGTGAAGCTCATTTGGAATCACTAGTGATTCCTAGAATGCAAAATTGCTCCTGTAAGTCCTTTAGTGGGCCCCAGTCCTTGCCTTTGCAGTTTGAGCTTCAGCTGGTGTCATTTTAGAAAAAGACATTTATTGGTCTGACATCCATCCGAAAAAAAAATTAAAAAACAAAAACATTTACTTTAACATTGCCACTGGGCAAAAATGTTTTTTGTTTGTAACTACTGAAGTTAAAGGTGGGAGTCATGAATGCATTAACATTAAAGGGGGTGGTTAGTGTTAGGACACTTTCAAACAAAACAGAATTTGCATGCAATTTGCATTTTTGCTAATCAATAGCATCACATTTTACCTGTGTCATTGCGTGATTTTGCTGGATGAAAATTTTCTGCAGAAAAAATTGGCTGTCGTGTTTGCTTTTTTTTTGTAATGGACATGCATTTTAAGTATCAATTTAAACACATAAAAAAAATGGAACTTTGATGTAAAAATTGCATCTGATTTTGATCAGATCTATCATATGCACCTCCATGCATCTATATATGAGAGACTTTTACCAAGGACAACCAGTAGTCCATGGTGTGCCTCTGAGGCTGTGGGTATCAAAACTGGAGCTCGCATTTGCTGACCATCATGGACAAGCAGGGTATGTGAGTGCTACTTGGAACAAGGATTGCTCACTGTGGTCTAAAGAAAGTTTACACAACTTTTGTGAGAAGTTTCCCTTGCAGGTGGTGATGTGCTTGTTACTACCTTCTTGTCCATCATAGTAGTGCAACAATGACTTAGCAGAGTCATCCTTGCCAACACTGGGAACGGTTTTGGACTTGTAACTTTGAAGCACTACCCCACAGCGATGCATTTTGGCTTTTCTCTCCCCTGTTGAGATAAGTTTTACCATTCTGGTGCCAAGAGGGTGGGTGCTAAGTAAGGACTTTTAATGTGAACAATGGTAGGGTCATTCTGTAAGCACAGGCCCATGAAAGAACTCATGTGCCTCAATGTGGTGTGCCTGAATTCTCCCACACCCATGAATTATAGTTAGGGTCCATGGTGAGTGGTGCATCCTTTGTGCAAAGGACTCTCTTCTACCCTTTTTTGACTTTGTTCTACTCTTTTTTGACTGGGTTACCAAAACCACATAATGAGGTTAGGTTAGCATAATCCACTGAGCATACTCCAAGTGGCTGTGAGTCTCCCTAGTTTTTAGTCTTACATGGTAAAAATATTTAATACATTTTAGCTAATTCATTCTTTTCAAGACTGTCTTGTTTAAATTTAAATTAATAGCTTAATTTTCTAGTATAGGCAGCAGTAACACAAAAGAAATAAAAGCCACCACATGCAGTCCCACAGAGTTAATTTGAAGTTGGAAGACATTGTGCCCTATAATGGATTGAAATATTAATCAGTAGTTTAATTTTTCTATTTAAACAGTTATAAGACAAAAGAGTAAAAAAGGCTCCCCTGGTCACCAGCAATCAGTGTCAGTTTGAAACTAGGTAAAGCATGTTAGAACAATTGGAATACCAATACGAATGTAGTTGAATGAGACCAAAGTAATTTTTACAGCAATAACAATAAAACTGCATTGGAAAATGTGTTAAAATTGTCAGCATTTTCTCCCTGTCTAATATGAGTTAGTATAAATACTGTATGTAATACGTCTTTGAGGACTCAGCAAGGATATTGAGCCATATTAAACACCATTAAAGTTGTCATGTACAGGGAGCTCACAGCGAATTTACTATGTAGTATGTGTTGCACAATTAGCACAAGCTGAATTATCTAGATCAGCCTTCCTCAACCTTTTTACCATGCATGGAGGAACCCTGCAAATAATTTTTCGATCTCAAGGAACCCCTGAAATGATTTTTTTGGATCTCAAGAAACCCCTGAATTTATTTCACAAGAGTCATAGACTTCAAAAGTAGTTGTAGCTGTTTATCTCACTACCCCCTATTCCAGTGCCCCTTATTCTAGTGCTTTTTATGAATGTGCTCATTATTATTCTGACCCCCAATTTAGTGCTTTTTTTAAAGTAACCCCTATTTTAGTGTGCTCTATCATACTTCCTCAACAATGGGGGAAAATGCCAAGGAACCCCTGCAGAATACTTAAGGAAGCCTGGGGTTCCAGGGAGCCCTGGTTGGGAAAGCCTGATCTAGATAGCATTGCTATGTGAGTAGTCCATGTTACCATTGTAACATGGGAGCTACCTATCAGTAGGTATCACAGATTGCAGTAATTGCATAGTCAGCATAAGTCATGAAAAGCACACAGCAACTACCAATATTTAGTGAATAAGGCCCATAGTGATTGTGGTCATTGAAAAAAAAATGTTACATTCTTCAGCAATACCCACTTCACCATGTATGTTATAGGGGTGCATCCACTAAACCTCACAGTGTGTAGACAGTGCAGGTAAAGTTTAGCAGGTGCTATGCAAACTGTATAACAAGTACTGCATTATGCTATTTGCATAATTTGTGTCATACAAACATTGTATACTTTGTTTGTATAATATACATTATGGGATGATTTGTTCAGAATTATGCTGTTCAGATCAACAAGTAACACGTACTATACCAGTAATGTATGTAGGGGTGTATTCACTAATGTTTGCATGTGCTGATAGAGATCAACTGTGATTAGACATTATATCACCGATTCCAGGCATACTTATTCAACTAAGTTTATTACCAACATTAATTGCATGGCGTATCACATTCTTAATTTGTAGATATTGAAGTTATGCTTAATCGAATATATTTGTGTATAAAGTACATTGTGCACAAGTACGGTCAGCATACTGATCCCAAAGAAGGTTCCTGCCTATGGCAGGGGGTGGTGCAAGACTTTTAGTTGGACAAGACAACATTCATTCTACCATTTTGATCTAGTCCAAAACAGCTGCTACTAACCATGGCATTCTTAGCGTAGAATAATTTAAGGTTGTGCACTAGTTTCATAAGCAAATGAAGGAGCACTGAAATGTGAGGACCCTCAACCCCACTGGCAAGCTTTGTTAGGGTTTTCTTGACTCTGAATGCTTCTTCAATGGTGTATGACTCTACTGTGCAACCTGTCATTACTGCACACTTAGAATTCTGTAAATAACACCAGCAGCATTGGCTAAGTTCAGCTTGGCAGTGCAAATGTTGTCTTTTTCCAGAGCTTACAGACTCCCAACTGTCCAGAGAAGTAATACCACCTTCTGGAGCATATGGATGATGATGACTGTATGAAGCATGCTATAATAATAACAGGAGTTGTGGTACTTTGAACACAAACACACTTATATCCACATAGCCTCTGTTAAAGAGAATCTGTATTGTTAAAATCGCTCAAAAGTAAACATACCAGTGCTTTAGGGGACATCTCCTATTACCCTCTGTCACAATTTCGCCGCTCCTCGCCGCATTAAAAGTGGTTAAAAACAGTTTTAAAAAGTGTGTTTGTAAACAAACAAAATGGCCACCAAAACAGGAAGTAGGTTGATGTACAGTATGTCCACACATAGAAAATACATCCATACATAAGCAGGCTGTATACAGCATTCCTTTTGAATCTCAAGAGATCATTTGTGTGTTTCTTTCCCCCATGTACTGAAGTTTCAGGCTGCTCTTTTCTTCTTGCAAACAGCTTTGCCCTTGTCTGTAATTCCTCAGTATGTGAAAGCCCAGCCAGCTCAGAGGACGATTTATCCAGCTTGTAAAAGATAAGAGAGAAGAGAGAAGCTGCTCTAATCTAAATAACACACAGGCAGTGTGCATAGAGGGGCCAGAAAGGGTGAGTTCATAGCAGAACCACAACACTGAAGAACTTGGCAGCCTTCCAGACACAGGCTGACAAGTCTGACAGGGGAAAGATACATTGATTTATTACAGAGACTGTCATAGTAGAAAGTGCTGCAGTAAGCCAGAACACATTAGAATAGCTTTTGGAACATGTAGGATGATAAAAAACAGGATGCAATTTTTGTTACGGAGTCTCTTTAAGCCAGAGTTGGCAAGTGTATGCAGATGTATTGGAGGCATGTGCTATGCTATGCATGTGCTATGTGCTTTAGATGAAACTCTAACTTAGATATTTTTTTTTAAAGTGGCTATTTACAGTAGGTTGCAAAAGTATTCGTCCTCCTTAAAGTTTTCCACATTTTGTCATATTACTGCCACAAACATGAATCAATTTTATTGGAATTCCACATGAAAGACCAACACAAAGTGGTGTACACATGAGAAGTGGAACGAAAATCATACATGATTCCAAACATTTTTTACAAATAAATAACTGCAAAGTGGTGTGTGCATAATTATTCGGCCCCCTTTGATCTGAGTGCAGTCAGTTGCCTATAGACATTGCCTGATGAGTGCTAATGACTAAATAGAGTGCACCTGTGTGTAATCTTATGTCAATACAAATACAGATGCTCTGTGAGGGCCTCAGAGGTTGTCTAAGAGAATATTGGGAGCAACAACACCGTGAAGTCCGAAGAACACACAAGACAGGTCAGAGATCAAGTTATTGAGAAATGTAAAGCAGGCTTAGGCTACAAAAAGATTTCCAAAGCCTTGAACATCCCATGGAGCACTGTTCAAGCGATCATTCAGAAATGGAAGGAGTATGGCACAACTGTAAACCTACCAAGACAAGGCCATCCACATAAACTCACAGGCCGAACAAGGAGAGCGCTGATCAGAAATGCAGTCAAGAGGGCCATGGTGACCCTGGACGAGCTGCAGAGATCTACAGCTCAGGAGGGAGACTCTGTCCATAGGACAACTATTAGTCATGCACTGTACAAAGTTGGCCTTTATGGAAGAGTGGCAAGAAGAAAGGCATTGTTAACAGAAAGCATAAGAAGTCCCGTTTGCAGTTTGCCACATGCCATGTGGGGGACACAGCAACCATGTGGAAGAAGGTGCTCTGGTCAGATGAGACCAAAATGGAACTTTTTGGCCAAAATGCAAAACGCTATGTGTGGCAGAAAACTAACACTGCACATCACTCTGAACACACCATCCCCACTGTCAAATATGGTGGTGGCAGCATCATGTTCGGGGGGTGCATCTCTTCAGCAGGGACAGGGAAGCTGGTCAGAGTTGATGGGAAGATGGATGGAGCCAAATACAGGGCAAACTTGGAAGAAAACCTCTTGGAGACTGCAAAAGACTTGAGACTGGGGCGGAGGTTCACCTTCCAGCAGGACAATGGCCTCAATTCACTAACCTTAACTCCTGTCTTTAATAACTCTTCTGAGCTGTTTTACAGTTATCACAATTATATCACCATGGTGATAACTGTAAAACAGCTCAGAAGAGTTATTAAAGACAGGAGTTAAGGTTAGTGAATTGAGGCCAATGACCCTAAACATAAAGCCAGGGCAACAATGGAATGGTTTAAAACAAAACTTATCTATGTGTTAGAATGGCCCAGTCAAAGTCCAGATCTAAATCCAATCGAGAATCTGTGGCAAGATCTGAAAACTGCTGTTCACAAATGCTGCCCATCTAATCTGACTGACCTGGAGCTGTTTTGCAAAGAAGAATGGGCAAGGATTTCATTCTCTAGATGTGCAAAGCTGGTAGAGACATACCCTAAAAGACTGGCAGCTGTAATTGCAGCAAAAGGTGGTTCTACAAAGTATTGACTCAGGGGGCCGAATAATTACGCACACCCCACTTTGCAGTTATTTATTTGTAAAAAATGTTTGGAATGATGTATGATTTTCGATCCACTTCTCACATCTACACCACTTTGTATTGGTCTTTCACGTGGAATTCCAATAAAATTGATGCATGTTTGTGGCAGTAATGTGACAAAATGTGGAAAACTTCAAGGGGGCCGAATACTTTTGCAACGCACTGTATATGGCATGCAATAATGTATTGATTGTAATACCATTGGTTGAAAAATTAGTATACCAATGATCATTGATATGATTTTAAATAATTTTAGATTAGGACATATCCCAATGGGGTGTCTGTGTCACAACAAAAAAAGTTATTTAAGAGTCCATCTGGAAAGACAAGTTTCTCCTTCATATAACTTAAAAGTCCCATGATCTGAAGGTACTGCAGCGAGACTAGCATATATCACTAACATGACATATGCTGGATTTGCCATTTTTAAACCTGAAAATTGGCAGTCAGTATTGGCCAAAATCAGATTTTCCGCAAAATCAGAAATCGTTATTTCCATCCACTAAAGAGGAAGAAAGCCATCAAATTACAGTATCCTCCTTATTATTTTATTGAAGTTTGTGTAAATTATGTCTTATCAGGAGTGGAGTGGAGAAGCAGTTACAACTTTCATTTTAGACTTTTTTTCTCATATTCTTTTTCCTCCAACAGCCATGTAACCTGTGAAACAGCTTAAAGAGGAACTCCAGTGAAAATAATGTAGTAAAAAAAGTGCTTCATTTTTTACCATAATTATGTATAAATGATTTAATCAGTGTTTGCTCATTGTAAAATCTTTCCTCTCTCCGATTTACATTCTGACATTTATTACATGGTGACATTTCTACTGTGGGCAGGTTATGTAGCTGCTCCTAGCTGTTTTGGCTGTTAGAGACAGCTGTAAACAGCTATTTCCTGTCTGTGAACATTGTTACGTTGTGGCAGTTTGCCCACAGTACCGCGGTACTCAGAGCTTCTTGTGGGAGAGGTTTCAGCACAAAATCAGTCATACAGCGCCCCCTGATGGTCTGTTTGTGAAAAGCATTATATTTCTCATGTAAAAGGGGGTATCAGCTACTGATTGGGTTAAAGTTCAATTCTAGGTAGGACATCCGAGGTGAAAATAAACTGCTAAGAAAAACAATTGTATCTATCCTCATTCTCCTAAAAATGACTTTTAAGTTTTAACCGTTTCATTGTCTCTGCTCAATGACTCCTTCATTGAAGTATGCCAGAGCTCAAATCTATGAATTTTTGATCCTTTTTATCTATTTCCTGCTCTCAGAATCCATTTACTAACAGAAAAGTGTTTTACAGCTGTAATTACTTTTCAGTGAGGTTTATGCTATAGTCTGACCCAGTCTGACCTGGTCCTGACGCAAGCAGAAACTGTCACTTGCATACCTGATGTTAACCTTTTCAGGCAGAGAAAGAAAAAAAGGAACACAGGCTGGTTATTTGTGTGTTTGGCACTGTACATACACATGTATATCTCATTATATCACATGTCACCACAGTTGTCCTTTAACCATTTCAGCCCGGGGGTATTTTTCACCTGTCAGCGCTTCTCCCTTTCATTCCCCAATAACTTTATCACTACTTATCACAGTTAAAAATGATCTATACCTTGTTTTTTTTCTGCCACCAATCAGGCTTTTTTTTGGTGGGTGGTAAATTATGCTAAGAATTATTTTATTCTAACTGCATTATAATGGGAATAATAAGAAAAAAATTGAAAAAATTCATTATTTTTCAGTTTTCAACCATTACAGATTTAAAATAATTCATGCTACCATAATTAAAATCCACACATTTTATTTTGACACTTGTCCCGGTTATTGCAATGTTACATTTATACCCCTAGTGTAATGTATGGTGACAATAATTTATTTGGAAATAAAGAAGCATTTTTTCAGTTTTACATCCATCATCACTAATTTTTAGCCCATTATTTATTAATTATATGCCCTCTTGACATAGATAATCATTTATTTTTATTCCCTAAAGTCAGTAGGGAGCAAAAACCCCATTAGCGTACAATGTACGCTAATTGGAATACAATGTATCACTACATTGTAACTAAGGAAGTGATGCAGGTTTCCATCAGGGAAGCTCGGGTAGTACTTTTTAATACCCAAATGGATCCGGATCTGGGTACCCTGATATCCGGATCGATTCAGATATCCGGATCCCACCTTACGGATATCCACGTGAACATGGATATCCGACCGCATTACCCGCGGATACCCGACCTATTCGGGTATCCGGATAGAAAAACCAGAAGTGCCCTTTAAATAGCTTTGAAAGGGGTTTTTAGGGTAAATGATGCATATAGCATCATGTTTTTTTTTTAAGGGAAACACTAATTTATTATTTGGTTAACAAAAAAAAAAAAAAGCCTGTAAATTATTAACTTAAGGATATGTTCCAGACAGTGGTCGACGGTCGTGCAGCCCACATTGTGTCCAAAGTCCAACCGCAGAAGTGGGACATTGAAGTTTTCAGCTCTGACATCTTCAAAAAATTAAAGCTATTGTAGTGGCGTGATAGCTGGTGGCAGGCTATTGTATTTGTAGTGGCGTAATAGCTGGTGGCAGCAGACGATGTAGTTTAGTGTGGACCCTGGTGTTGGTGGGTACCACAGACAGGAGCAGCAGGAGCAGGATGAGTAGGTCGATGCAGCTATTGGAGTGGCGTAATAGCTGGTGGCAGCAGACGATGCAGTTTAGTGTGGACCCTGGTGTTGGTGGGTACCACAGACAGGAGCAGCAGGAGCAGGATGAGTAAGTCGACGCAGCTATTGGAGTGGCGTAATAGCTGGTGGCAGCAGATGATGTAGTTTAGTGTGGACCTGTAACGATCGGTGAAGCACAGAGAGGTCTGATTACCGGTGATCTGCAGTATCACGGGGAATACAGACGTATACCAGATTATAAGTGATCTGCAGTATCACCGATAATCCGATATACTAGCTAACCTCTGTTCACCTGAGTAGAGTGTAGTGTTTTGATGTAACAGTAGCACTTAGAGGACAAGCCACAGCGCAGTCAGAAGTACTACGCAGATTCCTTCCGCAGACCTGAGCTCTCCAAGACGGGAGGAGTCAGACTGACAGTAGGAAGGATTGTCTGAAAATGACACTCTGGAGAAGGTGCCACTGACAGGACGGGGAACCGCCTCCAATAGTAAGGTCGGTTCTCGAAGTCGGACAAGCCAGGTCGTACACACACAGACAGAGAAAGTACAAGATCAGGAGGCAGAGGCGGAGTCTAAATACAAGCAGGGTTCGGCAACAGAGTATCAGAAATATCGAGGTACGAGATCAGAAGGCAGAGGCGGAGTCTAAGTACAGGCGGGGTTCGGCAACAGAGTATCGGAAATATTGAGGTACAAGATCAGAGTTTCAGGTGGATGGTCAGGCAGGCAAATAGGTCATAACAGATAATCACAGTCAAACTAGTACTTTAGCTATCAACAAATCTAGCTAAGTGTAGGATTACAGCTCCAGCTGGTCCCGGCACACTTGCGGATCTGACTACGGATCTGGGTGCTCCCACGTATGTGATCGCAACGCCAGACACCAAAGGAATGGCCAGGCAGTAGTATATATACCCAGGTGTCCCCCCAGCACCTCCCTAAGTGCTGGACCAATGACGAGTGGAGCTAGAGTCAGCTGACCCGCCTGGTCAGCTGACTCCTTCCTGGGTGCCATAAATCTTCTGCTTGAGTGCGCGCGCGCGCGTCACTCTAACACCAGAGGGACTACGAGTCCCAGCCACAGCAGCCCCGCTCTGCGGTGTCTCCACAGCGGGGGTATGCGCGCTAACCGCCGCGTCCAACGCGGCGGTTTCTCCGCGCTCCATGGGTCCTTGCACGGAGACAGCCGCCTCATGCTGAGAGGAGGCGGCTGCCTCTCCGTGTGTGGCAACACCGTGCGCGGAAAGAGCCGCCTGCCGCTGGCTCATGGCGGCGGCTCTTCCACGTTTTCTTACAGTACCCCCCCTGAGGAGTGGACTCCGGACAGCTCCTTCCGGGCTTTTCTGGATGTAAAGCATGAAACTCCCTCACTAACTCATCCGCATGCATACGGTTCCCTGGTACCCATTGCCTCTCTTCAATGCCATACCCTTTCCAATGTACCAGATACTGTGTAGAATTTTGTACCACCCGAGAATCTAAAATCTTCTCGACTTCATATTCTGGTTGATCATCAATTATTACAGGAGGAGGAGGAGTGAGACCCACATGAACTGCAGGTTTGAGTAGGGATACATGGAAGGACCTCACACCACGCATGCTAGCAGGAAGATCAACGACATATGTGACATTGTTGATTTTTCTTGCTACCCGGAATGGACCCACAAATCTGGGCCCTAAATTGGCTGAAAGCTGTCTCAAGGTCAAGTGGCGGGTTGACACCCAAACCAAGTCTCCTGGTTGAAATCTCCACTCTAACGAGTGTCTTTTGTCAGCTTGACCTTTCTGACTCTGAAATGCTTTTACCAGATTATTCTTAATGGTCCACCACATGTTCTTAAAAGACCTTTGCCAAGCCTCCAAGGCTGGAAATGGAGTGGATGCAATCGGCAACGGAGAGAATTTAGGTAGTTTACCGGTTACTATCTGAAATGGACAGAACCCTGAGGAAGAACTCTTTAAGTTGTTGTGGGCAAATTCTGCATAAGGTAAAAATGTAACCCAATCACTCTGCGCCTCGGCAACGTAACATCTCAAAAATTGCTCTAACGATTGGTTGACCCTCTCAGTCTGGCCATTTGTCTGTGGGTGGTAGCCCGAGGAAAATGACAGTTTCATGCCCATTTGGTGACAGAATGCCCTCCAAAATTTAGAAACAAACTGGACTCCCCGATCGGATACTATGTCTTCAGGAATGCCATGTAGTCGGAAGACATGGGTGATAAATAAATCGGCCAGTTCCTGGGCCGAGGGAAGTCCCTTTAGGGGCACGAAATGGGCCATTTTACTGAACCGGTTGACTACTACCCAGATGACCGACATGCCTTCAGACCTAGGAAGCTCACCCACAAAATCCATGGACAAGTGGGTCCATGGTTCACTCGGGGTGGGCAAAGGCTGCATTGTACCTACAGATGCCAGGCGGGAGGGCTTGCTTTTTGCGCACACCGCACAATACCTGACAAACTCTTTGCAGTCCGCTGCTAGCGAGGGCCACCACGCACACCTGGCCACGAGATCCTGCGTTCTAGACGCCCCAGGATGTCCCGCATTCTTATGAGAGTGGACCATCTCCAAGACCTGGAGACGGAATGGTAATGGGACAAACAACACCCCTGCGGGCTTCCCTTCCGGGATATCCTGTTGAAAAGGAATTAAAGTTTCCTTCCAATCCTCCCAAGTCTCGGTTGCGGCCAGTACCAACCTCTGGGGAATAATAGTCTCTGGAACGGAGGGCTGTGCTGTCTCTGACTCGAAGCACCTGGATAAAGCATCCGCCTTGACATTCTTGCTACCCGGGGTGTACATAATAATGAAAGAGAACCTAGAGAAAAATAACGACCATCGAGCTTGACGAGGACTCAACCTCTTAGCCCCCTCGATGTACTCTAAGTTCTTGTGGTCAGTGTAGACCGTGACCGTATGCTCAGCTCCCTCTAACCAATGTCGCCATTCCTCGAAAGCTAATTTAATGGCTAGGAGCTCTCTGTTGCCAATATCGTAGTTCTTCTCCGCAGGGGAGAACCTACGGGAGAAGTAAGCACACGGGTGCATTCTACCCTGCAAGCCAGATCGCTGAGACAGCACAGCCCCCACCCCGACCTCCGAAGCATCCACCTCAACAATAAACGGAAAAGACGTATCCACATGTCTGAGTATGGGTGCAGAACAAAATAGGCCCTTCAGGGTGGCAAAAGCCTGTAACGCCTCAGGAGACCAGTGAGTGGTATCTGCCCCTTTCTTGGTGAGACTGGTAAGGGGAGAAATGACCGTAGAATACCCCTTTATGAACCTCCTATAATAGTTGGCGAAGCCAAGTAACCACTGAAGGGACTTCAACCCAACCGGCTGAGGCCACTCCAGAACAGCGGAAACCTTGGCAGGATCCATAGACGGGCCCGTGGTGGAAATTATATACCCCAGGAAAGCGACAGACGTTACCTCAAAAATACACTTTTCTAGCTTGGCGTACAGAAGGTTCTGCCTTAGTCTGTTCAAAACGAACCTACCACATGGGTCCTATGTTCAGAGAGGTTGTTGGAGAAGATAAGGATATCGTCTAGGTAGACTAGAACAAATTTCCCCAACACCTCTCTGAAGACCTTGTTGATGAGTTCCTGGAAAACGGCCGGGCATTACATAGCCCGAAGGGCATTACCAGGTACTCGTAATGCCCGTCCGGTGTATTAAAGGCCGTTTTCCACTCATCGCCCTTTCTTATGCGTACCAGGTTGTACGCGCCCCGCAAATCCAGCTTAGAAAAGATCTTGGCGTCAGTGATCTGTGTGAACAAATCGTCTATCAAGGGTAGCGGATAGCGATTCTTTACTGTAATCTTGTTAAGACCGCGGTAATCGATGCAGGGCCGCAGGCCTCCGTCTTTCTTTTTTACAAAAAAGAAGCCTGCCCCAGCAGGCGACCGGGACGGGCGAATGAAACCCTTGGCCAGATTTTCCCTGATATACTCCTGCATAGTCAATTTTTCGGGCCCCGACAAATTGTACAAATGACCCCGGGGGGGTACACAACCCGAACGGAGATCAATGGGACAGTCGAAAGGACAATGTGGAGGCAATTTATCGGCTGCTTTGGGGCAGAATACATCAGAATATTCAGAATACTGGTCTGGTACACCTCCCACCTGAACTCTGGTTTGCCCCAATGTTAAGTTCCCCAAACACTGTTGAAAACAATGAGGTGACCAGGTGGTTAACTGACCCGTGGCCCAATCTATTTGCGGTGAATGGATTTGTAACCACGGCATGCCTAGGATAATAGTGGAGGTTGACATGTGTAAGACAAAAAATTGTAACTGTTCCCCATGCAATACCCCTACGGTGAGCTTCACCAGCAGAGTCTGTGACAGGGCATGATTCCGTTGCAGAGGGGAATCGTCCACTGCCGTGACCTGAATGGGGGGTCTCACGGGAGTGAGTGGTAGACCCAACTCCTGAGCAAACTCGAAGTTCATAAAATTAGCCGCTGAGCCGGAGTCAATAAAAGCTTCAGTGGCTACAGACTTATCATCCCATGTAACAGTACAAGGGAGAAGCAATTTTCTTTCTTTAAGGGGTGAAAATTGTGTGCCCAGGGTGTCACCCCCCACTACTCCTAGGCAAACTCGTTTCCCGACCTGTTAGGGCAGTTTCGCAGCCTATGCCCTGCTGCTGCACAGTACAGGCACAGCTGTTCTGTCATTCTCCGCCTTCACTCCACCTGGGTCAGTTTCGATCGACCAATCTGCATTGGTTCAGGCGGAGGCAAGGCCGGAGAGGGTGAGACAGGCGGAGATGGTGCTACTAGGGGTGTAGCGGACGGTGCCGCGTAAGATGTCACCCTGACACGGTGACTGCCCCTAGTCTGCCTTTGATGGCGTAGCTCGAATGGCCGATGATATGGCCTCATCTACTGTCTTGGGCTCGGAAACGGTTAACATTAGGTCGGAGACCTCCTCCGACAACCCAGACAGGAAGTAATCCATCAGGGCAAAGTTGTCGAATCTGGCGGTGACTGACCACCTACGGAATTCTGCCGCATAATCCTCGACCGAGCCTCTGCCTTGCCGCAAAAGTTTGAGCTTCCGCTCAGAGGAAGCAGCAAGGTCAGGATCGTCGTAAATTACGGCCATGGCCTTAAAGAATTCCTCTACCGAGGTCAGAGCTGTATCGGTAGGGGGCAGGTTGTATGCCCAGGACTGGGAGTCACCAGTCAGCAAAGTTTTAATAAAAGTGACCCGTTGGGTCTCAGTCCCCAAGGATCGGGGTCTCAACTCGAAATACGATAATACTCTATTCTTGAAATTCCGGAATTCAGACTTGTGGCCGGAAAATTTATCAGGTACAGGCATACGTATGTCATCACTAGAAGGGGATCGCACTGAATCAACTGATGTCTGGAGGGTTCGCACAGAGCCTGATAGGGCATCGATTAAGGCTTTGTGCTGGCCCAGTGCTTGATGGATACTGTCCACCGAAGTGGCAAGCACAGTCGGAGGATCAGCGCGTGATTCCATCTGTTTTTTGGTCTGGCGTTCTGTAACGATTGGTGAAGCACAGAGAGGTCTGATTACCGGTGATCTGCAGTATCACGGGGAATACAGACGTATACCAGATTATAAGTGATCTGTAGTATCACCGATAATCCGATATACTAGCTAACCTCTGTTCACCTGAGTAGAGTGTAGTGTTTTGGTGTAACAGTAGCACTTAGAGGACAAGCCACAGCGCAGTCAGAAGTACTACGCAGATTCCTTCTGCAGACCTGAGCTCTCCAAGATGGGAGGAGTCAGACTGACAGTAGGAAGGATTGTCTGAAAATGACACTCTGGAGAAGGTGCCACTGACAGGACGGGGAACCGCCTCCAATAGTGAGGTCGGTTCTCGAGGTCGGACAAGCCAGGTCGTACACACACAGACAGAGAAAGTACAAGATCAGGAGGCAGAGGCGGAGTCTAAATACAAGCAGGGTTCGGCAACAGAGTATCAGAAATATCGAGGTACGAGATCAGAAGGCAGAGGCGGAGTCTAAGTACAGGCGGGGTTCGGCAACAGAGTATCGGAAATATCGAGGTACAAGATCAGAGTTTCAGGTGGATGGTCAGGCAGGCAAATAGGTCATAACAGATAATCACAGTCAAACTAGTACTTTAGCTATCAACAAATCTAGCTAAGTGTAGGATTACAGCTCCAGCTGGTCCCGGCACACTTGCGGATCTGACTACGGATCTGGGTGCTCTCACGTATGTGATCGCAACGCCAGACACCAAAGGAATGACCAAGCAGTAGTATATATACCCAGGTGTCCCCCCAGCACCTCCCTAAGTGCTGGACCAATGACGAGTGGAGCTAGAGTCAGCTGACTCCTTCCTGGGTGCCATAAATCTTCTGCTTGAGTGCGCGCGCGTGCGTCACTCTAACACCAGAGGGACTACGAGTCCCAGCCACAGCAGCCCCGCTCTGCGGTGTCTCCGCAGCGGGGGTATGCGCGCTAACCGTCGCGTCCAACGCGGCGGTTTCTCCGCGCTCCATGGGTCCTTGCACGGAGACAGCCGCCTCATGCTGAGAGGAGGCAGCTGCCTCTCCGTGTGTGGCAACACCATGCGCGGAAAGAGCCGCCTGCCGCTGGCTCATGGCAGCGGCTCTTCCGCGTTTTCTTACAGGACCCTGGTGTTGGTGGGTACCACAGACAGGAGCAGCAGGAGCAGGATGAGTAGGTGGATGAACCTTGGCGGTGGGAGCAGCACAGGCAGCAGGAGACAGGAGGAGGAGAAGAAGTGTTACATCTGGCAGGCAGCATAGATAGTTCACCATGGCACCTAGTTTGTTGGTAGCACGGCACAGTTCAAAAATTAGGAGAGGTTCCAGGAAGCGGTCGTACTGCTGCAGTTGGGGCCTCCCCACAACTCGGACAGCACAGACACATCCCAAAAAAAATTACACAGCTATTGTGTTTAGATAGTTCACCATGGCACTTGTAGGTACCACGGCACAGTTCAAAAATTAGGAGAGGTTCCAGGAAGTGGTCGTATTGCCGCAGTTGGGGCCTCCCCACAACTCAGACAGCACAGACACCTCCCAAAAAATTAAATAGCAATTGTGTTTACCATGGCACCTAGTGTGTTGGTACCAGTGTTGCCAACCGTCCGTGAAAGTACGGACAGTCCGTACTAATGACCTTAAATTTACCCTGTCCGTACCTGTCCATACTTTGGGACATGCGTCCGTCTAAAAAGTAAATACTGCCGCGATCTTGTGTGCGCATGTGCGCACCGCGGCTATAGGCAGCCTGGTCCCGACTCCTGAGCGGCAGCTCTTAAGAAGCCTAAGACTTCTATTGCCTCCTTCCGTTCCCTCCTTGCCCATGCCCTCCAATCGATAATCCTGCTTCTCACACTGGTGCCTCTCTCCAGCCAATGAGAGAGAGGCAGCCAGCAAGCAAGCCCGCCCCTTACAACCCCGTCCCCCTCCAGGAAGCATCAGCAGCAGCTGTATGGGAGAGCAAAGAAGTAAGCTTTTTCACCATAAAGGGGCAATGTGCTCTCCCGTTTGCGCTTGCTTTCCTCTAGTGCCAGCCTCCTCCCCCCAGTCCCTCTCTCTCCTGTGTCTAATTAGTGCAGCTGCAGGGTTACTATTGTTAGGCAACAATAGGGAGACGGGTTCAGCTGCACCTGAATGGAAGTATCCCCGTCTTCCTGCAACATTGCCTTGAAGAACAAGGAGGAACATCCTTAACTTAGGGCAGCTGCTTATTACAGTGGCAAATTCAGCCAATGACGATTAATTACCACCCTGTGCCCATTTGCCAAATCCCCATGTCCTCTTCCTTAGAAATTACGTGCGGTGGCTGCAGCTTTACTGTTGCTAGGAAACAGCAGGACTGGCTTCCTGCCATGTGACCAACCACATAGGACTTCCTGGAAGCGTGATGGTGATGCAGCAGACTGATTGCCTGGTGGTTTGCTCTGGATGTGACCCCTACCTGCAGCAAAATGAAAGTATATGGAAGGTGTGTGTGTGTGTAGTGTATGTGTGTACAGTGTGTGTTTGTAGTGTATGTGTGTACAGTGTGTGTTTGTGCAGAGTGAGTGTGTGTGCGAATGCATGTGTACAGTGTCTGTGTGTTTGTAGTGTATGTGTGTACAGTGTGTGTGTACAGTGTCTGTGTGTGTGTTTGTAGTGTGTGTGTGAGTGTGTGCATGTGTGTACAGTGTGTGCTGTGTGTGTCAGGGAAATTGTGAGAACTCCCCCCCCCCCCGCCTGCGCAGTAGAGCCCGGAGGACGTCTGATGACGTCAGCGCGCCGGCGTGGGACGCAGAAGTTCCGAGCCTTGGAGCGCAGAAGAGCCCGACCTGGCAGCCGGCCTGGCCAGAACGGGCGCGCCACCGGAGACCACCGGGAGCCTGCGGAGCGGCGGGCGAGGGCACCTCCTGCCTGCCACGGGCTGGAGGAAGCCCCAGGTAAGTGGAAATTGATTTTGATTTTTCACCCACCCTCCCTGAACCTTCCCTTTAAATCATTTTATCCCTCACCCCATCTCATGTTTCCTTTAAAAGCACTGCATGTTAAATTCTCCAGAAGTTCCCTAAAAAGCTTGCTACTGACTCCGCCTCTGACTCCGCCCCCTGTCCGTCCAAAACTTGGGGTGTCCAGATTTTTTGACCATTTTGTCCAGGAAAAATTTGAAATTGGGTTGGCAACCCTGGTTGGTACCACTGCTGTCAAAAAAATTTGAACCAGGCTTATGCGGAGCCTGGAGGTTGTGGTGGTAAAGGGTGGTAAGGAAGGCATAGTGTGATTTCCAGTCGCTTCATTTCCCCCTCTTGCCAACAACAGGGGCCAGGAATTCACCAACCATTCAAGCCTGGTTTATTTTGAGAAACTTCAGTCTGTCTATAGACTGGGTGGAGAGACGAGAGCGCTTCTCGGTTACCACGCCACCGGCCGCACTGAACCACCTTTTGGACAGCACGCTGGAAGGGGGGCAAGCAAGGACTTCCAGGGCATACTGCACCAGCTCGCTCCAAATATCAAGGTGCTTGACCCAGTAATCCAAGGGGTCCACCGTGGTGTCTCTCTCAAGGCCGCTGTAGGACCCCATATAGTCTGCCACCATCCGGCTCAGACGCTGGTTCTGGCTTTGAGAGCCAAATGCTGCTGCTGATGCAGGCACCTCCTCACTCGGCAGCTGTACCGGCGTGGCATACAGCTCCTTTGTGAGAGACAGCAGGTTTGATGGGCGCCTGCTGCTGATGGACGCAGGCACCTGCTGCTGTGCTGGCTGGACTGTGACAGTAGGGGGGGGGTCTGGGGGGAGGCTTCCTCCAAGCGCCGAACCAGGGACCGCTGCAACTCCCTCATTTGGTGCACAGGGTCTCCTCCTGCTGCAGGCAGGAACTGATGCAGCTTCCCCTTCAGCCGTGGGTCCAGCATCAGGGTGATCCACATGTCCTCCCGACCATGCATCTCTTTGACCCTTGGGTCCCTGAGCAGGCACCGCAACATGTGCGCTGCCATGGGGAAGAGGGCTGCCATATCTGCTGGCACATGATCTTCATAAGTGCTGTCCTACTCCTCCTCTTCTTCCTCAAACTCTCTCTGCTCTCTCCACCCCGCACCACAGCAGCTGCACTCAGCAGTGCATCCTCAAGGTCAGGGACCTCCAACTCCTCCAACTCCAAGTCCTCAACCTCCTCCTCCTCCTCCTCCTGCTGCACAGAGGTGGACTGTGCAAGTGGCTGCTGCTCCTGCTGGATCAAGTCTTTCTCTCCCACTTCCATCAGACCATCCAGGGCCTTGTGCAGCATGCACACCATGGTCACCCACTGACAAACTGACACACGGTCCTGGCTGACCATGTCGATGGCCTCCAGGAAGGGTGCCAGGACCAAGCACACCAGATTAATTTTTCCCCATTCAGCACTGCGTATGATCTCCGGGAGGTGGCTGCTGGTGCTGGTCCTGTACACGGTGGCATCGGCAGTGGCTTTGGCCAAGTAATGGTTGACAGCCTGCCTCTGCTCAACCAGACGTTCCAACATGGCCAGGGTGGAATTCCACCGTGTTGGAACGTCGATGATCAGACGGTGCCGTGGCAGGTTCAGCTCCAACTGCACGGCACTGCCCGAGCAGCGGAAATAACCCACCGTTTTGCGAGCCTCTTTTAAAAGTGGCTCCATCCCCTGGTAGGTGCTCAGACATTTCTGAACCACCAGGTTCAGGACATAGGCCAGACAGGGGATGTGGGGGAGGTCTCCCCGGCGGATGGCAGCAACAAGGTTAACCTCATTATCGGACACCACCTCTCCGACTCTGAGGCCTCTGGGGATCAGCCAACACCTCTCCTGTTCTTGGAGTTTGGCCAGGACGTGCTCTGCTGTCAGGCTTAGTTTCCCCAGGCTGACCATCTCCAGCAGCATTTGGCAGTGACAGGCCTTCACACTGCTGCTGAGGCGGGGGCATTTGGCGGCGGCGGGTGTGCCGGAGGGTGGAACCGGAGCAGAGAAACTTGCTGCACTTCCCCTGACCCTACTGCGGGGTGGCACCACCCACTGACTTGACAATGCTGCTTTCCCGTCCTCACCCCCTTCCACCAAACTGACCCAGTGTGCGGTGAAGGACAGATAGCGGCCTGTCCCGAACTGGCTGCTCCACTCACCCACCGCATGATCAAGCCCACATTCCATGTTGGCAATCGCAAAGTGGTGTAGTGCTGGCATGGCCGTTCGTGAAAAATAGTGCTGGCTGGGGATAAGCCAATCCGGCGCTGCACACTGCATGAGTGTACGCATGTCGCTCCCCTCCTGCACAAAGGAGTACGGGAGGAGCTGGGAGGACATGGCTCATGTAAGCAGGCCGTTGAGCTGCCGGATGCGACGGCTGCTGGGAGGCTGAGCCTTGATGACAAAGGACTCGGTCAGCAGGGTCTGGTGTCGCTTCTGGCTTGCACGGGAAGCCAAGTAGGGAGCAGAGGAGACCACTGAGGACTGACTGCCTATACCTGCCTCAGTGTCGGCAGGAGTGGCAAAGGGGGTTCTGGTGGTGGGTTTGGCTGGAACACTACCAGTGCCAGCTTCCTTCAGCCTCTTGAACTCCTCATGTTCAATGGGATGTTTATTGCCCAGGTGTTTTATGAAGCTGGAGGTGCCATAGTTGGCAGAGGTGCTACCTTTGCTCAGCTTCACCTGGCACACCTTACCGTTGACAAACTTGCTTTCAACTGACGGCAGATTAAAGAAATGCCAGATGGGGGATAAAAATGTTCCCTTACGCCTTGCTGCTGTTAGTTTTGTTCCTGCGGGGGTTGGGGCCTTGGGTTGAGTGGTGCGGCTGGTGGTAGCAGCAGAAGATGAAGTAGCAGGCTGTGGGTCACTGCTGCTCCTGCAAATGTCAGAGATCCTGATCCTTCATGACAGACCCACCGACGTATCCTCCTCCTCAGACTCAGAGCTAACATGCCCCTCCTGTGGGTTGTAGTCTATGTCCTTCACCTCATCATCATAATAATCAGACTCCCCCTCCTTAAACAACTGCTGGCACATCAGGCAAGGAGTAGGACCCCTCCCCAACAACCACCATAAGCATCCGTGACTCATCCACATAGCCAATTTTGACCAGAATATACCCCTCAAACTCAGTGGTGGTAACAAGCCTGATTGCGCTCGCGGGGTCAGCACTCACTGAGGCCGAGGGTAGGCTGCCCGCTGGGGTCGACATGACCGACGAGTCCCCATGCACTGCTGCTGGGCAGCTGCTGCTGCTCCTGCGAACAGGAGTGGTGGTGGGGGTGGAGCACTCTGTTGTAGAGCTGCTGGTGCCCTGCTCATCCAACATTAATAGATGCATCACAGGTTTGGCGTCTTTCTCCTCCAATTTGCGCTGCCTACCCTGTTGAAAAATTGACGCTACACACTGCTGCGCCTCTGCAGCGTGACTCCCCTTATCAGCTGGGCGCCCAGTGCGTCCACGGCCAGTGGCTACCAGCTGAATGGGCAGTGTGGCAGAACTGCTGGCGGTGACGGTGCCAGCAATGTTTCTTCTCTTCTTGCCTTTGATGGCCTTCCCCCGGCTGCCAGTGCCAGTAGACATAGTGCACGTTTTGATGATGTCACCAAATGGATGTGGGGTACTTTATTCAAATTGGGGGGTGACACAGAGCACAGTAGAACACAGTGTGCACACTAACGGACGGTCTGTCACACTGACACTCAGAGTGATCAGCACAGCAGAAATGCAGTAGTCACACAGACAGTACTAGTCTAATAACAACTATCACTGCAGTACTGAATAACTACACAATATACACAGTAATCCTCCTAAACTATACTGTGTAGCTAAGGCAAAAGCACAGGCCTAGCCTATGTGCACAAACAGCACACACAGACACAGACACCTAACTAGCAGAGCTGCTGCAGGCTGCAGCAGAGACTGTCACAGATCACAGACAGCAGAGACTGACACACACTAACTACAACAATATAAAACACTACTAGCTAAACAACAATACAACAGTGTAATATACAGGTGTTTGTGTGTAAAAACGCTGGGTTTAACACTCAGATAATGCACTTGCTTCAGCCAAACACACTGGACAAAGTATCTCAGTGGCAGTCACAAAGCAAGGACGAGATTTTCATCATGGCCCCCTCCTTATATACAGGAGGGACTGGCCAAGGTTCCCCTCTGTGATTGGTTGCTAGGGCTTCTGCTGGGAGCCCTCTGATTGGCTGAATGACATCATATCCTTAGTTACAGTACCCGGATCCGGATATCCGACAGATATCCGCGGGTACCCGGATTATGCGGCCAGATATCCGCATACAGCTATCCGGATTTGGCCCCAGATATCCGGATGAGCATCCCTGGTTTCCATCCGAAGCCTCCAATCACATTGCTGGCACGGAGATTATGAATGGTAACATTGTTTCCATTCATAAAATTAACGATTAGGCGGCAAAACCGGCGGAAATCACTGCGGCTCCATTTACAGAATAAACTCTGTTTTTGAACAAAAACAGTGTTTATTCTCGGTGGACATGCTCAGATTGGCACAGGGGACTTTTGTACCCTGCAGCCAATCCTCCTGCTAGGAGCAGCAGTGCAATCGCGGGCATCTGCCCGCACGATCACCTGCAGACCCCCCAAACTGCAGGGATGTGACTAGAGCGTCCCTGTAGCTCTAGCTACTGCCGCTGCGGATGCGAAGCTCACATCTATGCCGCTGAGATGGTTAAGGTCATATCTTGGATTGTTAAAGGCCTGGGTTCCCCAAGCAAATGATCCATGGTGCTCTGGCACCTGAAAAACTGATACAGCAATGCTCCAGGAAGCCCACTTATTCCAAAAGTTTCTGCCTTTTTTACTTCTAGTTTTGGTGGTGGTGTGGGGGTCAGTTAAAGAGAATCTGTATTGTTAAAATCGCACAAAAGTAAACATACCAGTGCGTTAGGGGACATCTCCTATTACCCTCTGTCACAATTTCGCCGCTCCCCACCGCATTAAAAGTGGTTAAAAACAGTTTTAAAAAGTGTGTTTATAAACAAACAAAATGGCCACCAAAACAGGAAATAGGTTGATGTACAGTATTTCCACACATAGAAAATACATTCATACACAAGCAGGCTGTATACACCCTTCCTTTTGAATCTCAAGAGATCATTTGTGTGTTTCTTTCCCCCTGCAGCTATCTTCCACTGAAGTGTAAGGCTGTTTCTTCCTGCAGAGTGCAGACTGCTCTGCCTGTATGTAATTCCTCAGTATGTGAAAGCCCAGCCAGCTCAGAGGAGCATTTATCCAGCTTGTAAAAGATAAGAGAGAAGAGAGAAGCTGCCCTAATCTAAATAATACACAGGCAGTGTGCAGAGAGGGGCCTGGAGGGGGGAGATGCATCACAGAACCACAAAACTGAAGAACTTGGCAGCCTTCCAGACACAGGCTGACAAGTCTGACAAGAGAGAGATAAGTTGATTTATTACAGAGATGGTGATAGTAGAACGTGCTGCAGTAAGCCAGAGCACATTAGAATAGCTTTTGGAACTTGTAGGATGATAAAAAACAGGATGCAATTTTTGTTACGGAGTCTCTTTAAGGTTAGGCATCAAGAGTGGGTTAGGCATGAAGAGTGGGGGGTGGTCGATTAGGCATCAGCAGGGTTTTGGAGGTGGGTGGGTTAAGGTTGGGCAGTGAGAGAGGGGCCAGTTAGGGTTAGACATTGATTTGAGAGTTGGTTAGAATTAGGCACCAGCAGGGTATTTGGTTAAGGCTAGCCACCGAGGGGGCGGGGGTAGTTAGGGTTAGGCATCAAGAGGAGAGAGTTAGTTAGGTTAGGCCATGGTGATTCATAGTAGGATATTGATAATTTGCTGATATTTTAATTGCGGTTCTCTCTGCCGCCCAATTCTCCGCAGAGTCCATTTTAAATGTATGCTACCCAAGCACCCAAGGTCTTTATATCAATATCACAGTGTGCCTATTCATCTCTGAACATGTACACAAGTTACAACTTATTTGTATCAAGCACTTGATGTATTCAGCGCAGTTTCTAGGCTAAAATGCACCCAGGGCGAGAGTGTAAAAATTGTGCCCCCCTGCGCGCCGGAGCAAGGTATAGGTACCGGCAGTATAGGTTAGCTAGGTCTAGTTGCACTCGGTATAGGTCGTGGGCTATAGGTCCCCCCAGTATAGGTAGCCAGGCATGGGTGCCCCAGTATAATTGCCCCCAGTATAGGTTAGCCAGGTAGGTGCCTCCAGTATAGGTATCCAGTATAGTTGCCCCCATTATAGGTTAGATAGGCAATTGCCCCTGGTATAGATTAGATAGGTAGGTGCCCCAGTACAGGTTAGCCAGGTGGGTGCCTCTAATATAGGAAGCCAGAATAGTTGCCCCCAGCATAGGTAAGATAGGTAGGTGACCCCAGTATAGATTTGTTAGGTAGTTGCCCCCAGTACAGGTTAGCTAAGTGGGTGCCTCTAATAGAAGTAGCCAGAATAGTTGCCCCCAGCATAGGTTAGATAGGTAAGTGTCCCCAGTATAGGTTAGATAGGTAGGTGCCCCCAGTATAGTTTATATAGGTAGGTACCCCCAGTATAATTTTAGATAGGTAGCTACCCCCAGTATAGGCTAGGTAGGTAGGTGCCCGCAGTATAGGCTAGGTAGGTAGGGTCCTCCAGTATGGGTTAGGTAGGTAGGTTCCCCCAGTATAGGTTATATAGGTAGGTGCCCCCAGTATAGTTTAGATAGGTAGCTTCCCCCAGTATAAGTTAGGTAGGTAGGTAGGTGCCCCCCTCATATTGGAGGGGGAGCCATAGCCGGGGAGGACAGCCGACCTCTCCCTTCCTTCCTCTCCCCGGGCCGCCCCATGCGTCCCACTGTGAAAGCAGCCTTACTTAGCTTTCCTGTATGACAAGAAGACACAGACACCCGGCACTGGGGGAAGGGAGGAAACAAAGGTGAATGAGGGAGAGCTGGTGCTCACCAAGACTGCGTCTGAGAGCTTTTCAAATCAACAGTGATTTGAAAAGCGATTGGCTAATGTTACCCTATGAGGGTGTTCTCACAGCAGCGATGTGACTTTTTCAAAATCGCAAACACACTGCATGAAGCATTTTTTGGAGCGATTCATTCAAAAATCACTCTTAAATTCACTTCACAAAATCACACTCACAAATTGCTAGCGATTGCTATTGCGATTTTGGCGTGCACTAGCCTAGAGAAAGGAGGATTTGACTCCTGTCCCTTCCAGTCTCTCACACAAGTCAGAAAGCAACCTTCACCAGGATTGCACTTTTACTTAGCTTTCCTGTATGACAAGAAGACACAGACACCCAGCACTAGGGGAAGGGGGAAACAAAGATGAATGAGGGAGAGCTAGTGCCCACTAGTGTTGGGCGAACATCTAGATGTTCGGGTTCGGGCCGAACAGGCCGAACATGGCCGCGATGTTCGGGTGTTCGACCCGAACTCCGAACATAATGGAAGTCAATGGGGACCCGAACTTTTGTGCTTTGTAAAGCCTCCTTATATGCTACATACCCCAAATTTACAGGGTATGTGCACCTTGGGAGTGGGTACAAGAGGAAAAAAAAAATTAGCAAAAAGAGCTTATAGTTTTTGAGAAAATCGATTTTAAAGTTTCAAAGGGAAAACTGTCTTTTAAATGCGGGAAATGTCTGTTTTCTTTGCACAGGTAACATGCTTTTTGTCGGCATGCAGTCATAAATGTAATACATATAAGAGGTTCCAGGAAAAGGGACCGGTAATGCTAACCCAGCAGCAGCACACGTGATGGAACAGGAGGAGGGTGGCGCAGGAGGAGAAGGCCACGCTTTGAGACACAACAACCCAGGCCTTGCATGAGGACAAGAAGCGTGCGGATAGCATGCTTTGTACCACCATGCAGTCATAAATGTAATAAAGATAAGTGGTTCAATAAACAGGGACCACGCGGCAACGCTAACCCAGCAGCAGCACACGTGATGGAACAGGAGGAGGCGCAGGAGGAGAAGGCCACGCTTTGTGAGACACAACAACCCAGGCCTTGCATGAGGACAAAAAGCGTGCGGATAGCATGCTTTGTACCGCCATGTAGTCATAAATGTAATAAAGATAAGAGGTTCAATAAACAGGGACCACGCGGCAACGCTAACCCAGCAGCAGCAGCAGCAGCAGCACACGTGATGGAACAGGAGGAGGCGCAGGAGGAGAAGGCCACGCTTTGTGAGACACAACAACCCAGGCCTTGCATGAGGACAAAAAGCGTGCGGATAGCATGCTTTGTACCGCCATGTAGTCATAAATGTAATAAAGATAAGAGGTTCAATAAACAGGGACCACGCGGCAACGGTAACCCAGCAGCAGCAGCAGCACACGTGATGGAACAGGAGGAGGCGCAGGAGGAGAAGGCCACGCTTTGTGAGACACAACAACCCAGGCCTTGCATGAGGACAAAAAGCGTGCGGATATAGCAGCAATGCTTTTTGCCGCCATGCAGTCATAAATGTAATACAGATGAGAGGTTCAATAAACAGGGACCGGAAACGCTAAACCATCCCAGATGTTCATCGGTCATGTTACTTGGTTGGGGTCCAGGAGTGTTGCGTAGTCGTTTCCAATCCAGGATTGATTCATTTTAATTTGAGTCAGACGGTCTGCATTTTCTGTGGAGAGGCGGATACGCCGATCTGTGATGATGCCTCCGGCAGCACTGAAACAGCGTTCCGACATAACGCTGGCTGCCGGGCAAGCCAGCACCTCTATTGCGTACATTGCCAGTTCGTGCCAGGTGTCTAGCTTCATGCCCGGTTTCAGGTCCAGCGGTGCCAGCCACAAATCCGTCTGTTCCTTTATTCCCCTCCAAATTTCCTCCCCTGTGTGCTGCTTATCCCCAAGGCAGATCAGCTTCAGCAACGCTTGCTGACGCATGCCAACAGCTGTGCTGCACTGCTTCCACGATCCTACTGCTGCTGGTGCTGGGTTAGCATTTCCGGATGAGGTACAGCTTTGAGATGCGTTGGAGGAGAAGGAGTCAGAGAGGTAGGTGCTGCTGTTGTTATCCAGCTGTTTGCGGCGTGGGCAACACCCGCGCCGTAGCAGGTGAGGAATCGCTGCCAGGCTCCACAAGGTTCACCCAGTGCGCGGTAAGGGAGATGTATCGACCCTGGCCGAACGCACTCGTCCAGGTGTCAGTGGTGAGGTGAACCTTGCAGGCAACGGCATTCTTCAAGCTTCGGGTTATTTAGCTGACCACGTGCTCATGCAACTCAGGCACTGCAGAGCGCGCAAAGTGGTAGCGGCTGGGAACCACGTAACGTGGGATGGCCACTGACATCATGCCCTTGAAGCTGTTTGTCTCCACCACTCGATATGGCAGCATTTCGCAGGCCAGAAGCTTGGCTATGCTGGCTGGCTGTTACTGCCACGGCCCGGGGGTCATTTGCTGGCAATTTCCTCTTGTGCTCAAACATCTCAGAAACAGACAACTCAACCGTAGCGCTGCACACCGAAGGGCTGTTGGTTGTTGTGTTTGATGAACACTGGGAGACCTCAAGAGCACTAGTCCGGAAAGTGACAGTGTCAGCATCGTCTGATGTTTGTGAATGTTGTGAACCACGCAATGGCTGGGCTACTGCTGCTGCTGAGGCGGGTCTGGTGGTGAGTCTGGTGAACCCAAGGGAGGCAGTGTTGCTGGTGGTACCCTGTCCTGCCGCGTTTGCCCACAGAGTGGGATGTTTGGATAGAATGTGGCGGCTCATGCTGGTGGTGGAGAGGTTGTTAATACTTTTCCCCCTGCTCAGGCGGGTCTTGCACACCTTGCAAATCGCCATGGTAACATCCTCAGTGCAGTCTTCAAAGAAAGCCCAGACTTTAACTGGCTGAGGACTCGGACCTCGTGCGTGATGTGCTGGTGCTGCTTAACCCACTGCTGGACGCTTGAGAGGTCATCCAAGTAATTATCTGGTCCTGTTCTTTTGGATCTGTGAGGGTTGTTGTCCTGGACAACATGGGCAGTATTGAGTGGGTTTTCTTGGGTGCTCCCCTGTGGCCTGTACGTGAACCGTCAGGGGAAACACCTCTTCCCTTGCCCCTCCCTCTTTCACCGGATTTCTTCCTCATTTCACTTATCCTTAAAGTACACGCTGACTGGCAGCAGTACAGTGGCAGTACAGAAATGCTATACAGTGGTGGGTGAGCGGTGTACCACTATTGTCAGCAGTGACACAGAGCACAATGCTATACAGTGGCGGGTGAGCGGTGTACTACTGTTCCCAGCAGACACAGAGTGGAAGTAAACACAATGCTATATAGTGTGGCTGAGCCGTGTACACAGAGTGGCATTAAACACAATGCTATATAGTCTGCTATATAGTCACCCCGAACAGGGTGATGTTCTGCAGAACCCGAACAGTGGCAAACACTGTTCGCCCAACACTACTGGGAGGGAACGCAGATTTTAGTACCTAAACACACGATACAACATGTTTTCCGGGGTCGGACTCTGAGGCACATACAGATGGTCCCGATCATCATCCTCATCATACAACTCTTCTCCTGAGTCTGACCCACCCACCACCTCTGCCACCCCAACATCCCCAGACACAGACCCCTCATCGTCCTCAACATTAACTTGGGATGCTGGCCTGAGCCAGACCTCCTCCTCCACATCAGGCCCCATCATCTCCTCAATGGCAGCCCTCATTAATCGCTCTGGCGACGGACTGATGGACACAACGTTCTCCTCCGGGGAGGGCTGCTGCTGACCACTGGCTGCTGGGGTGGATGTTATAGCTTGCGTGGGGCGTTGGCTGTTGCTGTTGTTGGGAGTGCTGCTCACAGCGGAGGTCTCTGGGGAACTCATGTTGAGCTCATATAGTGGTTGACGGTGAGTGGAGTATTACTGATCCCAGCAATATACACACTGACTGGCAGAGTACGCAATGCTATATAGTGTGGCTGAGCGGTGTACACAGAGTGGCAGTAAACACAATGCTATATAGTCTGGCTGAGCGAGCGGTGTACTACTGTTCCCAGCAGAATCAGAGTGGCAGTAAACAATGGTATATAGTCTGGCTGAGCGGTGTACATAGAGTGTCAGTAAACAATGGTATATAGTCTGGCTGAGCGAGCGGTGTACTACTGTTCCCAGCAGAATCAGAGTGGCAGTAAACAATGGTATATAGTCTGGCTGAGCGGTGTACACAGAGTGTCAGTAAACAATGGTATATAGTGTGGCTGAGTGGTGTACACAGAGTGTCAGTAAACAATGGTATATAGTCTGGCTGAGCGGTGTACACAGAGTGGCAGTAAACACAATGCTATATACTCTGGCTGAGCGAGCGGTGTACTACTGTTCCCAGCAGACACAGAACAGTAAACAGAATGCTATATAGTGTGGCTGAGCGAGCGGTGTACCACTATTCCCAGCAGACACAGAACAGTGAACAGAATGCTATATAGTGTGGCTGAGCGAGCGGTGTACCACTATTCCCAGCAGACACAGAACAGTAAACAGAATGCTATATAGTGTGGCTGAGCGAGCGGTGTACCACTATTCCAAGCAGACACAGAACAGTGAACAGAATGCTATATAGTGTGGCTGAGCGAGCGGTGTACCACTATTCCCAGCAGACACAGAGTGGCAGTAAACAGAATGCTATATAGTGTGGCTGAGCGAGGTACACAGAGTGGCAGTAAACAGAATGCTATATAGTGTGGCTGAGCGAGCGGTGTACCACTATTCCCAGCAGACACAGAACAGTGAACAGAATGCTATATAGTGTGGCTGAGCGAGCGGTGTACCACTATTCCCAGCAGACACAGAACAGTGAACAGAATGCTATATAGTGTGGATGAGCGAGCGGTGTACCACTATTCCCAGCAGACACAGAACAGTAAACAGAATGCTATATAGTGTGGCTGAGCGAGCGGTGTACCACTATTCCCAGCAGACACAGAACAGTGAACAGAATGCTATATAGTGTGGCTGAGCGAGCGGTGTACCACTATTCCCAGCAGACACAGAACAGTGAACAGAATGCTATATAGTGTGGCTGAGCGAGCGGTGTACTACTGTTCCCAGCAGACACAGAACAGTACACAGAATGCTATATAGTGTGGCTGAACGAGCGGTGTACTACTGTTCCCAGCAGACACAGAACAGTACACAGAATGCTATATAGTGTGGCTGAACGAGCGGTGTACCACTATTCCAAGCAGACACAGAACAGTGAACAGAATGCTATATAGTGTGGCTGAGCGAGCGGTGTACCACTATTCCCAGCAGACACAGAGTGGCAGTAAACAGAATGCTATATAGTGTGGCTGAGCGAGGTACACAGAGTGGCAGTAAACAGAATGCTATATAGTGTGGCTGTGCAAGCGGTGTACTACTATTCCCAGCAGACACAGAGTGGCAGTAAACAGAATGCTATATAGTGTGGCTGAGCGAGGTACACAGAGTGGCAGTAAACAGAATGCTGAGCGAGCGGTGTACTACTATTCCCAGCAGCGACACACAATGACTGGGGGGGACCCTGGCTAGCGTGGCTGGAGCGCGAACTACCCTGCCTGCCTACCCAAAGCTAAACCCACAGACAAATGGCGGAGATATGACGTGGTTCGGGTATTTATTTACCCGAACCACGTGACAGTTCGGCCAATCAGAGCGCGTTCGGGTCCGAACCACGTGACCCGTTCGGCCAATCACAGCGCTAGCCGAACGTTCGGGGAACGTTCGGCCATGCGCTCTTAGTTCGGCCATATGGCCGAACGGTTTGGCCGAGCACCGTCAGGTGTTCGGCCGAACTCGAACATCACCCGAACAGGGTGATGTTCTGCAGAACCCGAACAGTGGCGAACACTGTTCGCCCAACACTAGTGCCCACCAACAGTGTGTCTGAGCGTTTTTCAAATCGACAGTGATTTGAAAAGCGATTGGCTATGGTTACCCTATGACGGTGTTCTCACAGCAGCGTTGTGATTTTTTCAAAATCGCAAACACACTGCATGAAGCATTTTTTGGAGTGATTCATTAAAAAATCGCTCTGAAAATCGCTTCACAAAATCACACTCACAAATTGCTAGCGATTGCTATTTTGATTTTGGCGTGCACTAGCCCAGAGAGAGGAGGAGTGGAGAGAGACTGAGAAGGAGCAGAGAGCTTATCAGAATTGCAGTCCCACATCACACAGAGGCTACTTGCCTGTAATTTGACTCATGTCCCTGCCAGTCTCTAACACAAGTCAGAAAGCAGCGCTCTTGGAGTCTAGGGACTGTCAAAAACTTTTCAACTTGTTTAACACCTTATCCACACATGCAGTCATTATAACATAGGGGAGAGACCAGACAGATGTTTGCCCACAGACCCTCCAGGCAAGCTCTGCATCATGCTGTGTAAATTTACCAACTTGCCTGTCCTCCAGTTGCACTTTTATCAGCTAGCCTAGTATTTCACATTGCCTTACAACAAACCTGAATACACCAGACCTGCCCTAAATCACGGAATGAAAGGCGACCTGGGGGGAGATTGCCCCCCTTCCCCCTGGCTAGTCCGCCCCTGGGTGAGTAGCTGTATACAGTGCTTCCCTGCGCTAATTACTCTGCAGTCGCTAATTACTCTGCAGTCGCCCGGGGAGAGGGAGGGAGAGGTTAAGCTGCCCTCCCCACAGCTGCAGCTCTACCCTCCATCGCAGCGCCCTCTCTCCATCTGCGCTCAGGACTGCCGCACGGCTGCACGGCCCCTAGAAACGGGCATGGATGTATTTTTCTTGACTTATGTTTCAGCTCTTCTATCTATTTACCTTTCTGGAAATTAGGCATGGTCATTACTATGCAGTTTCCTGTACTGTTTAAAATTCCTAATAAAATATTAAAATACAAAAAATAAAAAAAACAGTAATTTCCTTTACAGCACAGTGATTTTGATGTTTTTCAAAGAAGGTCATTGCAAACAAATAATGGAAAGTGCATGTAATGGTTCACCCTCATACATAAACTCTTATTTGCCAGTCTAATTTCTTTTTTTTTCTTTTTTAATCTAAAAAAAGACCTCACAGATTTCATAGACACTAAGAGCTGGTTCACACTATGAGCATTTCCGTTTTTTTTAAGCGCTGGTGATTTTAGAAATCACCCTAAAAGTGCTTGTGCAATGATTTCCTATGAGACTGTTCACATGTGTGCATTTCGATTTTATTAAAATAAAAAATGCGCTACATGTACTATTTTCTGAGTGCTTTGGCTCAATGGAAGGTATAGAGAAATCGCAAAGCACTTGAAAAAGCACTATGTATTGTGATTTCCTGGTTGCTTTTATGAATAAATAGATTGTATTTATTAATTTCCAGGTCAAAGAGTTCACTCTCTGACTGTCGTCAGGAAGTGAAAATCATAATCGCTCAGCAAAAGCGCTTAGAAAAGCATGTACAAAAGTGATTTTCTAAGTGCAAAGCGCAGGGAAAAGCGCTTTAAAAAAAAGCTCCATAAATCGCTCAGCACTTTTGATAGCCCTGGCGATTTATAATGTGAACAAAGCCTAAGTCCTCTTTACCCCATGACAGAATTTGTGTGCAATTTCCATTTTTTGTGAATTTGTGTTCGCTGCCCATCTAATGCAAGTCAATAGTGTCACATTTGACATGCCTTGTTGTGAAAATGTTGCATCAAAATTTTCTGCAGGCAAAAAAAATTACCTACATACAGTATATGCTTTTTTTTTTTTTTTTTGCACCGGAAAGGCCAATTACAAACAATGTAAGTCAATAGGAATGCACATTATTTTGCATTCCAAATGCAACAATTTGCACGTGAATTTACAGTTAATTACATTCAAACTCCTGCAAACTTGTTTGGTATGCATGGAAAAAAAAATGTGAACATTTGCATACAAACACAAACAAAAGAAAAGAAGAAAAAAAAAAAATACTGCAAGTGATGTCGCGAACCTCCGATTTTCGGCTCGGGAACCCCGCTCGCAAACCTTCACGGAAGGTTTGGTTCGCGGAAAAGTTTGCGAACCGCAATAGACTTCAATGGGGATGTGAACTTTGAAAAATAGAAAATATTATGCTGGCCACAAAAGTGATGGAAAAGATGTTTCAAGGGGTGTAACACCTGGAGGGGGGCATGGCGGAGTGGGATACATGTCCCGGGGAAAAATCTGGATGTGACGCAAAGCAAACAGCTGTTTAGCATTTAATGCTAAATTGCAGGCCTAAAGTGCTTTAAAACATCTTGCATGTGTATACATCAATCAGGGAGTGTAATTAGAGTTCTGCTTCACACTGACACACCAAACTAACTGTGTAACGCACAGAAAACAGCTGTTTGCGTAGTGACGGCCGTGCTGGACTGGTGCGCACCGTGGCAAGAGTGTAGGCCGTGGCGGTTTTCAAGCCCATATGGTTGCTGGGCTGTGGTAGCTCAATGATAGAACTACAGTGACTGTCCAGCTGATCAAATTTGGTCTGGCCACAATGAAGCAACGACCTTATTATCTTTTGTGTTCCACCCCCACCCGAGACACTCAAATAGCTGGCGGTCATTGCTTCATTGTGATACGCAAGCCCCTTCACCACGGAAAGGTAATGATCACGAAGGGGGATGGGCGCATTTACATGCCTTTTGTTTTTTTGTTGCAGCCGCCCGCAGTGCAGCCAGAAAAAATAGGCAGGCATGTACACGCACCAGAAAAATTAGTGTAGCGGCTGCTGCTAGCAGCGGCCTTAAAAGTTCAGGAATCCGCCTAGAGTCCTGGACCCTGTTGGTGGTGGCGGAGAAGGCAAGTGGCCTGCAGGCAGAGATGCTGTGTGTGGGGACTGACTTAGCCTTCGGTCGTGCAGTAGCCCTCCGTGATCCATGCCTCATTCATTTTGATAAAGGTCAGGTACTGAACACTGTCGTGACTTAGGCGACTTCTCTTCTCAGTGACAATGCCTCCAGCTGCACTGAAGGTCCTTTCTGACAGGACGCTTGCGGCAGGACAAGAGAAAAGTTGTATGGTAAATTGGGACAGCTCAGGCCACAGGTCAAGCCTGCGCAACCAGTAGTCCAAGGGTTCATCGTCGCTTTTCGCAGTGTCTACATCCACACTCAAGGCCAGGTAGTCGGCTACCGGCCAGTCCAGGCGTTGGTGGAGGGTGGATCCGGAAGGTCTATGGTGAGGAGTTGGACTAAAGAATGTCCGCATGTCCGACATCACCCAGAGATCGCTGGAGCGTCCTGCCCTTGCCTGTGTGGACTTGGGAGGAGGAGGGCTACTGCCAGTGGTACCTTGATTGCGTTGTGCAGCCACATCACCCTTAAACGCATTGTAAAGCATCATCGACAGCTTGTTCTGCAAGTGCTGCATCCTTTCCACCTTCTGTTGAGTTGGTAACAGGTCCGCCACTTTGTGCCTGTACCGAGGGTCTAGTAGCGTGGCCACCCAGTACAGGTCATTCGCCTTGAGTTTTTTGATACGGGGGTCCCTCAACAGGCTGGACAACATGAAAGAAGAGACCATCTGCACAAAGCTGGATGCAGACGTACTCTACATCTCCTCTTGCTCTTCCTCAGTGACGGGACGCAACTCCTCTTCCTCACCCCAGCCACAAACAATACCACGGGAACGTGGAGCAGCAGAAGCCCCCTGTGATGGCTGCCGCGGTTGTTCTTCTTCCGCCGCCTCTTCCTCCTCCACAGAAACACCTTCCTCATCATTATCATCAGAGTCTGACTCCTCTCGTTCCCCACACGACTCCTCTTTTTCCTCCTCCTCCTCCCCCCTCTGTGCTGCCGCAGATGTTGTGGAAACATCTGGTTTGGATGTAAATCGCTCCCATGACTCCTGCTGCCGTAACTGTTCTCTGTTCTCGTTCACACTCCTCCACAGCTGTATCCACCACTCTACGCATGGCACGCTCCAGGAAGTAAGCGTAGGAGATCAAGTCGCTGATGGTGCCCTCAGCGTGACTCACCAGTTTGGTCACCTCCTCAAAGGGCTCCATGACCCTGCATGCATTTCGCATCAGTGTCCAGTTGTTGGGCCACAACATCCCCATCTTACCAGATTGTGTCCTTGTACTGTAATGATACAGGTACTGGGTGACAGCTTTCTCCTGGTCTAGCAGGTGAGAGAACATCAGCAGGGTGGAATTCCAGCGTGTCGGGCTATCGCAACTCAGGCATCTCACCGGCAAGTTGTTTCTATGCTGAATGTCCGCAAAGCGTGCCATGGCCGTGTAAGACCGCCTGAAATGCCCACACAACTTCCTGGCCTGCTTCAGGACATCCTCTAAGCCTGGGTACTTGGACACAAATCTTTGCATGACCAGATTCAGCACATGTGCCATGCAGGGTACATCTGTTAGCTTTCCCAAATTCAACACGGAAATGAGATTGCTGCCATTGTCACACACCACGTTGCCGATCTCAAGCTTGTGCAGGGTCAGCCATTGCTGCACCTGTTTGTTAAGAGCAGCAAGGAGAGCTGCTCCAGTCTGACTCTCCGCTTTGAGGCAAGACATGTCTAACACTGCGTGACACCGTCGTACCTGGCATGCAGCATAGGCCCTGGGGTGCTGGGGCTGTGTAGCTGGAGAGGAGATCGCGGCACCAGCCAATGAGGAGGAGGAGGAGGATGACAGCGAAGAGGATGTAGCAGGCGTAGAGAAGGTGGCAGGAGGCCTGCCTGCAAGTCATGGAGGTGTGACAAGTCGGTCCGCTGCGCAGCCACGTACTCCCTGCTTGCTGCCATCGGTCACCAGGTTGACCCAATGGGCTGTGTACGTAATGTTGCGGCCCTGCCCGTGCTTGGCAGACCAGGCATCCGTGGTCAGGTGGACCCTTGACCCAACTCTCTTTGCAATAGATGACACCACTTGCCTCTCAACTGCACGGTACAGTTTGGGTATGGCCTTTTGTGAAAAATAATTGCGGCCTGGTATCTTCCACTGCGGTGTACCAATGGCCACAAACTTACGGAAAGCCTCTGACTCCACCAGCATGTGTGGTAATAGCTGGCAAGCTAATAGTTCCGCCACACCAGCTGTCAGACGCCGGGCAAGAGGGTGACTGGCAGACATTTGCTTCTTACACTCAAATACTTCCTTTACAGACAGCTGGGTACTGCTGTGGGCAGTGGAGAAGGAACCGCTCAAGGGCAGAGGCGGTGTGGAGGAGGGTGGCTGTAAAGGTGCAAGGGAGAAAGCGGATGAAGACGATGCACCTGAAGGAGTAAGAGGAGAAGGAGGGTGGCTTGTCTTTTGGGTGCTGTTTTACCTCAGGTGTTCTTGCCATAGCTGTTTGTGCCTTTTCTCCAGGTGCCTTTGTAAGGCACTTGTCCCTACGTGAGAGTTGGCCTTTCCACGGCTCAATTTTTGCTGGCAATGACAACAGCTTTGCTCCGATCTGAGACACACATGTTAAAAAATTTCCAAACCGCTGAGCCCCCCTGGGGTGATGGCACTAAGGTGGCATCAGCAGCTGACGTTGAAGGGCATGTTGGCTGGCTGTCCATAGCTGGCGATACATGGTGCCGGACACTGCCCCCAGCTGTTTCTGAGGACAAGCTCCCTCTGCTTCTATCATGGAGTCATCTCCTCCTACTCCTCTCTGACTCCCCCACTGAACTGTCCCCTTGGTCATCTCCTCTACTGGGAACATACGTGGCATCCGTATAATCGTCATCATAATCCTCCTGGCCAGCTTCGCTTTCCTCAGACACCTCCTCAACTGCACCAACTTCAGGTGGTTCATCATCCCCCTCCTCACACGTTACGTCCATACTATCGACACCTAACTCAGACGTATGAGGTGGTGGAGTACCTGCGCCTTCTTCTTGTTGTTGCAGTAGTGGCTGTGAATCAGTGATTTCACCACCACCAAATAACTCCTGTGAAGTGTCAAATGCAGCAGATGTGGTGCTTGTACTAGCGCTGGTGGCACTGGCTGCGGGAGATGAGGGGTTCTGTGTTACATACTCAACCACGTCCTCACAATTTTGGGAAGTGATGGCACATGCCTTCTTCTGAGCACTGCATTTTGGGCCAGGTCCGCACAAAATCACAGCAACACCACCTCGCACAGACCTGCCGGTGCCTGGTGGCCTTCCTCTGGGTCTGCCTCTACCTCCTCCTATACCTGGTTTGTCAATTTTGTCCACCTCAGGGGGATGCTAGGTATATGCAGTGAGCTGGGTTCACTCAACACAACAGGTAGTTATATGCAGTGAGGTGGGTTCACTCAATACAACAGGTAGTTAGATGCAGTGAGCTGGGTTCACTGAACAGTAAAGGTAGTTAGATGCAGTGAGCTGGGTTCACTGAACAGTAAAGGTAGTAAGATGCAGTGAGCTGGGTTCACTGAACATAACAGGTAGTTAGATGCAGTGAGGTGGGTTCACTGAACAGTAAAGGTAGTTAGATGCAGTGAGGTGGGTTCACTGAACAGTAAAGGTAGTTATATGCAGTGAGGTGGGTTCACTGAACAATAAAGGTAGTTATATGCAGTGAGGTGGGTTCACTGTACAATAAAGGTAGTTATATGCAGTGAGGTGGGTTCACTGAACACAACAGGTAGTTATATGCAGTGAGGTGGGTTCACTGAACAATAAAGGTAGTTAGATGCAGTGAGCTGGGTTCACTCAACACAACAGGTAGTTATATGCAGTGAGGTGGGTTCACTCAACACAACAGGTAGATGCAGTGAGGTGGGTTCACTGAACACAACAGGTAGTTAGATGCAGTGAGCTGGGTTCACTCAACACAACAGGTAGTTAGATGCAGTGAGATGGTTTCACTCAACACAACAGATAGTTAGATGCAGTGAGCTTTGTTTACTCAACACAACAGGTAGTTAGATGCAGTGAGCTGGGTTCACTCAGGTGGGTTAAATAAACACAACAAGTACTGGGTATATGGAGTACTGGGTAGTATAATGTGCAGCTCCCTGTCACACACACAGGTAGTCACTGAATGTGCTGGGCTGCTGGCAGTAGCACACACACTGTGAATTAGCAAGGCTGTGCATGCAACAAAAGTGTCAGTTTGACACACACACAAAAAAAAAAGTACAGGATTAGCTCTGAAATGAGCTGTTGAGGGGTGCTATAAAAGCAATAATAATCAGCCAGGAGCAAGTTAAGCAGCCAAGAACCTAACTAATCTGTCCCTAGGAGAACAATCTGCAGCAGCTCGCCCTAATCTGTCTAATAGCAGGCAGACGAGTGACTGTAATGGCCGCCGGAGGCTGCCTTATATAAGGGGGGGTGGAGCTCCAGGGCTTAGTGTAGCCTGAATGGCTACAATGTGCCTGCTGACTGTGATGCAGAGGGTCAAACATGACCCTCATAGTGCATTATGGGGCGAATCGAACTTCCGCAAAAGTTCACCTGGTCCAGGCGAACACAAACCACCAAAGTTCGCCTGGAACCGTTCGCCGGCGAACCGTTCGCTACATCAAATGCAAATACAAAAAGTGTGTAAAAAACACATCCAAAAAACACAGGGATATACGTGTGATGGCACCCTTATGGAGTGTAAAGGATAAAGTTCAGCAATATGTCATTCTAAACAATGATGTTTTGTTTATGAAACAAATAATACTCCTTATGCCTCATCATATTGTAATTTCTGATGGCACTTTATTACTTTTTTTCATGGTGGTGCAGCATCAAGATTAATTTTCACGAACATAAGAAACAGCCATTGTCAAAACCTCTGAGTGGAAGTAATTATACTATTTGTAGTCATTATGTATGCTTCTCTAATTAAAATTTGATTTCACCCACTTGTCGCATTGGTGATGCATAGCATGAACACTTGACAGCTCATTCAGGAACTGCAACTGCATTAAATATGTAACACCTAATTTTACAATTACACATGCCACATACAGAGAAGGTATAGTATGACATATCAATAAATTATGTATAGAAAGTATTTATTTTTATAAAAGTATTACAAATGCATTCTACAGGTATTTTTAGATGTCTTAAATATGTGTTCTTGAATTAAAGTGTGATTTTGACATATACTGACATTTAAAACTACTCAGTCCTATGCACTCTATAGTGATATAAAATTCTGATGAAAGGTTATATATGCTGCATCTGTTTTATCTCATCAAGCATGGTTTCCTGAAGAGTAGTTATCTTGGTATTGGCTAGCCAATGATTATTATCTTACTGCAGTCAATACGGGCAGCATTTGATTGTTTTTGCAGTTTCTGTTTTTCATTAGCTAAAGCTTTTAGCTGCATAATTAATGGTAAAGATAATGAGACAAGTTGGCCCTATGTTTACTATGCATCTGTATGCCAGAAAGCAATTTCCAGGAGCTTAGCCCTATTAAATGCCCATTATAGTACAAAGATGAGTAATTCATTTATTAACTTCATATAATGCATTCTAGCAATGATTTGTCTTTGTCAGCCTAATGACAATGAGTGTCATGTACAGATGATGGCTGAAATATTGTGACAAAAAAACAAGAACTGGAATATGAAATGAACAAAAACATATCTAAAAGAAAAATGTGGCATGAGTATGTAAATAGATTCCCTTTTTTTAGATGGTTGAAAGAGAGGTATTATTAACATGTACCACAGATTAGACTGTAGAAAATGTGGTGTTTTCATTCACATTGTTATTGATGTCATCAATATATTTTTTTTTTATTAACACAAAGCTTTAATTTATGAACCACGTCTTTATGAGAATTAAATTAGTTTCATGCTATGCCTATCAAAATCGTATTTAGTTGTGCAGTTTAAATATTATATGGACAAATAAATGAATTATGATGTACAGAATTTAATAGTATACAACAGAAAGATAAGGGTAAAACGATTTCTTGGCTAATCATACAGTTGGAAGAATTTTCCAAACTTTAAAGAGAAGTCAACAATAAGGTTCAGAAACTCATACTTATTTAAGGATAAACCATAACCAAGAATTGAACTTCATCCCAATCAGTAGCGTATACACCCTTTCCCATGAGAAATCTTTTAATTTTCTCAAACAGATCATCGGGGGGGGGGGGGGGGTTATGGCTGATATTGTGGTGAAAACCCTCCCACAGTATGCTGTCAGGACCATGTTCCTGACAGTTTCCTGTCTGTGAACCTCATTGCATTGTGGGAAATAGCTGTTTACAGCTGTTTCCAACTGCCAAAAAGCAAGCAACATCTCCTTCCAGTGACATCACCTGCCAGCAGTAAAAATGTCCCCATGTGATAAATGTCAGAATGTAAATCAGGGAGAGGAAAGATTTTACAACGGGCAAACACTGACTAAATAATTTACTGTATATGCTGGCATATAAGATGACCCGGCGTATAAGACGACCCCCCAACTTTTCCAGTTAAAATAAAGAGTTTGGCATATACTCACCGTTTAAGACTACCCCTCTTCACAACTTGCCTCCTCCATCCTCATGGGCCACCCCTGTATACACCTTTGCATAATACTGGGTGCCGCAGTCATCCAGGGGAGGGAAAAGAGATCAGGCTGTGATTTTTAAGAACTTGGTGTCAGGTGCGGGGTGTCAGTATTTGTGCCAGGCAGAGCTTACCGGTTGAAGCAGCCTTGGCGGAAAGGTCCGCTCATGTCCTGGGTCCTTCTATGTCCTCCACTGTCCCCCTGCATCATTTACTGTATGTCCATGTCTTGTGTGTTTGAAAACTCAAAGCTGCAATACGATAGCGTCTTGCGAGCAGCCGCTCGCGTGGGTAACAAGGCAGCTTCCTTGTTCCGGGTCACCTGACTGGTGACATGCACTCCACAATTAATTGTCTTCCTATGCACGTCACCAGTCAGGTGACCCGGAACAAGGAAGCTGCCCTGTTACCCACGCGAGCGGCTGCTCGCAAGACGCTATGGTATTGCAGCTTTGATTTTTCAAACACACGGGACGTGGACATGAATGATGCAGGGGGACAGTGGAGGACCTAGAAGGACCCAGGACACGAGCGGACCTTTCCACCAAGGCTGCTTCAACCGGTAAGCTTTGCCTGGCACAATACTGACACCCCGCACCTGACACCCGGCGTATAAGACGACCCCCCACTTTGCAGAAGATTTTCCGGGTTCAAAAAGTCGTCTTATACGCCGGAATATACGGTATACAAAATTATTGTAAAAAATTAAGCACTTTTGTATTACATTATTTTCACTGGAGTTCCTCTTTAAGGAGAGGGAATTTTCTAGATCCTAAGATTTCCCACAGTATTTCTGGTCCCCCATTGGTGCTTTTGGACCCTCCAGCTGGTTAGGGTCATGCTCCTCCTCTGGCACAAACCGGCCTTGCTGCAACCATGTAAGCACAGCCATGCCTGGAGAGTAGCAAGTAAAACATGGCCATGCTCATGCTGGAGGAAGCCGTGGTGAACCTCAATAGAAACCATTTGTATACTTCAAAGCTCCATTCACAGTGCATAAATTTCACATTGCATAAAATACGGTGCAGTTTAGCAGACTGGAAATATGACACAGAATGGTCTTGCTGCATTAGTAGCAGTGGCGTAGCTAAGGAGCTGTGGGCCCTGATGCAAGTCTTACATTGGGCCCCCCCAAACACTCTATACGTAACAATTGGTATGGTGCTGCAATCGCGCTCTCTTCCCAACAGGTAAATGGTGAAATCATGGCTAGTGAAAATTGCTGCTTGCGCGTACGGTGCCTTTTCCACTGCTGCTTGCCCTTCCACCCACAATTACAATAGCGGGCGGAAGCGCAAGCAACAGTGGAAAAGGGCCCTTAAACAGAAAAAAATGCAAGTATAAATTAACAATATAGAGCAATAAAAAGAAAACTAATAGAATACTTTGTTTAATATCAGGCAATGTCACAGCTTCAAATGTGAAAGAACAACGGCTTCTCTTTTTAAATACGTTTTCAACAAGCATAGGAAAAGGAGTTGAGGAAGGATAAAGTGCCATCTTAAATGTAATAAAACAGATGTGGAACAGTTCTGAGACGGAATGCCAGAATTGTAATTGGATTTACTTTCCTTCTTACAGATATATGTATATTTTTCTTCCTTCTCTACCCTGTTTTTACAGAAGTGTCTTTACCTTGATAAATCTCCAGTATTTTTTATAAAAGTTCAATATATTGTACAAATATGAAATTCAAAAATGCATAGGGCTAGAGAAAATGATAATGATCCTCCATAGATCACTGGGAAGTCTATATTGGCAGGGATCTAAAATTCAATATCTAAACATTAATCAGTGGTAGAAGGGGAAAAAAATAAAATACACACTGTTCTTAGAACTATGGGATATTCATTTTGTTGGCAATCTATTTTTTCTTTTCAAATAACTGTAGACTGAATGCGCCAATCTAAGAATGATACATATTTTACTTCAATCTTTCTGCAGATGCTTTTTATATACTAAAAAATATTTATACAGTTAGTATTTTATTTTTTAAGCAGAACTAAAGTCAGATAAAAGAAGCAACCTAGCATTCAGAAGTAATAGCAACGTTTAAAGTCTTATCTTTTAAAATTGCATTGTTATTTATATATACTAAGACTGAACCTTAAAAACTGAAATTCTGATGGCAGGACACATAAATGTGAGAAGTAACAGGAGTGAAATGTATAATGTGGCTGCACAGTGTATTTCTGGTGAGTTATAATCATACTCTCCAGTCACAGTACAGGCATCACATCTATTATTGTCACATTCATTGTTTGAAGTAACAATAAGTATATTTCTTTCTGTTAAAGTTGTCCTTCGGTATCTTGCCTGTTTTCATGAATTGTTATACCCAGATTTGTCTCATTCCAAAACATGTACACCACAAGATCCTGTCAGCTGAATTTCTACAGTGCAAGCAATCAGATGCATTACAAACACACATGCACACGCACATAAACACACCCAGCTGTCCAGATTTTTTGATATTTTTTCTTCATGCTGTGCATCCGATGATCTACAAATAAAGTTGTGGAATGTACTTCCTGCAAGTTTTGCAGCCTCATTCTTCTTGTTCTATATAAATTTGAATGATAATGACCACTGCAATGGACTACTTTTGCTTTGCACAACCCCACTCACACATGCATACTACATGCATGAGTAAGATGGGGGTACCTCTCTCTCAACTCTATCTCCCCAACTTCTGTCATTCTCCCGATTTTTCATTCTTCTTCCCTATTACTCATCTTTCCCTTTCTCAACTACTACCTCTCTTCGCCTTTCCTGTACCTCTCTCCCTTTTCTACCTTTCTACGCATCACACCCTGTAACCTCTGTCTATCTCCTTCACCACTTGTTATCATCTATCTCAGTCCTCCACTTCCCCATCTGCAACCTCATCCTCATTTTGACATATCCCACTGCCCTAAATCTCTTTGATTTGAAGTATGTTCCTTTGCAGCTATAGTTTGAACTGAGCATCCTCCCCAGAAATGTATAATACATTTAGCTCCTCAGAATGTAAAGGAGTTCTGTAAGGAGATTTTATGTAATACATGTTTTACAGCTTTTTTTCTTTAATGACTTTTATTACATTGTTTACTCACTTTATGATAACTTAACAACAAACCATTTGTTTGAGAAGTAAAGGTACATTTGAATTCAGGAGCAATATTATATATGTGTGTGTGTGTGTGTGTGTGTGTGTGTGTGTGTGTGTGTGTGTGTGTGTGTGTGTGTGTGTGTGTGTGTGTGTGTGTGTGTGTGTGTGTGTGTGTGTGTGTGTGTGCGTCTCTGTGTGTATATTTTTTTTTCATTAAAAAAAACTGTGCTGTGCTCAGCGGATCATTCAGAAACAGCCTTATCAGTCTGCCGACAGCGTGTACACATGCGCTACTGTTGGCTTAACATCCGCCCAGCGGGAGGGTCTGACAGACCCATAGTTGGCAGAAGTAGTGTGTGTGTATGCACCTTAACAGGGATCTTTGGAAACCTAAGGTCCTCCTAATTGATGTTTAATCATTTTATCAACTAAGTATTTATCAGAAAAGGCTAATAGCTGTGACTAGAGCACATGGAGCATGCGCAAATGCAGCATGATCATCATGTTATATGACACAAAGTAATACACAATGCAGTAAGCTGTGCAACGTATGCTAGTACAATAAGTAACATTCAGTAAGAAAAATTTGTGGTATGCTGTGTAAATGAACCTGGAATTTTTTTTTCTGCTAAACGGCTGTTATATGACACAAAGTAACAAAGAGCGCAGGAAGCTGTGCAACGTATGCAAGTACAATCAGTAACAATCAGTGAGAAAAATTTGTTGTACGCTGTGTAAGTGAGCTTTGAGTAAGCCCTGTTACGTATCAGTAACAATCAGTAACAATCTTTCAAAAATAGGGACAAATTAAAAAAGGGAACGATTTCCAATGTATCTATTAACCCCAGCAACTCACTGTATGTACCATGGTGTTTGGACTGCACTGAATTCAATATGTACAATAAGGATATAAAGGGGAAGGGCAAAAAATTTGCAAATGGTCCAAAAAGTGCTGTGTGGTCAATTTATTAACGCTATCATATCAAAGAACCTTAACATCAGACAAGAAACCTTATAAAATAGTTGGCAGATCTGTCAATCCTTAAAAACAATGAGCCGGCCCACGCAACTCACCATTCAAACACCACCTAAACACATCTGTCAACAATTTTATAAGGTTTCTTGTCTGGTGTATATGGTTTTTTTTATATGATAGCACTAATAAATTGACAACACACCACTTTTGGACCATTTGCACATTTTTTGTCCTTCCCCTTTATATCCTTATTGTACAATCAGTAACAATCAGTCAGAGTGAAAATTTGTGGTACGCTGTGTAAATGAACTTTTAAAACTTTGACTTTTTTGTTACTGCAAAATGGCTGTTATAACACAAAATAATGCACAGTGCAGTAAGCTGTGCAACATATGCTAGTAATCAGCAATCAGTGACAATCAGTAAAAGCAAAAATATGCAGTACGCTGTGTAAATGAACCTTTAATTTTTTTTTTACCATTAAATGGCTGCACAGTCATGTGAATGGTCCTGTGAATGATTGTTGCTGTTAGCAAGCAACAATCATTCAATAAAGTTACATAGATACATAGTTATTTGGGTTGAAAAAAAAAAACATACGTCCATCGAGTTCAACCAGAGGACAAAGTACAACACCAGCCTGCTCCCTCAAATATTCTTGTTGATACAGAGGAAGGTGAAAAACCCTTACAAGGCATGGTCCAATTAGCCTCAAAAGGGAGAAAATTCCTTCCCGACTCCAGATGGCAATCAGATAAAATCCCTGAATCAACATCACTGGGCATTACCTAGTAATTGTAGCCATGCATGTCTTTCAATGCAAGGAAAGCATCTAAGCCCCCTTTAAATGCAGGTATAGAATTTGCCATAACTACTTCCTGTGGCAATGCATTCCACATCTTAATCACTCTTACTGTAAAGAACCCTTTCCTAAATAAATGGCTAAACATTTTTCTTCCATGCGCAGATCATGTCCTCTAGTCCTTTGAGAAGGCCTAGGGACAAAAAGCTCACCGCCAAGCTTTTATATCGCCCTCAGATGTATTCATACATGTTAATTAGATCCCCTCTAAGGCGTCTTTTCTCTAGACTAAATAAACCCAGTTTATCTAACCTTTCTTGGTAAGTGAGACCTTCCATCCCACGCATCAATTTTGTTGCTCGTCTCTGCACCTGCTCTAAAACTGCAATATCTTTCCTGTAATGTGGTGCCCAGAACTGAATTCCATATTCCAGATGTGGCCTTACTAGAGAGTTAAACAGGGGCAATATTATGCTAGCATCTCAAGTTTTTATTTCCCTTTTAATGCATCCCAAAATTTTATTAGATTTATCTGCAGCGGCTTGGCATTTAATACGATTATTTAACTTGTTGTGGATGAGTACTCCTAAGTCCTTCTCCAAGTTTGATGTCCCCAACTGTATCCCATTTATTTTGTATGGTGCTAGACCATTAGTATGACCAAAATGCATGACTTTACATTTTTCAACATTGAATTTCATCTGCCATTTATGTGCCCATATAGACATCCTATCCAGATCCTGTTGCAATATGTCACTATCTTCCTGAGAGTTGATGATTCTGCAGAATTTTGTATCATCTGCAAAAATAGCAACATTGCTTTCTACTGCATCTACTAGGTCGTTAATAAATACATTGAAGAGCACTGACTGGACCCAGACTCCTGTGGGATCCCACTGCTAACAGTCACCCATTTTGAGTATGATCCATTGACCACAACTCTTTCTGTTCTGTCCATTAACCAGTTCCCTATCCCTGCACACAGACTCTTACCCAGTCCTTGCATCCTCAACTTTTGCACCAGACGTTTGTGGGGAACAGTGTCGAAGGCCTTACCAAAGTCCAAGTATATCACATCTACAGCATTCCCAATATCCACACTAGCATTCACTACCTCATAAAAGCTGAGCATGTTAGTCAAACAGGACCTGTCTTTAGTAAACCCATGCTGATGCTGAGAAATAATATTATTTTCTACTATGAAGTCGTGTATAGTATCTATTAGTAACCCCTCACATAGTTTGCATTTAACGGATGTTAAGCTTACTGGTCTATAATTTCCTGGATCTGATTTTTTGCCCTTCTTAAATAAGGGGAAAAGGTGGGCTGTACACCAATCTACTGGGACTCTGCCAGTTGAAAGAGAGTCACAAAAGATAAGATAAAGGGGTTTATCTATAACTGAACTTAATTCCCTTAGGACCCGAGGATGCATGCCTTCCTGGCCAGGAGCCTTGTCTATTTTTAATTTATTTAGTCTTGCCTTTACTTCTTCCTGCATTAAGTATTTAATATTAGGAAGATTGAGACTCTTCTACATCTGTAATTTGCAACAGTGATGTTTCCCTTGTGAAGACAAAAGCAAAGAAAGCATTTAATAATCCTGCCTTACCTTGGTCATCCACCATTGAGTTCCAACCCTCATCATTTAGGAGTCCAATAGAGTCAACCTTTCTTTTTTTTAGAGTTGATGTACTTGTAAAACTTCTTTGGGTTAGATTTGATATCCCTAGCGATTTGATTTTCAGCTTCAATCTTTTCCAGCCTAATTTCTTTTTTACAACTTTTATTGCACTCCTTATAATTTGTTGATTGCTTAATTCAGTCTCGGTCCCCTCCTTTTTTAGGACCGTATAGGCATTCTTTTTCTACTTCATTTTATCTCTAGTTAGAAAAAAAATTGTAAAAGTTAAAAAAAATTGAAAGTGACATGGGCCTAATAAAATAAAAAGTATATTTTTTAATTCCCCATTAATTTTTATCCCACAATTAGCCCATTATTCAATTAATAACCCCTGCAATACCTATGCTTGTTTATAAACATTTAATAACTGCCGCCAGTAGCGATCGGATGCAATCGCTAGGGCAAAAGTTTCAGGCCCCAATGCTCTACAGATGTATGCTCTGCCATTGCTTAGTAATGCATCTGTACAGCTCTATGCCCCCTGATCTGTGGCCCTAGCGAACACATTTGATCACCACAGATGTGCAGACTGGGGATAATAGTCTGCCACATGCTCAGCTAGAAGTAAAATGTGGCACATGGGGTATCATTTTAATCAGGAAGGGACAAATAATTTATTTGTAAATGTTTTATAACTGTGAAATGTGTGATGTGAAAATTAGGGAGGGGGAAACATGAAAAAAAAGTTTTGTTTTCTGCAATTAAGCCTAATCTTTCCCCATAAATGGACTTTAAAACATAATCGTTTTGGGAGAAAAATATTACCCAAAAAAAGCATAGATTGTACTGAAAAAAACAAGATATGTATCACTAAAATGGCACAGATAATTAAAAAGTTACTGCTGTATCAAAATGACACAGATAAAGTGTCAAAAATGTCAGGAACTTTAAGTTGTAAAAACCGTGGAATGCGAAAGGGTTAACAAACACAAACAAAACAAAGCACAAAGTAACATACAGCGTAGTAAGCCGTGTAACGTATGCTAGTAATCAGCAATCAGTGACAATCAGTGAGAGTGAAAAGTTGTGGTATGTATGTAAATTAACTTTGATTTTTTTATTTACTGGAAAATGGCTATTATGGCACAAAGTAACAGAGAACGCAGTAAGCTGTTCAACATATGCTAGTAATCAACAATCAATAATAATCACTGATAGTGAAAATTTGTGGTACGCTGTGTAAATGAACTTTGCTCCTTTTTTTTTAACTGCAGTCTGTCTGGCTATCTGATATGACACAAAGTGACATGGCTGATGCTGTTTGGGGCTCAGTAACAATTAAGGCGCGTACACACGCCATACTTCAGCAAACAACAGGTCTGTCACACCCTCGGACGTTCTGCCGACAGTAACACGATCATAGAAATGAAATGGAAATCCGAACTTACCTAGGGCTTCTTCCAGTTCCTGTAGCCCACAAGGTCCCTCTGTTTCCTCTGGGTCCACTCTGTGGTCCCACTGGTGGCTCCGTTAGGTGCGCCTGGCTCATTCATGTGTCCATTGCCGTAAGCATCCTGTGCATGCACAGTTCTTGAAAGACAGAACTGTACATGTGCATGACACTTACGGTGGTGTGCCAAAATTTTGCATATGCAAAACTTCGCATCAAAATTCACAATTACGCATCGTAAGACCTTGTAGTTTTTGAGAAACTCAATTTTGAAAATGCAAAGAAAAATGGTTTTCTAAGTTTAAAAACTATTTTTTACTTGCATTTTTAAAATCGATTGTCTCAAAAACTATAAAGTCTTTTTGCAAAATTCTTTTTTTGACTTGTACCCACCATTCTCCTTAACATGTGAAGCAATTTTGGTGTCAATAGCATGTATGGGGGCTTTGCTATTCATTGCTAAAAATGGCAAGAAATTTCTCGAAATTTCGTGAAATTTTATGCACAATTACGAATCACTACACAAAATCAATTGCATTTGCAAATCATAATTACGTATAAGCGTAATTGCAAAAAATTACACAAAATGTTGTAAAATTGTAATTTGTTGATTACGATCATCACTACTTACGGCAACTAAGCATTTTTTACTCAGCATTTTTTTTCTAAAATAAAGTTGCATTATTTCTCAATGGTGATTCTTTCTAAAGTAGGCTGTCATAAGAAATTAAAGTGGAGCCAAATTAAAAATACAAGATTTCAGAAATAAAATCTATTTTCTAAATTATAATAATACATAGCAGCCTTTTTTCAGCTGCATGATGACAAATATACAATATTTTACATTTATAGAAGAAAACCCCTCCCTTCCATTCATATTGTCGGGAAAAAATCCGGCAAACTGGTGGAGTAGATGGTGTCCAGCAAAGGAGGAATTGATAATGGCTGCCACCTGTATAACCCTAGTTATGCAAAGAGGAGGGTGAAAACCATGCACTGAAATGCTCATAGGCTTGAAGGAGTGTTTATTTATCTTTGTATGTGTCAGAGTGGTGCAACTAAATATTTTGATTTAAAAAAATGTTTGGTTTGGGTCCGCTTTAATCATTTTAGATTACATCCTTCCATTGCTTTTGAGGGGGATATACCATGCTTTAGAGAGAGAAAGATTTGTCATGCATTGCAATGAGGGTGGGGAACAAAGATCTACTTTTTTCATATAATTATGTATAAATGATTTAGTCAGTGTTTGCCCATTGTAAAATCTTTTAAATCCCTGATTCACATTCTGACATTTATCACATGGTGACATTTTTACTGTTGGCAGATGATGTAGCTGCTGCATACTTTTTTTGGCAGTTGGAAACAGCTGTAAACAGCTATTTCCCACAATGCAACAAGGTTCACAGACAGGAAACTGGCAGAAGTACCTCAGTACTCAGAGCTTCTTGTGGGAGGGGTTTTACCACAATATCAGTCATACAGCGCCCCCTGATGGTCTGTTTGTGAAAATGAATAGATTTCTCATGTAAAAGGGGGTATCAGCTACTCATTGGGATAAAGTTCAATTCTTGGTCAGAGTTTCTCTTTAACACTTCAGAGGCTATAGAATGAATACAGTGTAAATGTCATTTAAATTTGGACTCAATGAATTGTGATTCCTTAAAAATCTTAACAGGTTTTTGGGTGTTGATTTTTTCTTAGATATTTTTTGGAAGAGGCCCATAAAGCAACAAATGGGTCAATATAATTATCACAGGGACATTAGTATGCCTAACATTGGGCAAATGTCTATGTAATCCATAGATGGTCTGCAAGCGAGAAGGATCTCCTCCAAATTCACAGGAAATGCGTAGACTAGTAATTCATAAGAGATAAGAATTCTGGAGACTGAGTTCTGTACACCAAACTGTAAACTAATACCATAGTTTCAGGAACGCTTTGTTGAAATTGTTTAGCATTACTTGAACATTTTGGAAGCTGTAGACTAAATGCAATTTTAAATGGTATTAAAATCAAAACATTTTTTTTCAAAGAATTATTGATGCAGTTTTAACATTTTATTTAAAGAGACACTGAAGCGAAAAAAAAATGATGATATTATGATTTGTATGTGTAGCACAGCTAAGAAATAAAACATTAAGATCAGATACATCAGTGTAATTGTTTCCAGTACAGGAAGAGTTGAGAAACTCCAGTTGTTATCTCTATGCAAACAAGCCATTAAGCTCTCTGACTAAGTTAGTCGTGGAGAGGGCTGTTATCTGACTTTTATTATCTCAACTGTTCCTGGACTATTTACTTTTCCTCTGCTAGAGGAGAGTTCATTGCTTCACAGACTGCTCTGAAAGACACATTTTGAATGCTGAGTGTTGTGTAATCTGCACAGATTATAGAATGATGCAATGTTAGAAAAAACACTATATACTTGAAAATAAAAGTATGAGAATATTTTCTTTGCTGCTAATCTTCTAGTAATTATTCATAGTACACAACCAATTCACTATATCATATTTTTTTTCGCTTCAGTGTCTCTTTAAGTGCAGTGTATCTTTGTAAAAAGATAATTACCCCTAAAAGTGCATATATATATATATATATATATATATATATATATATATATATATATATATATATATATACATACATACATATATATTGTGTATACTGGTTTCCTGTTGTGTGCTGCAGCCCCTCTGTACTTATATATTTCTTATGAGGACTGGGGATCTCCTATTTTCCCCTGTGAGCGTGCATAACCACGCCCACCTCTAGCATAGTTAAGCATATAAATGAGCGGAGCGGAGTTCAGTCAGTAGCTAATAAGAAGGTGAGGTGTTTTTAAAGGAACTCCGAACTCTAATTAAAAACGAAATTGCTACTTGCCTCATACGTCAAGGCTGCCTTCACCACGCTGGCCGCCTATTAAAGCGCACGTGCGCAGTACTGTCACGCCGGCCGCTGTGATGACGCAAGGCAGCCAGCGTGGTGATGACAGTCGTAATGTATGAGGAAGAAGGAGCCCGACACTCGGGCCCAGTGTCGTCGGGAGCCGCTGGGCAGCTATTTCTGAGCGGGGCCTAGGAGAAGAGCCAGGACACTACAGTCAGACCTCCCAACCTACACTGGACTGCAGAAAGCCCCAGGTGAGTAGCAATTTCGTTTTTTTTTAGAGATCGGAGTCCCTTTAATTTCCTTTTTTACATTAAGTTGACTCTTGGGCTATTGCAATGGTTCCCACTAGAACACCAATAAAAACTAGCATTTTTGCATGGTTAGAAAAGGACTCACCAGATTAGGGACACTTTGGTGCAGTTAGTGAGCTTAAGCACATTATAGCATAACCAAGAGCACCTGCCACTGTTTTCCTGTTGTGTGCTGCAGCCCCTCTGTATTTATATATTTCTAATGGAGACTGGGGATCTCCAGTGCTGCGTGCATGCTTTGCATAGTATTGCATATAATTTGGTTTATGCTGCTCATCCCCCGGTATATATGTATATATATTCGTATTTTTTACACAATTTTTCTACACCAGCATCTTATAAATTTGAGCTTTTGCAAATATTAATGAAGTCTATCATTGCACTGACTAGTGTTTCATTCAGTTTAATTAGTGTATTGCATTATTATTTCAATGCACCCAGGGGTAAATAAGACAGCAAAGAATTGATTTATACAAGGTCAAAAAGAACTGGGTTCAGTGTTGTTCCCAGATGTCTTTGCTACAATAAATCTCATCTGTTTATATTTTCTATATGTTTCAGAAAACCATGTTCGTGCTTTTGGCTGTTATTGCCCAGCTATGAAATTATATGTCATATTGAAATATTGCTTTTTAATTATGATTTTTAACAAAGTTCATAAAATTAAAAATTAGTGAGCCGTCTTGCATAAGCACAGGGAAACCAGTTTTGTGACTTTGTTATGTTTCATTATAGCTGTTTTCACACTTGGGCAAACTGGTCCATATTTAAATTACAAAAAATTAGCTAAGCAATAATTATACTTTGACAGATTACCAACTTTCTTTGTAAATTAATAGCAAACAGATCTAAAATTAGGCATTCTCCTACAATCAACTTTAAAGAAATAAAGTAATATTTTAATTAGTATGCCATAATTATGGTTATTGCTCTGTAAACTAATATTAAAAAGAAAGATATTTATAACACTGCCAAATAAATATTATCTAAAATGTATCCATGGAGATAATTTGAATTCCTCTCTTGTGTTTTTCTTATTTTTCTACACTACACAGCTAGTTTACTTTCATCTGACGAACTGTGTTGGCAAGCAGTAGAATGTTTGTCTACTATCTTGGAAGTCATAACTTCAATTTTTTTATGTTATGATCAGCATTTAAATTAGCACAGTACTATCATACATAATGCATAAACAAAAGTGTGTTTATATATAAGATTGTTTTGGCATAATACATAAAAATAGTTATGACCACATGGCTGAAAAAAGTGTTTTTAGTTTATTCAGAAATCCCAATGCTCCTTAACACCACACTTCAGCACCTAAAGAAGTGAACAGGGACATGGAGAATTCACTTACTTGAGATTCCCACTGCACATCATGTGATTCCAAGGCTTCCTTCTTTTGGCTTGAAATGGAGGAAGCATTGATGTAACATGAAGTGTGCCTTGCAACCCAAGTAAGTGAACTCCCTGTTCAGAATTCAATATCCCAGATTTGAACACCATGGACCTGATTCACAAAGCGGTGCAAAGTGTTTGCACGCCTGTAAAAAAGCCCATTATAAAATGAAACTCGCGCGAAATTCCTGTGCGCAAAGTTTTGCGCACGCAATCGCGTGGCACATGGTGCAATGCGCGCGATGCGCCCATTAAACCCTATGGGCGCTGCACTCGGAATTGCACGATTGCACGCGCAAACCTTTGCGCGCGGGACTTTGAGCACGATAAAGAGCACAAAGTGGTGCTAACTCAGCGGTGCAAAGGTTATCACGCCTAAAGTCTTTTAGGCGTGATAACTGAGTTATCACCGCTTTGTGAATCAGGCCCCATCACTATTTTCCTGGAATGAAGACAAATGACTAAAAATATACCTACTCTACTAAGGTTTCAGTAGAACATGGCCCCAAACAATTACACCTACACATTTTTTTGTCCTTCTGTAAAAACTCATTGTCACCTACTAGAGTGTTACAAATGTTTTTAGTTTATATATATATATATATATAAATATATATATATATATATATATACATATATATAACTAAAATTTATATATATATATATTTATATGTATATGTATATATACATATATATATATTTGTTTTTTAGTTTTTATATATGTATATATATATATATATATATCTATGTATATATATATATATATATATATATATATATATATATATATATATATATATATATATATATATATATATATTATGATTGCCAAACATTACCAAAAAGATGTCCTTTTTGCATAGCATAAACATTTGTGAGAACATACAGTATACAAACAGAAATACTGAGGGGTTTACACAAAGATTAATTAAAGCGGAATATAACCCTGCATTTCAACTTTGCTCTAAAACATTATTTACAGTATATTATATGCAACCAGCATTTTTTTTTTTACCAGACCAGCATTAGAAGGGTTACACAGGGCTTTAAAGTTCCTTTAGATTTCTGCAGACGCATCCGAAGCTGAAATAGATACATTTTGTTTACATAATGTATCTAAGTCTTGAATGTGACTCATCTCTCTCATTGAGAAGGAGCTTGGACGACAGCCAAAGAGTGTGTAACTGTTTATCAATAGATACATGTAACTAAATAGAATGTATCTATCTGAACTTCTGCATACCTCTGTGTTTAACCCTTCCAATGCTGGTCTAGTAAAAAAAAATGCTTTTTGCATATAATATGCTGTAAATAATATTTTAGAGCAAAGTTGAAATGCAGGGTTATATTCCGCTTTAAGGGGCTTGTAATGTCACATTCTTAAAAAAAAGTGGGAAATGGTGCTATTCCATTCCTTGAAATGCAACAAAAACATACCGTATGTTAGATAGCACTGCAGCTTTACTTCTGAGCAGTGTTGATCGGATACCTCATTATCCTATTCGAGTTTCGAACTCGGATATCCGACGTCACTATCCGAGTCTGTATTCGAGTAAAATATTCGAGCTGGCCTTAAATAGCTTTCAAAACTTGTATTGGAGGTCAATGATGCATGAAACCACCTTTTTTTGAAGAAAAACATCAAGTGATTATGTGGTGATGTAGTAGTTATAAAAAAGGTATCAAAAAAAGTAAATTAACTTCATGAAAAGTTTTTTCATGAGAAGGTGTGTCCAAAATGGTTGTAAGTTGTAAGTCTTCATTTACGTCGTCTTCATCTTCTTCTTCTATATCTTCTTCTTCTTCTTCTATATCTTCTTCTTTTTCTTCTTCTTCTATATTTTCTTCTACTCGAATCTTCTTCATCTTCTACTTCTTGTATCTTCTTCGTTTATCTTTTTCTTCTTCTATATCTTCTTCTTCTTCTTCTATATCTTCTTCTTCTTCTATATCTTCTTCTTCTTCTGTATCTTCTTCTTCTATATCTTCTTCTTCTTCGTCTTCTTTTTCTTCTTCTTCTATATCTTCTTCTATATCTTCTTCTTCTTCGTCTTCTGCTTCTTCTTCTTCTATATCTTCTTCTTCTTCTTCTTCTATATCTTCTTCTTCTTCTTCTTCTTCTATATCTTCTTCTTTTTCTATATCTTCTTCTTCTTCTTCTTCTTCTTCTTCTTCTTCTTCTTCTTCTTCTTCTCCTTCTCCTTCTCCTTCTCCTTCTCCTTCTCCTTCTCCTTCTCCTTCTCCTTCTCCTTCTCCTTCTCCTTCTCCTTCTCCTTCTCCTTCTTCTTCTTCTTCTTCTTCTTCTTCTTCTTCTTCTTCTTCTTCTTCTTCTTCTTCTTCTTCTTCTTCTTCTTCTTCTTCTTCTTCTTCTTCTTCTTCTTCTTCTTCTATATCTTCTTCATCTACTTCTTCTATATCTTCCTCTTCTATATCTTCTTCTTCTATATCTTCTTCTTATTTCTTCTTCTTCCTTTTCTTCCTCTTCTTCTCTATCATTATACTGTATTATGTGTCTTGGTTTTCCTTTCTTTTGCAATATTTTTTTACTTCATTTGTGGAAATATTTTATTTTAATAACACCATAGTTATATTTGTGTTGATGGCATAATAGGTACTAGTGGCACATTGCAAGCCACAGCGCCTTTTTCTGTGTACCCTGGCGGTGGTAAAACACAGACATCAGCAGGAGGAGGAAGTAGTTGCAGCTATTGTAGTGTGGTAATAGCTGGTAGGAGAGTAGGTGGCAGCAGAAAATAGTTCTTCTTCTGTTCTCCCTGGCAGTGGTAGCAGCACACAGACAGCAGAAGCTCAATGCAGCTACAGGAGGAGGAGTAGTGTGTGTCAGGCAGTGTGATGTGACTGACATAATAGGCCCTGGTTCCTAGCGGTGGTACTAGGGCCGTAAATGAACAATATGAGGTTCCAGACAGCGGTCGTGAAGCCCACATTGTGTCCAATACACAATTGGGACAGCACAGTTTTCAACCCGGACACCTCTAAAATAATTTTTTTTTTTCAAAATAATGCAGCTATTTGTGAGCGTAAATAGCTGGTGGCGCATGGGCAGCAGCACCTTGTAATGTGTTCTCTGGCAGTGGAAACATACAGACAGCAGGAGGAAATACAACAGCAGGCAGCATGAGGAGGATGAGTGTGTGGCAGACTGGCATCAGGCAGCAGGCAGGAGGGCAGGCAGCGAGACATAATGGGCCCTGGGTACTAGCGGTGGTACCAGGGCCGTAAATAAACACCATGAGGATCCAGACAGCGGTCGTGAAGCCCACATTGTGTCCAATACACAATTGGGACAGCACAGTTTTCAACCCGGACACCTCTAAAATAATTTAATTTTTTTTTTCAAAATAATGCAGCTATTTTTGAGCGTAAATAGCTGGTGGCACATGGGCAGCAGCACCTTTTAATGTGTTCCCTGGCAGTGAAGACACAGACAACAGGAAGAAATACAGCAGCAGCAGCAGGTGTAATGTGTGTGTGGCTGTGTTCCACTTCATGTCCCCCTCTCGCCGACAACAGGGGCCAGGAATTCGCCTTCCACCCAAGCCTGGTTTATTTTGAGAAACGTCAGTCTGTCCACAGACTTGTGAGACAGACGAGATCTCTTCTCAGTGACGACTCCACTGGCTGCACTGAAGCAACGCTCTGACAGTACGCTGGAAGGGGGGCAGGAGGTGCTTGACCCAATAATCCATGGGATCAACAGGGGTAACGCTGTCAAGCCCACTGAAGGACCCCATGTAGTCAGCCACCATGCGGGTCAAGCGCTGTCTGTGACTGGAGAAGGATGCTGCTGCAGGCACCTCCTCTATAGTCCCTGACAGCTCTACACTCATGTAGAGCTCGTTGGACAGAGACAGCAGGTCTGTGGTGCACGTACGCTTGCTGCTGGCGGATGCAGGCACCTGCTTCTGCCTCTGTGCTGGCTGGAAAGTGGGGGTGGATGGCTAAGGGAAGGCTTCCTCCAAGCGCTCAACAAGGGACAGCTGCAAATCCCTCATTTGTTGCGCACGGTCTCCTCCTGCAGGCAGGAACTGGCTGAGCTTCCCCTTCAGACGTGGGTCCAGCATCATGCAGATCCAGATGTCCTCCCTCTGCTTCATCTGGATGACCCTTGGGTCCTTGCGCAGGCACCTCAGCATGTGTGCTGCCATTGGGAAGAGTCTGGCCACGTCTGCTGGCACATCATCGGCAGTCCCAGAGCCGAAAGTGCTGTCCTCCTCATCCTCTGCCTCCTCCACCTCATCCTCTCTCCACCCTCGCACCAGTCCAGCTGCGCGCTGCTGCTCCCCCTCATCAGCAGCAAGGTCAGGGACCTCCATCAACTCCAAGCCCTCCACCTCAGAGGTGGCCTGTGAATCTGCCTGCAGCTCCTGCTGGTCCAAGGCTGCCGCTCCCTCTTCCAGCAGTGCATACAGGGCCCTGTCCAGCACAACTACCATGGGGACCCACTCACACACCATTGCATGGTCCCTGCTTACCATGTTGGTGGCCTGCAGGAAGGGTGCCAGCACTGAGCACACCTGCTGCATGTGCCCCCAGTTCTCCGTGGAGATGATGGACGGGAGGTTGGTGGCGGCACGCCCAGTTGCAGTGACGGCGGCAACTGTTGCTCGTGCAACGTACTTGCTGACAGCCTGCCTCTGTTCAACCAGACGCTCCAACATCGCCAGGGTGGAGTTTTCATGAGCCGGTGCTGTGGCAGGACAGCTCCTTCTGCACCTCTTCCAGGCTCGCTACGGCTGCAGCCGAGTGCCGGAAATTACGCACAACCTTCCTTGCCGCCTCAAGGAGTCAGTCCATCCCCTGGTAGGTGCGCAGGAACTTTTGGACTACCATGTTCAGGACGTGCGCCAGGCAGGGGATGTGGGTCAGGTCTCCCCTGCTGATTGCAGCAATCAGGTTTGCCCCATTGTCGGACACCACCTCTCTGACTCTGAGGCCTCTGGGGGTCAGCCAATTCCTCTCCTGCTCTCGGAGTTTGGCTAGGAAATGGTTTGCCGTCAGTTTGGTCTTCCCCAGACTGACCAATTCCAGCAGCGCTTGGCAGTGGCGGGGCTTCACGCTGCTGCTGAGGCGGGGGGTTTGGGCTGGTGTGCCGGAGGATGGAAGCGGATCAGAGGAACCTGCTGCAATTCCGCTGACCCTGCATGGAGGCACCACCCACTGCGTTGTTGCTGCTGCTGCTGCTCTGACAGTGCCCAATGCTGCTCCCCCCTCCTCACCCTCTTCCACCAAGCTGACCCAATGCGCGGTGAAGGACAGATAGCGGCCTGTCCCAAACCGGCTGCTCCACGAGTCCATGGTGACGTGGACCTGTTGACCCACCACGTGATCCAGCCCTCTCCCGACATTGGCCGTCACAGAGCGGTGAAGTGCAGGGATGGCCGTGCGTGCAAAAAAATGTTGGCTGGGGATTGGCCAATCGGGGGCTGCACACATCAGGAGCACACGCATGTCGCTCCCCTCCTGCACAAGGGAATAAGGCAGGAGTTGGGAGCACATTGCCCGTGCCAGCAAGCTGTTCAGCTGATGCACGCAACGGCTGCTGGGAGGCAGAACCCTGACCACCCCCTGGAAGGTGTCGCTGAGCAGGGTCTGGCGACGCCTTTTGCTGGCATGGGAGTCACTGGAGGGAGCAGAGGAGGCCACTGAGGACTGGCTGCCAGAACAGGCCTCAGTGTCGGTGGCAGGAGTTGCAGAGGGAGGAGGAGCAGTGCGTTTCTGACACACTCTTGCTGGTGCTGCTGGAGGAGGTGGAGGAGGGCGGGTGGCTGCTGCCGACGGCTTTGCAGTGGTGGCGGGTCTGCCACTGCCAGTTTCCTTCAACTTCATGAACTCCTCATGCTCATGAAAGTGTTTACCTGCCAGATGGTTCACAAGAGAGGTGGTGCCGTACGCAGAGGGCTCCTTCCCTCTGCTGAGCAGCTGGCGGCACTGGTTGCAGGTGGCATACTTGCAATCCACATATGGCAGGGTGAAAAAAATCCAAATTCGGGAGGTGAAGTTTCCACTTCGGTTTGAAGGTGCTGCTGCTGCTGGTCTACCAGTGGTGGTTGGGGGGGGGGGGTTCTTGGTGCGGCTGGTGGCACTAGCAGAACTCTCCGGATCAGCACGCTGTGTGGCCTGCATACCACGCCCACTTCTGATCCTGCCTATGTCTGCGATGCTGATCCTTCTAGCAAGGCCCACAGACGCATCCTCCTCCTCCTCCTCAGAGCTGATGACATCCCCAGGATCTGCCACCCAGTCTCTGTCCTTCACCCTGTCATCATCATCCTCCCCCTCCGCAAACATGTCCTGCTGGGATGACCCCACAAACTCTCCTTCTGCATGCATTGGCTGATGGACACTCACCACTGTCTGACTGTCCAAAGCATCATCCCCCAAAGTGCCCATCAGCATTTCCTCCTCCTCAAATTCTGCCGCAACAGCACTCAATACCCTCACCGTGTTTGGGGTAAAGAAGGTGCTGAGTGACAGGGTGCCGGTGTTGCCCGCTGGGGCTGGAGAACTGCACTCCTCCTCCTCCCCAGGCAGTGCTATGCGGCTGCTGCTGCTCTTGCGAACAGGAGTGGTGGCGGGGGTGGAGGACTCGGTTCCAGAGCTAATGGTGGCCTGCTCATCCACCATCAGTTCCACCACAGAGTCTGCGTCCTTCTCCTCAATAGGATGGCTACGACCTGGCGGTGGGAGGAACATCTGCGCCACACGCTGCTGCATCTCTGCAGCGTGACTCCCAGCTGTTGGGCGGCCAAGGCGTCCACGGCCAGTGGCTAATGGCGGAATAGCCACTGGTGCAGACACAGAACTGCACATGGTGGTCGTGGCGCGACTGCCACGACCTCCTCTCTTGCTGATGCCCTTGCTGCCCTTGCTGCCCCTGCCCAAACCGCAGCTGCCAGTGCCAGACATTGTATATTTTTAAGATTATACAAATGAAAAAAAAAAGTTATGTATGTAAAGGCGGGTGGGCCAAGTAGGGTACTTTAATGGGGTGGGACTGGTGGTAGTGGGTGTGTGAGGTGACGGACAGGTGTACTCTACAGCAGAAATCGGTGTAGCGCTAACGAGAGAGTGCGCAGTGCGCACACAAAGACCCTAGCTGACGCTGACTGACGGTGTCCCTATACACAGACTAGAGTACAGTACAATTCAGCGAATACACAATACAAGTAATATAAACAATAGGACAGGTATAGCACTAACGAGAGGGTGCGGACAGCACAGACGTGCACTGCGCACACAAAGACCCTAGGTAGTACGGTGACGGACGGTCCCTATACACAGACTAGAGTACACTACAGTACTAACTAAACAATAGAAGAATCTAGCTAAACAATAGAACAGGTGTGACTAGATTACAGAGAGCAGATACAGGACAGGTACAGCAGTAAAGCTGGGCCTTGCTAACTACAAAATAGTATAATAATCTATCTAACACAGAAGTAGTACAGTAGAGTAGGACAGGTGAGCGCACAGGTAACTAGAGACTAGAGCACAGAGCAGGGCAGGCTGCCTTGCCTAGGCACAGGGCCTAGCTGCTGTAGCTGCAGCAGCACCAGTGACAGTCTCCCTCCCTAGTCCCTAATCACACAAACTAAACTGCCTAAAATACAATCTATCTTCAATACAAAGCAATACAGGTGAACATCAAGTGTTGGAGTGTAAAAATGCTTGGTGTATTGAACAATAAATGCACTACTTGCACAGTCAAAAAGCACTGGAGAGTCTCTCAGTACAGTCAGTCAGTAAGTCACAAGCAGGACGAGTGAGGCAACATGGCGCCCGCTATTTATAGAGGGGGGCTTGGCCAGGCCCCCCCCCCCCCCCTCTGTGATTGGCTGCATACAGAGGGCTGGGAGCCCGCTGATTCGCTTGTGAGGACTCGAGGTGACGTCACCCGCTGATGACGCTATCCGAGCTCCGTATTCGAGCTCGGATAGCTCGGATATCTCCGGATAGCTGATTGCTATCCGAATGCGCTCGGATAGCACAGCCCGGATAGCTAATACTATTCGAGCTCAGTATTCGAGCTCGAATAGTGAAAAAAGAGCTAGGATATCCGAGTATCTCGGATATCCTAGCTCGGATGAGCATCACTGCTTCTGAGTAGCACCACCTAGATAGCAGCTTTACTTCTGAGTAGCACCACCTAGATAGCAGCTTTACGTCTGAGTAGCACCACCTAGATAGCAGCTTTATTTCTGAGTAGCACCACCGATTTGAGGTGGGAACAGCTATTCAAATGAATGAATGCACACACAAATTCATGCTTGGTAAAAGTCCCATCCTGTCATCCCTCTAGCCATTAATTGTAAAAAAAAATAAATAAAATAAAATAAAAAGAACATAGCATAGTTCTGTAACGATCGGTGAAGCCCAGAGAGGATCTGATTACCGGTGATCTGCAGTATTACCGGAAATACAGATGTATACCAGATTATACGTGATCTGCAGTATCACCGATAATCCGATATACTGACTAACCTCTGTTCACCTAAGTAGAGTGTAGTGTTTGGTGTGACAGTAACACTTGGAGGCCTAGGCCTCAGTGCAGCAAGGAGCACTGCACGGATTCCTTCCGCAGACCTGAGCTCTCCAAGACGGGAGGAGTCAGACTGACAGTAGGAAGGATTGTCTGAGAGTGACACTCAGGAGGAAATGTCACTAACAGAACGGGGAACCGCCTCCAATAGTGAGGTCGGTTCTCGAGGTCGGACAAGCCAGGTCATAACACACGGACAGATAAAGTACAGATACAGTAGGCAAAGGCGGAGTCTAGGTACAGGCAGGGTTTGGCAACGAGTATCAGAAATATCGAGGTACAAGATCAGGAGGCAGAAACAGAGTCTAAGGACGAGCCGGTGTTCGGCAACAGGTATCAGAAATATCGAGGTACAAGATCAGAGTTCAGGAGGATAGTCAAACAGGCAAAGGGTCATAACAGATAATCACAATCAAACTAGTACTTTAAGCTATCAACAGAATCTAGCTTAGTGTAGGATTACAGCTCCAGCTGGTCCTGGCACACTAACGGATCTGACTAGTGACTACGGATCTGGGTGCTCCCACATATGTGATCGCAACGCCAGACAAAGAGCAAGTGAACAGCCAGCAGTATATATACACAAGGACCTTTCTAGGACCTCCCTAATTGCTGGACCAATGAGAGCAGTGGAAATTGTCAGCTGACCCAGCTGGTCAGCTGACTCCCTTCTGACTGTTATTTAAACTCTGCCTCTGTGCGCGCGCGCGTGTAACTCTGAATCCAGGTGGACTATGAGTCCCAGCCACACCACTACTGTTAGGCAAAGTCTCGAGTGCAGGAGCCGCCTCCGATGCGGATTCCGCTGTTACCAATGCGGATTCCGCTGTTGCCAATGCGGATTCCGCCGCACTGCCTATGCAGCATTTTTTCCGTGTTGTGACGCCATGCTGGAAGCGGAAACAGCCGCCTCACCTTGAGAGGTAGCGGCTTTTCCGCGTTTCCTTACAGTACCCCCCCCCCCCGAGGAGTGGACTCCGGACAACTCCTTCCGGGCTTTTCTGGATGTAAAGCATGAAACTCCCTCACCAATTCGTCCGCATGCATGCGGCTCCCAGGTACCCATTGTCTCTCTTCAATGCCATACCCTTTCCAATGTACCAAATACTGTATAGAATTTTGTACCACCCGGGAATCTAAAATCTTCTCGACTTCATATTCTGGTTGATCATCTATTATTACAGGCGGAGGCGGAGTGGGACCCACATGAACTGCCGGTTTAAGTAGGGATACATGGAAGGACCTCACGCCACGCATGCTAGCAGGAAGATCAATGACATGTGACATTGTTGATTTTTCTAGCTACACGGAATGGACCCACAAATCTGGGTCCCAACTTGGCTGAAAGCTGTCTCAAGTTCAAGTGGCAGGTAGACACCCAAACCAAGTCTCCTGGTTGAAATCTCCACTCTAAAGAGCGTCTCTTGTCCGCTTGACCTTTCTGACTCTGAAATGCTTTCACCAGATTATCCTTAATGGTCCACCACATGTCCTTAAATGACCTTTGCCAAGCCTCCAGGGCTGGAAATGGAGTGGACGCAATCGGCAACGGAGAGAATTTGGATAGCTTCCCGGTTACTATCTGAAATGGACAGAAACCCGAGGAAGAACTCTTTAAGTTGTTGTGCGCAAATTCTGCGTAAGGTAAAAACCTAACCCAATCACTTTGCGCTTCAGCGACGTAACATCTTAAAAATTGCTCTAATGCTTGATTGACCCTCTAAGTCTGGCCATTTGTCTGTGGGTGGTAGCCCGATGAAAATGACAGTCTCATGCCCATTTGGTGACAGAATGCCCTCCAAAATTTTGAAACAAACTGGACTCCCCGATCGGATACTATGTCTTCTGGAATGCCATGCAGTCGGAAGACATGGGTGATAAATAAATCAGCCAGTTCCTGGGCCGAGGGGAGTCCCTTCAGGGGCACGAAATGGGCCATTTTACTGAAACGGTCGACTACCACCCAGATGACTGACATGCCCTCAGACCTAGGAAGCTCACCCACAAAATCCATGGACAAGTGGGTCCATGGTTCGCTCGGGGTGGGCAAAGGCTGCAGTGTACCTACAGATGCTAGCCGGGAGGGCTTGCTTTTTGCGCACACCGCACATTCCCTGACAAACTCTTTGCAGTCAGCTGCCAGTGAGGGCCACCATGCACACCTAGCCACGAGATCCTGCGTTCTAGAGACTCCGGGATGTCCCGCGTTCTTATGAGAGTGGACCATCTCCAAGATCTGGAGACGGAATGGTAACGGGATAAACAAAACCCCCTCTGGTTTCCCTTCCGGGACATCCTGCTGGAAAGGACTCAAAGTCTCCTTCCAGTCCTCCCAAGTCTCGGTAGCGGCTAACACCAATTTTCGTGGAACAATGGTCTCGGGAACAGAGGGCTGTGCTGTCTCTGGCTCGAAACACCTAGAGAGTGCATCCGCCTTAGTATTCTTACTACCTGGAGTGTACGTAATCAAGAATGTAAACCTCGAAAAAAATAGAGACCATCGAGCCTGCCGAGGGCTTAACCTTTTAGCCCCCTCGATGTATTCCAGATTCTTGTGGTCAGTATAAACCGTGATAGTGTGCTCTGCTCCTTCTAGCCAATGACGCCATTCTTCGAAGGCCAACTTGATGGCTAGGAGCTCCCTGTTGCCTATATCATAGTTTCTCTCTGCCGGAGAGAACCTCCGGGAAAAATAGGCACATGGGTGTAATCTACCCTGAAGACCTGAACGCTGAGACAGCACAGCCCCCACCCCGACTTCCAAGGCGTCCACCTCCACAATAAACGGGAAAGAAGTATCTACGTGTCTCAGTATGGACGCTGAGCAGAACAACCCCTTTAAGGTAGAAAATGCCTGTAAGGCCTCGGGAGGCCAATGAGCGGTGTCTGCCCCTTTTCTAGTAAGGCTAGTGAGGGGTGCAACCACTGTGGAGTACCCCTTTATAAACCTTCTATAATAGTTCGCAAAACCCAAGAACCGTTGTAGAGATTTTAACACCACTGGCTGCGGCCACTCCAGGACCGCGGAGACCTTGGCAGGGTCCATAGACAGGCCTGAGGTGGAGACTATATATCCTAGAAAGGCAACCGACGTAACCTCAAAAATACACTTCTAAAGTGTAGCGTATAACATATTCTGCCTCAGTTTGTCTAATAGAATTCTGACATGGGTTCTGTGTTCAGAGAGGTTGTTAGAAAAGATAAGGATTTCGTCTAGGTAGACTAAGACGAACTTCCCTAACACCTCCGTAAAGACCTCATTAATAAGTTCCTGGAAAACGGCCGGAGCATTACATAACCCAAAGGGCATCACCCGGTACTCGTAATGCCCGTCCGGTGTATTGAAGGCCGTCTTCCATTCGTCGCCCTTTTTTATACGCACCTGATTGTATGCCCCCCGTAAATCTAGTTTTGAAAATATCCTAGCATCTGTGACCTGTGTGAATAAATCGTCTATCAGTGGCAACGGGTAGCGATTCTTCACAGTGATCTTGTTAAGGCCCCGGTAATCGATACAAGGCCTTAAACCTCCGTCTTTTTTCTTAACAAAAAAGAAGCCTACCCCAGCGGGTGACGGGGATGGCCGAATAAAGCCCTTGGCCAGGTTTTCACGGATATATTCCTGCATGGCTAATTTTTCGGGGCCAAATAAATTATACAGATGGCCTCGAGCCGAGGAGGCATACAACCGGAACGGAGGTCAATGGGGCAGTCAAACGGGCGATGCGGGGGCAATTTATCCGCAGCCATAGGACAGAACACGTCCGCATAGTCCGAGTACTGTTCAGGTACACCTTCCACCTGTACCCTGGTTTGACCTAGCGTCAGCCTCCCCAAACACTGCTGGAAACAATGAGGTGACCATGCTGTTAACTGCCCTGTAGCCCAATCTATCTGCGGTGAATGGATTTGCAGCCAGGGCATGCCTAAGATGATAGTGCAGGTGGACTTGTGTAATAAAAAAAACTGCAATAATTCCTCATGCAGTACCCCAATAGTGACCCTCATCACTGGAGTCTGTGACAGAGAACGATTCTGTTGCAAGGGAGAATCGTCCACTGCTGTGACTTGGATGCCAGGTTTCACTGGGGTAAGAGGGATACCCATACTTTTAGCGAATTCAGTACTCATAAAATTAGCCGCTGAACCGGAATCCACAAAAGCTTCAGTGGCTATAGCATTGTTCTCCCATGTAATCGTACAAGGGAGAAGCAACTTCTTCTCTTTAAGGGGTGAGAATTGAGTGCCTAGGGTGTCACCCCCCACTACTCCTAGGCATGCCCGTTTCCCGGCTTCTTGGGACCATATCCTGGCTTGTTGGGGCAATTCCGCACTCTATGACCCTGCTCCGCACAATATAGACACAACTGTTCTGTCATTCTGCATCTCCGCTCTACCTGAGACAGTTTTGACCGGCCTATCTGCATAGGTTCGGGTGGAGGTGAAGCAGGCGTAGGTGGCGTCTCAGGAGGAGCTGCGTAGGAGACAAGTTTAACCTGGTCTTTACCCCGGTTTTGTCGCTGATAGCGCAATCTGCGATCAATCCTGATGGCTGCCGAAATGGCTCCATCAAGTGTCGTGGGCTCTGGCTGACTCAACATGAGGCTGGAGACCTCGTCCGACAACCCGGATAGGAAACGGTCTAACAGGGCGAAGTTGTCCCACCTGGTTGTCACTGACCACCTCATAAATTCAGAGGCGTAATCCTCGACTGGACCCTTGCCTTGGCGTAATAACTTGAGCTGCTGCTCTGAGGTCGAGGCTATATCTGGGTCATCGTAGATTACCGCCATAGCTTTGAAAAATTCATCAACCGAGGTTAAGGCTTCGTCACCCTCGGGTAAACTGTATGCCCAAGTCTGAGAATTGCCTGTCAGTAAGGTCTTAAGAAATGTGACCCTTTGGGCCATAGTGCCTGAGGATTGGGGTCTCAACTCGAAATACGACAACACTCTACTCCTAAAATTGCGGAAGTCAGATCTGTGACCAGAAAATCTCTCGGGTACTGGCATACGTATATCAGTACTAGGTGGGGATCGGACCTCATCCATAGCCGTCCGGAGGGTTTGTAATGACCCGGACAACGAATCAATCAGAGTCTGGTGCCCACCCAGCATTCGATTGATCTCGTCCATTGAGGAGGCCATTGCTCCCAGACGGTCAGAGTGTCCGTCCATATAGTTTTTTGGTCTGGCGTTCTGTAACGATCGGTGAAGCCCAGAAAGGATCTGATTACCGGTGATCTGCAGTATCACCGGAAATACAGATGTATACCAGATTATCACCGATAATCCGATATACTGACTAACCTCTGTTCACCTAAGTAGAGTGTAGTGTTTGGTGTGACAGTAACACTTGGAAGCCTAGGCCTCAGTGCAGCAATGAGCACTGCACGGATTCCTTCCGCAGACCTGAGCTCTCCAAGACGGGAGGAGTCAGACTGACAATAGGAAGGATTGTCTGAGAGTGACACTCAGGAGGAAATGTCACTAACAGAACGGGGAACCGCCTCCAATAGTGAGGTCGGTTCTCGAGGTTGGACAAGCCAGGTCATAACACACGGACAGATAAAGTATAGATACAGTAGGCAAAGGCGGAGTCTAGGTACAGGCAGGGTTCGGCAACGAGTATCAGAAATATCGAGGTACAAGATCAGGAGGCAGAAACAGAGTCTAAGGACGAGCCGGTGTTCGGCAACAGGTATCAGAAATATTGAGGTACAAGATCAGAGTTCAGGAGGATAGTCAAACAGGCAAAGGGTCATAACAGATAATCACAATCAAACTAGTACTTTAAGCTATCAACAGAATCTAGCTTAGTGTAGGATTACAGCTCCAGCTGGTCCCGGCACACTAACGGATCTGACTACGGATCTGGGTGCTCCCACGTATGTGATCGCAACGCCAGACAAAGAGCAAGTCAACAGCCAGCAGTATATATACACAAGGACCTTTCTAGGACCTCCCTAATTGCTGGACCAATGAGAGCAGTGGAAATTGTCAGCTGACCCAGCTGGTCAGCTGACTCCCTTCTGACTGTTATTTAAACTCTGCCTCTGTGCGCGCGCGCGTGTAACTCTGAATCCAGGTGGACTATGAGTCCCAGCCACACCACTACTGTTAGGCAAAGTCTCGAGTGCAAGAGCCGCCTCCGATGCGGATTCCGCCGTTGCCAATGCGGATTCCGCAGCACTGCCTATGCGGCATGCGGCGTTTTTTCCGCGTTGTGACGCCATGCTGGACGCGGAAACAGCGGCCTCACCTTGAGAGGTAGCGGCTTTTCCGCGTTTCCTTACAAGTTCTAAGCAATATTGGGGCTTTACAAACACATGCCAATCTCATCTGGAGGTGGATGCACTAAACTGTGTTAAGTATAATTATGTACATAAACTCTTACCACATGATGAGTAGAGTGTATGTAATGTATTGTAATCTGCTCTACTCATCAATCATGTGTTAAGACTTTACACAAATTATTCTGCTTACTCCAGTTCAGAGCATACACCCCCATGTCACACACATCACTCATTCTTAATACTATTCTTATAAATAATTCTAAAATTACAATTCTATTAGACAACAATACATATAACAGAGAAGGTTTCCACTACCTTTTGTTTCTGTCACTAAGCATATTAATGATAATGAAGATGGTGTTTGCCCTGGCTTGTGCCAGAAATGTAATATGATTAAGCATGGTTACAGTAGGATAAGTTTGTAAGATCTGTACTGGTCTATGGTTTGCAGGACCTCAAGCTGTGGCATTCTTTCTTTTTACAATGGTAATAGTAACCGATTCACTAGCTGGATTGATTGTATGGCTACAAATACATCAACATTAACCCCCCTAGCGATATTGACAGATATACACATCCATACAAAACATGCTGTGAACAGTGCAAACGTGTATACATCTAATTACTCTCCAGCACTGTATACTAGACCCTTGCTTGATACATTTTGGCAAGTTACAGAAAAAAAAGGTTATACAAATTAATTGTATCACTTTTTGCACAGAAATCCTGGGGAAATAAATTGAATGCCAGGGAATGTGATAAATTATGGAAACTACGCTTCAGAAACTTTTGTCAAGAGCCATGTTCTGGCGATCATAACTTTTTAGTAAGTCACAACAGTTTCTTCAAGCAGTGTGCCAGACCATGCACTCATTACAAGAAACGTCTGTGAAGTCAAGAATAGCCTGAAGAAGATGCAAGGGATCTCAACCAAGGAACAAGCAAAGAAACAGTGCATGTTTCAACCTAAAGATACAATGCATTATCCTTGTTAATAAAAATTACCAGAGACTATGCATTGTTTCTTTAGTTACTGTTGATAGTTTGAATAATTATTGATTGGCCATTTTTCAGTATTTTAATTTATTGGTAGATTTTGTGTGAGCACATACTGATCAAAGCTTACCATGGATGAACAGTGAATTTGTGACATTGTTTAAAGGGAAGTTTCAAGCAAAATAAAAAAATGAGTTTCACTTACCTGGGGCTTCTACCAGCCCCATGCAGCCATCCTGTGCCCTCGTAGTCACTCACTGCTGCTCCAGTCCCCCGCCGGCAGCTTGCTGACCTCGGAGGTCGGCGAGAGGCATTGCGTACATTTTTACGCATTCCCACTAGTGCAGGAACATTAACACATACATTTTTATGCGTTACTGGTTCAATGCGTACATTTTCACGCATTAAACCAGTAATGCATAAAAATGTATGTGTTAATGTTCCTGCACTAGCGGGAATGCGTAAAAATGTACGCAATGCCTCCCGCCGACCTCCGAGGTCAGCAAGCTGCCGGCGGGGGACTGGAGCAGCAGTGAGTGACTACGAGGGCACAGCATGGCTGCATGGGGCTGGTAGAAGCCCCAGGTAAGTGAAACTCATATTTTTATTTTGCTTGAACATTCCCTTTAAGAATAAAATCTAGGTTAAGAATGGGCACTGCTGTTTGTTTTTACTTTGAGGCGCTGTTCACAGTGGTCAGTTGCAGTACAGAATAATTCTGCATGTTCACTCACTGCCCCTACAAATCTATGAGGCTGTTCACAGTGCTGTGTTGTAATGGATCACATTATCCTAACTCCCTGAATGCAGGCGTTGTATTGAAGTCTATGTCCAGTCTCCATTGCAATTCACACTCATTATAACGCGTGCATTATGCAACTGACCACCATGAACCTAGCCTCAATGAAATCAGAATTTGAATACATTTTATTTGGCCAAATAAATTTGAACTTAAAGGAATTTGACTTGGCAGTTGCTCACTGGACACAGACAATACTGTGCAAGGACAGACAGTATGGATATTACAAGTCAAGGTCGTATATAAGTTAAAGTTATAGAAAACAGGTTGAAAAACATTCATTTTCAGTTCAGTGCTGTAATGCTTTCAAGTCCTAGCAGTTCTCTAGTATGGTTCTACATTAAGCATAGCTGCTGCCTGAGGGAAGAAGATATTCCTGTGCCTGATACAATTAAATGTACAGCAGAGTCCCAAGCAGCACCAATATTGTGACAAAAACAGTAAACATTAGGAGGATGACCCTGTCCTTGCGAGCTTACAAACTAAAGGGTAGTGGGTGACACACTAGGTAAGGGGGAGGAGGATGGATGGATGAGGCAGTGGCATTTTGCCTCTGATTACATTGTGAACAGATAAGTAAATAAGGGCTATAGAATGTTATAAGCTTGTCTGAATAGGTGTGTTTTAAGAGTGCGTTTGAAGATGTCCAGGTTTGGAGCATGACGTATAGGCTGTGGAAGAGAGTTCCAGATAAGGGATGATGCTCGTGTAAAGTCCTGGATGCGAGCATGAGAGGAGGTGCTCAGCTTAGAGACCAGGTGAATTTCTTGGGAGGAGCTAAGGTTGCGGGAGGGACAATATCTAGAGATTAGTGAGGAGATGTATGGAGAGGAGCTCAGGAATGCCCTTTCCCATTCCAAACCATCATGCTTCTCCTCACTCATTTCCTCACAATCCCACTATCCTAAAAAACTTTTCCACTCCTTCACACCTACTACCCCATATACATAGATCTCATATTGAGCATGAGCCAACCCAGATAGTCATAGATGATGTCATACATTGATTTGATGATTGCAGTATAGAACTGCACCATTAATTTCTGTAGTAGGTTAAACCTTTTCAGCTGCTGCTGGTGGTACATCCTCTGTTGCACTTTCTTGATGATGGTGACAGTGTTGTTATCCCATTTTAGGTTGATGGAGATTTAGGAACCAATAAATTTGAATTACTCTGCTAGATCCATTTATTATTAAAGGGAAGGGGATGGGGAGACTTCTTCTAAAGTCTATTATCATCTCCATGGTCTTAAGAATTCTAACACATTCCAGAGCTGAAAAAAGTAAAAAGATTTATACATACCTGGGGCTTCATCCAGGCCCATCCGCTTGGATCGCTTCCACACCGCCGTCCTCCACTGCACGCAGCTTCGGGAATCGGGTTCCGTCACTTACGTCAGTCGGAGCCAATCTACGCAGGAGAAGTGTGTCCTCTATGTATCTCTCCTGCTGCTGCTGGAGAGATATGCAAACAGCGCACTTCTCCTGCGTAGACTGGCCCCGACTGATGTAAGTGACGGACCCGGTTCCCAAAGCTGCGGGCAGCGGAGAACGGAAGCGTTGGAGCTGTCAGAGTGGATGGGGCTGGAGGAAGGTATGTATAAATCTTTTTACTTTTTTTCAGCTCTGAGTCTCTTTAAGGTTCAAGGTGTTGCTGTTGGGAACACTCCAATTCACTAGGCCTCCTACCACTCACTAACAGATACTTCAGATAATGAGCAATAACATAAATAAACTTTCTTGTGTGCTTGTGGTAAAGCTGTTGTGAAGTTTCAGTATATATTCAGCACACTCAGTCTTATAGTAAAAATCTTTTCAGTTTTAGAATGGCGCAGCCTTTATAATATTAATAAATCAACTCAATGGAGTAGAACCACAGATATTAAAACAGATTTAGGACAAAACCTATAATTTCCCCTTTATTATTGTTGAGAAGATTTTACCCAATTATCTAAAGTTTGTCAACATTATATATTTCAACATCTTACGGAAATTAAAATGTTGATTACGAGCCATTTATATTTAGAAATAAATGGCAACTGTAGCACAACACATTTTGTTTTACAGCTTACTTGCTTGGTAAGTGACGGGTATCGCATGTCTCTGAAAAAACATGCACAACACCTTAACAATATGTCATACTGAAATATAAATATGCACACACTTTGTATAATAACAGACGATATAGTCATCATTAATGGTTTGCTTTTATACTATGAATATGTGAAAGTGTCAGCTTTTTCTTGGGTAAAATGTGAACATATAAAATGAAGCTAATTTTCCCTTCTCTTTATTGTACACATAAAAATGTTCAGTCTACTTGGTACCAGTGTACTGGTTAATGCTACATGAAATTTTATGGATCCATTTTCCACCAATGCATATTAAAAAGCCAAGCATTAAAGCTATAAATTTCTCAGTTGCATTTCAGTGTACTGTACATTTACTGCAGCCCCCTTGGTAAGCAACACTATAAAAATGGATAGGGATGATAAATTAAAATGCGAGTTTGTGCTAAAAAAATGATAAACACCATCACAATCAGAGAAAAACAAAATGTTCTGTTTACAATAACCTTCTAACATAATAAATAAGGTCACTGACTATTTTATTTAAGGCTCATTCAGTAAATGTAATTAAAAAAAAAGTTTATTTAGACCATAATATAAAAACAAACTGCGTTCACTGAGGATATTACATCCCACACAGCTTTACAATTTCAAAGATCACTATAGTTAAAGCTGGTGAACAGAGCTGCCCATTTTCAGTTTGCAAAAATGAAACGGTATTAGTAAAACTGTAATGCATGGAAATCAAGTACTCACTCAGTCATGGGTTGGGTTGTTAAGCACATCTCCATACTGCATTCAAATTCTGCTGTCAGTAGCAAAATTAACAGCACCATGCACCATGCAACAACTGAAAACCTGCATCCAGACCACAGGAAACATCCTTTAAGGAGAGAATGGATGACATCTTGGGAGCTGCCCTGAAGATGGCGAAGGTTGATCTGAGCACGGTTCGACCCGCCTCCTATACTACATCATTAAGGTCAACTTTGACCCTATACATCACAGTCAGCAGGCACAGGGTAGCCAATCAGGCTACACTCCCTCCTGGAACCCCCCCCCCCCCCTTATAAAAAGCGGGCAGTGTCACCCATTTCACTCACTCGTGTGGCTGCAGTAATTAGAGAAGGGAGAGGTGCTGCAGAGACATTAAGGAAAGCTTAGTTAGGGCTGTTAGGTTTCTCTTTCTTGCTGATCCTTATTGCTAAAAAGCACTCCTCATCCTCAACAGCTCTTTTGAGAGCTAATGTTGTTCTTGTGATCTATTTTTTTTTTTGTGTGTCCCACAGACACTTGTGTTGCATATACAGCCCTGTCAGTCAGTCTTAGCTGCTGGACCGTGGCCCCTTAGTAATTCCTACTGTGTCACTGCCAGGCCCAGCACATTCAGTGACTACCTGTGTGTGTGACAGCTGTACATTTGTAATAACCATCACTGCATATACCTCCTTGTTGTTCACAGTACACCCACCTACCTACGTGAGCGCACGCAGTGTCACTGTACCTGTTTGGTACCTGTGTGTGTGTGTGACAGGTGCACATTTGTAATACCCATCACTGCATATACCTACCTACCTGTTGTTCAGTGCACCCACCTACCTACGTGAGCGCACGCAGTGTCACTGTACCTGTTCGGTACCTGTGTGTGTGTGACAGCTGTACATTTGTAATACCCATCACTGCATATACCTACCTGTTGTTCACAGTGCACCCATCTACCTACATGAGCGCAAGCAGTGTTACTGTATCTGTTCGGTACCTGTGTGTGTGTGACAGGTGCACATTTGTAATATCCATCACTGCATATACCTACCTGTTGTTCAGTGCACCCACCTACCTACGTGAGCGCACGCAGTGTCACTGTACCTGTTCGGTACCTGTGTGTGTGACAGGTGCACATTTGTACTGCCCGCCCGAAGACTAAGTCAGTCCCCACACACAGCATCTCTGCCCGCATGCCGTGTGACTGCCTGCCCCAAGACTAAGTCGCTCCCCACACAGCATCTCTGCCTGCAGGCCGCTTGACTACCTTCTCCGCCACTACCAACAGGGTCCAGGACTCCAGGCGGATTCCTGAATATCAAGGCCGCTGCTAGCAGCGGCTGCTATAATAATTTTTCTGGTGCGTGTACATGCCTGCCTAATTTTTCTGACTGCACTGCAGCTGCAACAACAAAACAAAAGGCATGTACATGTGCCAATTCCCCTTTGTGATCGTTACCTTGAAGCGGCTTGTGTATCACAATGAAGCAATGACCGACGGCTATATGAGTATCTCGGGAGGTGGCACACTCAAGATAATAAGGTCGTTGCTTCATTGTGGACAGATTTAATCAGCTGGACAGTCACTGTTGTTCTGTCATTGAGCTACCTCAGCCCAGCGACCATATGGGCTTGAAAACCGCCATGGCCTGCACTCTGGCCATGGTGCACACCAGTCCAGCATGGCCGTCACTACACAAACAGCTGTTTGCAGTGCTTTACACAGTGATTTTGGTCTGTCAGTGTGAAGCAGTTCTCTAATTACACTCCCTGATTGATGTATGCACATGTAAGATGTTTTAAAGCACTTTAGGCCTCCAATTTAGCATGCAATGTGATTTCTGCCCTTAAAACGCTGCTTTGCATCAAATCCAGATTTTTCCCTGGGACTTTTGGTGTGTATCCCACTCCGCCATATCCCCTTCCAGCTTTTAGACCCCTTGAAACATCTTTTCCATCACTTTTGTGGCCAGCATAAATGTTTCTAGTTTTCAAAGTTCGCATCCCCATTGAAGTCTATTGCGGTTCGCAAAAGTTTGCGTGAACCAAACTTTTGCGGAAGTTCACGTTCGAGGTTCGCGAACCAAAAAGAGGTTAGAGCCATCTCTATTTGGAGATATACCCTTTTCTTTTTTTAATCACAATAAGGTTAGAGGTTGCTAGAACAGCACATGTCGTTTTGTTGGTTGTGGCACTGGAAGGTGAAATAATGTTGTGTATTTCCTCATCCTCAGTTCAAATCTTCATCTGCACCATCAATAGCTTTATCTGGTGAGGCCACCAAGTGCCACAGGCAACCCAGCTTGATCTAGGATTTTTTTCTTCTCCATGAGCACCTGCTTAGATTCCCTGCAGCATGACGTTTGAGAATGGATCCATTACATTTCATGTAGCTTTGCAAAAGGGCAATATACTTCATTTATTCATCACTTGTGCAGTAGGTTACATACTCCAACTCTATGCTGTCATCCTGTTGCCAGTTACATGAGCAGCAACAGCACCATACATCTCAGATATTGAGGGAGAAAGAATGCAGCCATTATTTACCATGGGTGAGATAATAAGGTGAAGAGCCATAGGCTTTGGGTTCTACCAGCACTAAATTTGAGGCAAGCACCAGAAACTGAGAAGTTTGCACCAAGCTACCAGGCTAAATAGGTCAGCAAAGATGCAGTGGACACAATATGTGTCCATAAGTACACAGTATAGATAGACTTGTAGACAGCTCTGGTAACAAATAATTTAAAATGACCTTATCTCTTAACTGTCCAATAGTTTGTGGTTTATATGGTTCTCTTTCCATGTGTATCTATTTCGGTAAAACACATGACACCAATTGAAGGTCAATATTTTAGACCATTTTTAAAATTTTATTGGGAGGGTATTGATGAAACCACTCTTGGTCAGCATTATACAATATTCCATGGCAGCAGTCTTCGTGGAACTCTTGTCAATGGGATATATGGACTGCCTTAGTCTAGACACAGGGGAGACAATGAGAATAAGCTATTGTGTAAAGAGACCATGTGAATATACAATGCCAATTTTGTGTACCCGCATGATGTCAACAATGAAATAGTTTTTAAACCTTTCCTTATAAAAAATGTCTATGCTTAAGCACTGGTGCATCCCTCTTTGCTGTTGGAGGGGTTGGATTGCTATAAGTAATTTTTCTGACTTCATATAATAGTAGTTGTATGTGTATGGGTTGAATAGTTTTCAATCAGCATTCATTTATATGCACTTTGGCCCTTTCCAGATGATGATATTTGGCAATGGATCCACTGAGAAGGATGCAGTAAGTATTGCAGTGCAACCTGATAAATGGAGGAAGTAGCTTGTGCATTTGGCTGCTGCACTCTGTGATGTGAAGCTTAAAATGTGCTCTAAGCTAGATAAAGCTTTGGACAAGGATTATTTACCTGAGGAAGTGACTTTAGGCCATGAAACGCATTGATTCTGTCCTTATTAACCACTTGCCGACCGCCTACTTTATATTGGCGGCGGCAAAGTGGCAGCCCCAGGACCTCGTAACGCAGATTGGCGTCAGGTCCTGGGGCACTCTCTGGCCGGGGATCGCGCGCTGAAATGCGCGCGCATCCGCCGGCAAAAGGCTCCGCCCACCTGCGACGTCAACCCGCCGGCCAATCGGAAGCGCCGGCGGGTTGTTAACCCGACGATCGCCGGATAGGAAGCGTATAATACGCTTTGTAATGTTTACAAAGTGTATTATACAGGCTGCCTCCTGCCCTGGTGGTCCCAGTGTCCGAGGGACCACCAGGGCAGGCTGCAGCCACCCTAGTCTGCACCCAAACACACTGATCTGCCCCCCCCTTCCCCCTGATCGCCCACAGTACCCCTCAGACCCCCCCTGCCCACCCCCCAGACCACCGTTTGCACACAATCACCCCCTAATCACCCATCAATCACTCCCTGTCACTATCTGTCAACGCTATTTTTTTTTTTAGTCCCTAAACTGCCCCCTGCTCCCTCCTGATCACCCCCCCCCACCCCTCAGATTCTCCCCAGACCCCCCCAGACCCTCCCCCCCCTGTGTACTGTATGCATCTATCCCCCCTGATCACCTGTCAATCACCTGTCAATCACCTGTCAATCACCCGTCAATCACCCCCTGTCACTGCCACCCATCAATCAGCCCCTAACCTGCCCCTTGCGGGCAATCTGATCACCCACCCACACCAATAGATCGCCCGCAGATCCGACATCAGATCACCTCCCAAATCCATTGTTTACATCTATTCTCTCCTCTAAACACCCACTAATTACCCATCAATCACCCATCAATCACCCCCTATCACCACCTGTCACTGTTACCCATCAGATTAGACCCTTGCGGGCACCCAATCACCCGCCCACACGCTCAGATTGCCCTCAGACCCCCGCCTTATCAATTCGCCAGTGCAATATTTACATCTGTTATTCCCTGTAATAACCCACTGATCACCTGTCAATCACCCATCAATCACCCCCTGTCATTGCCACCCATCAATCACCCCCTGTCACTGCCACCCATCAATCAGCCCCTAACCTGCCCCTTGCGGGCAATCTGATCACCCACCCACACCAATAGATCGCCCGCAGATCCGACATCAGATCACCTCCCAAGTGCAGTGTTTACATCTCTTCTCTCCTCTAAACACCCACTAATTACCCATCAATCACCCCCTATCACCACCTGTCACTGTTACCCATCAGATTAGACCCTAATCTGCCCCTTGCGGGCACCTAATCACCCGCCCACACGCTCAGATTGCCCTCAGACCCCCGCCTTATCAATTCGCCAGTGCAATATTTACATCTGTTATTCCCTGTAATAACCCACTGATCACCTGTCAATCACCCATCAATCACCCCCTGTCACTGCCACCCATCAATCACCCCCTGTCACTGCCACCCATCAATCAGCCCCTAACCTGCCCCTTGCGGGCAATCTGATCACCCACCCACACCAATAGATCGCCCGCAGATCCGACATCAGATCACCTCCCAAGTGCAGTGTTTACATCTCTTCTCTCCTCTAAACACCCACTAATTACCCATCAATCACCCCCTATCACCACCTGTCACTGTTACCCATCAGATTAGACCCTAATCTGCCCCTTGCGGGCACCCAATCACCCGCCCACACCTCAGAACGCCCTCAGACCCCAGCCCTGATCACCTCGCTAGTGCATTGCTTGCATCTATTTCCCCCCTCTAATCACACCTTGAGACACCCATAAATCACCTCCTGTCACCCCCTAGCACACCTACCCATCAGATCAGGCCCTAATTTGCCCCGTGTGGGCTCCTGATCACTCGGCCAAACCCTCAGATCCCCCTCAGACCCCCTTCCGATCACCTCCCCAGTGCATTGATTGCATCTATTTTCCCCTCTAACCGCCCCCTGAGACACCCATCAATCACCTTCTGTCACCCCCCTAGCACTCCTATCCATCAGATCAGGCCCAATACATCCTGTCATCTAAGAGGCCACCCTGCTTATGACCGTTTCCACAAAATTTGCCCCCTCATAGACCACCTGTCATCAAAATTTGCAGATGCTTATACCCCTGAACAGTCATTTTGAGAAATTTGGTTTCCAGACTACTCACAGTTTTGGGCCCGTAAAATGCCAGGGCAGTATAGGAACCCCACAAGTGACCCCATTTTAGAAAGAAGACACCCCAAGGTATTCTGTTAGGTGTATGATGAGTTCATAGAAGATTTCATTTTTGTCAACAGTTAGGATTAGTTGGCATTTTAGGGGCCTTAAACCGTGAGGAGGAGTCTAGAATCCAAATGCCTCAAAATGACCTGTGAATAGGACGTTAGGCCCCTTAGCGCACCTAGGTTGCAAAAAAGTGTCACACATGTGGTATCGCCGTACTCAGAAGAAGTAGTATAATGTGTTTTGGGGTGTATTTTTATACATACCCATGCTGGGTGGGAGAAATCTCTCTGTAAATGGACAATTGTGTGTAAAAAAAATCAAATAATTGTCATTTACAGAGATATTTCTCCCACCTAGCATCTGTATGTGTAAAAATACACCCCAAAACACATTATACTACTTCTCCTGAGTACGGCGGTACCACATGTGTGGCACTTTTTTGCACCCTAAGTGCGCTAAGGGTCCCAAAGTCCAATGAGTACCTTTAGGATTTCACAGGTCATTTTGCGACATTTGGTTTTAAGACTACTCCTCACGGTTTAAGGCCCCTAAAATGCCAGGGCAGTATAGGAACCCCACAAATGACCCCATTTTAGAAAGAAGACACCCCAAAGGTATTCCGTTAGGAGTATGGTGAGTTCATAGAAGATTTTATTTTTGTCACAAGTTAGCGGAAAATGACACTTTGTGAAAAAAAACAATTAAAATCAATTTCCACTAACTTGTGACAAAAAAAAAAAATCTTCTATGAACTCACCATACTCCTAATGGAATACCTTGGGGGTGTCTTCTTTCTAAAATGGGGTAATTTGTGGGATTCCTATACTGTCCTGGCATTTTAGGGGTCCTAAACCGTGAGGAGCAGTCTTGAAACGAAATTTCTCAAAATGACCTGTGAAATCCTAAAGGTACTCATTGGACTTTGGGCCCCTTAGCGCAGTTAGGGTGCAAAAAAGTGCCACACATGTGGTATCGCCGTACTCAGGAGAAGTAGTATAATGTGTTTTGGGGTGTATTTTTCCACATACCCATGCTGAGTGGGAGAAATATCTCTATAAATTGACAATTGTGTGTAAAAAAAATAAAAAAATTGTCATTTATGGAGATATTTCTCCCACCCAGCATGGGTATGTGTAAAAATACACCCCAAAACACATTATACTACTTCTCCTGAGTACGGCAATACCACATGTGTGGCACTTTTTTGCAGCCTAACTGCGCTAAGGGGCCCAAAGTCCAATGAGCATCTTTAGGCTTTACAGGGGTGCTTACAATTAGGCACCCCCCAAAATGCCAGGACAGTGAACACACGCCACAAATGACCCCATTTTGGAAAGTAGACACTTCAAGGTATTCAGAGAGGAGCATAGTGAGTCCGTGGCAGATTTCATTTTTTTTGTCGCAAGTTAGAAGAAATGGAAACTTTTTTTTTTTTTTTGTCTGTCACAAAGTGTCATTTTCCGCTAACTTGTGACAAAAAATAAAATCTTCAATGAACTCACCATGCCTCTCACTGAATACTTTGGGATGTCTTCTTTCCAAAATGGGGTCATTTGGGGGGTATTTGTACTATCCTGGAATTTTAGCCCCTCATGAAACCTGACAGGTGCGCAGAAAAGTCAGAGATGCTTGAAAATGGGAAAATTCACTTTTTGCACCATAGTTTGTAAACGCTATAACTTTTACCCAATCCAATAAATATACACTGAATGTTTTTTTTTTTTATCAAAGACATGTAGCAGAATAACTTTCGCGCTCAAATGTATAGGAAATTTTACTTTATTTGAAAAATGTCAGCACAGAAAGTTAAAAAAGTCATTTTTTTGACAAAATTCATGTCTTTTTTGATGAATATAATAAAAAGTAAAACTCGCAGCAGCAATCAAATAGCATCAAAAGAAAGCTGTATTAGTGACAAGAAAAGGAGGTAAAATTCATTTAGGTGGTAGGTTGTATGACTGAGCAATAAACCGTGAAAGCTGCAGTGGTCCGAATGGAAAAAAAGGCTCTGGTCCTTAAGGGGTTTTATGACTGCAGTCCTTAAGTGGTTAATAAAACTGTCTAAACTTTGAATGTTGTCATCATTGAAGGTAAGCGTATAGTTTCCTTCCTTTTAGGCAGTTATCAGTTTTTGTATACTTTTATTGGGTTCCTCTAGTCACTAGCTACATGTGTTTCCACCCTTTTTGGGGGTTTCAGAAGTTTTACATTTTATGTTTTTTAATATCTAGGAAATGTATTTTTCTTTTGGAGAATAGAGTCCTGATTCCAGGTAACTGGCAGCAGCCAGGATTCAAACACTGGCCTCTTGTGTTAAAGGGAGTGTAATTACGGTAACTATCCAGCTGCCCCTTTTTTCCTAGAAAATGTACTGTTTCTAGAGAGGAAAACATCATACCATTGGCATTATACATTTTCCAGAGTACACAGAAAGTGTCTGTAGCAACTGCTGCTGAGTCATTACCTGCATTTACTTGGGCTCACAGCTTGTAAAGGAGATATGCTTTTTAGAGTACTTGGCGACATTGATAATTTTAGAGAGGATTTTCTGGTATTTTTGAGTTTTATATGCTATGTGTTGCTTGGAAAAACACATTTCATATAGAGCCTTTTATAGGTTATTTTCCCTTTGGAAAGTGTTGAACCTGACAATCTCTCCATCATGAAATGGAGCATTGCATCACATGTAGCAAAGCATTCAGTCAATAAAAATTATGCTTCACTACCACTGTTAACATGCCCATTTTGCGTTAACACACTGCATGCATGTGTTGGGATGCTCCACTGTTAGAATGCACCTATCACACTGTGAACATTGCATAGGATTTGCATTGCAGTGCAATGTAAGGGCCAGATTATAACATGTAATGTTGCAAAGCACCACTGTGAACTTAGCCTTAGTTATAACCAACCTACTGACCAGTATAAATTCAGTCTCCAGTTGTCTTTTGTATTCTTTTCATATGTCTCTTTCACTGATTTTTAAAATTTCTGTAAGAAAAGGTTCTTCAGTTACAGTCCCTTTTCCTGTACCAATGAGCTCTGATTCAAGTGTGATGCAGTGTCTGACTACATGGCATTTTTCTTCTGCTACAATATCCAGGCCACTGATGTTGCATTCAGCTCAAAAATGTACTGCATCAAGCATGGCTCCACAATCTTCCCAATATAGTTTCTATATTGTGCTGTCAGAAATCCTTCCATTCAATTAAAAATTGACCTGGTGCCTGGGGTTTCAATCCAGCTCAGTGTGTAGTAGTCGGTTTAAAGGCTGCTCTTTAAAGGGGCGCTATGGCGAATTACTGTTTAAATTAATGCAGCATAAAAGTAAGCCAGCATCCAAAAGAAGCTGCAATAAAAAAGCTTTAGTTTAAAAAAAATAAACAGAGCTGCTTGCTCCGTCACTTTAGCTTTCAGTATCCCCTCATTTGCATCCTAAGCGTCGGACTAAACAGACCAGTACATTACTTATGGGGAACATCTGGTATGTAAAAATTCTATATTTGATCAGTGCGCTCCTCAATAGATATTCTAAATATTGATAAATCTTAATAAATCTCTGTCTGGTCGGATCGCTATTTTTCAATTGTGTGTGTCACACTACGTACAAAATTTCTATTCTATGGAAACAGCGCTCAACAACCCACATATTAATACACAAGATTCCACATTTAAAAAGTCCACAACACCCTCAATAGGTGTGATCCACAGGTATCCAGTTAATAGTCCAAGCAATAATTCTTCATATACAGTTCATAGCAGTAATGATATATTATCACCGGAACAATAGGCCAACCACTAACGATTAGCAATCACGTTTTTGGACCATGCCAGCACACGAACTCCTCCACTGATATAGGACTCCTCAGATGTGTGTATACATGTCATATGAAAGAGAGACACAGCAATAGTGTGATACCGTTTACAGAGCATACACTATCCAGCACCACCAGTGCTCCCACTCCACTCACGGGTCACCCTAAAGTGCCTCCACCAGCTATGCACTCAAGCCTCTCACCAGATAATATGGCCGACCCTTCACAGACCAGCAGCTCTAGCTTGTTGTGATGACTTTCTCTTGTGTCAGCAAAGAAATGATCTAGGGCTCAAACAGGTGTACCATAGCGTAATTCCATTTAATAAAATATATTAAAAAGAGCAAGTGCACTTACAAACATCCAGTTAAAATGCGCATATAAAACAATCCTCGAGGTGATCCAGCGTCTGACCGGCTCCTACAGCGCCGCCCGACTAGTTTCGTCACTTGGACTCATCAGGAGCTTAGCTAATAGGAGCCTGCAGACACTTTTAAACAGTTTTCACATCACATGATCATATGATTCAGTGAGCACCATTCGCTGAGCTCTTTAGCTCGTTTCTAACTTCACTGTCTATTGGCTCTACTTTGTGTGTTATCAGGGACTACATTACCCATCATTCCCTAGGATCAGATCTATCCCAGGCTCTCCAATTGGGTGGTTAGGGTCACAAGCCCCTCAGGGCTCCACCCCTCCAAATTCCGCCCTAAAATCCGGATTTTTGTAACTCCTATCAGACGGACTACAAATGGCAGCATGTTGAACGGATTTCCGCATTCAAAAAACGGAACTCCGCATTCAAAAAACGGAATTCCGCATAAAAAACGGATTTCTGCATAAAGATTAAAAAAAAAATGCAAATGAGCTGGGTATTGAGCTGACTATAAAGTGTAACAAAGAGGAAATTGATTTCCTCGATGTGGTAGTCATGAATAAGGCAGGTTGCTTGGGAACAAAAACGTTTTTTAAGAAAACAGATAGAAATTCATACATCCCAATCCAAAGCTGTCATCACCCAAACTGGATGCAAAATATTCCAAAAGGACAGTTGAGCAGAATATGGCGGAATTGCAGCTCTGATGTTGATTACCTGATACAGGCTGAAGTGCTTATAGATAGGTTTAGCGAGAAAGGTTATAATCGCCAACAACTTGAGAGACTGTCCAATCAAATAATGTACCGGCAGAGAGACACATTGTTACAAAATGACATGGGGAGGGAGTACAAATCCAGTGCCTTTGAATATGCAGTAATGATGGGGTATAATTCACAACATAGAGAAGTAGAAAAAATATATAAGAAACATTGGGGGTTGCTACAAATTGACCCGATTTTGGGAAGAGTAATCCCAGAGAAACCGAAGTTTATTTACAGACGGGCAAGGAATCTACAGCAGCAATTAGTTAAAACATATGTGGATGCACCTGTGGTTAAGAATAGGACAGATATGTGGGGAAATGTGGGATTTTTTCCATGTCATCAATGTTATGCATGTGAAAGAGCACAAGGGATAAAAATAAAAGAAGTTGGCTCTTTTCAAACTGGAAAAGTGCAGAAAATTAGAGAGTTTATCCACTGCTGCAGCACGCACGTGGTATACCTGTTATGGTGCCCTTGCGGGCTGCAGTATGTGGGACGTACGAAAAGAGCTTTACACAAACGAATTGGGGAACATATTGGGAACATTAGTAGAGGATATAAAGGACACAGTGTTTCTAAACATTTCTTTGAGCAGCATGGGAGGGACCCAAAATTGTTGAAATTCTGTGGGGTACAAAAATTGACGACAAGGTGGAGGGGCTGTCACAAAATTAGGGAGATATCTAAGATGGAAACAAAATGGATTTATGATCTTAAAATAATGCAGCCGGGTGGATTGAACGTTGAGCTTGATCTGAATTGTCATATAGCTGATGATTGAAGGGAGGATTGAATGGAGCTGTATATATAAATAATGATGGGGGACACAAATGTGAAGGTAAAATTGTATTCAATTCAGTTATTGTAATTGGTGAATATGTGTATTAAGGGGTGGGGGCATTATGGACAGAAATGGGTTTATTTGTAGTAATGTACATGGTGTTACATATGTGGAAGTGAGCGCCTAGAAACAGAGGTAAAAGTAGAGCAATTGTCCCTTTCCTATGGTAGCTGGTGTAGCCTTTTTTGGAAGCATTACCGTGGACCCATGATTTTAGTCTGTTGAGGTTTTTTGCCCGCTTATGATGCGGAATTCCGGATCGCAAGATCAAGGAAGGAAGGGGAAGGGGAGGGAAGGGGAAGAAGGGAAAGGAAAGAGAAGAAAGGAGAAAAGAAAAAGAGAGAAGAAAAAGAAAGAGGAAAAAGGAAAAAAAAATAAAAAATTTTTTAATCTTTATGCAGAAATCCGTTTTTTATGCGGAATTCCGTTTTTGAATGCGGAGTTCCGTTTTTTGAATGCGGAAATCCCATCAACATGCTGCCATTTGTAGTCCGTCTGATAGGAGTTACAAAAATCCGGATTTTAGGGCGGAATTTGGAGGGGTGGAGCCCTGAGGGGCTTGTGACCCTAACCACCCAATTGGAGAGCCTGGGATAGATCTGATCCTAGGGAATGATGGGTAATGTAGTCCCTGATAACACACAAAGTAGAGCCAATAGACAGTGAAGTTAGAAACGAGCTAAAGAGCTCAGCGAATGGTGCTCACTGAATCATATGGTCATGTGATGTGAAAACTGTTTAAAAGCGTCTGCAGGCTCCTATTAGCTAAGCTCCTGATGAGTCCAAGTGACGAAACTAGTCGGGCGGCGCTGTAGGAGCCGGTCAGACGCTGGATCACCTCGAGGATTGTTTTATATGCGCATTTTAACTGGATGTTTGTAAGTGCACTTGCTCTTTTTAATATATTTTATTAAATGGAATTACGCTATGGTACACCTGTTTGAGCCCTAGATCATTTCTTTGCTGACACAAGAGAAAGTCATCACAACAAGCTAGAGCTGCTGGTCTGTGAAGGGTCGGCCATATTATCTGGTGAGAGGCTTGAGTGCATAGCTGGTGGAGGCACTTTAGGGTGACCCGTGAGTGGAGTGGGAGCACTGGTGGTGCTGGATAGTGTATGCTCTGTAAACGGTATCACACTATTGCTGTGTCTCTCTTTCATATGACATGTATACACACATCTGAGGAGTCCTATATCAGTGGAGGAGTTCGTGTGCTGGCATGGTCCAAAAACGTGATTGCTAATCGTTAGTGGTTGGCCTATTGTTCCGGTGATAATATATCATTACTGCTATGAACTGTATATGAAGAATTATTGCTTGGACTATTAACTGGATACCTGTGGATCACACCTATTGAGGGTGTTGTGGACTTTTTAAATGGGGAATCTTGTGTATTAATATGTGGGTTGTTGAGCGCTGTTTCCATAGAATAGAAACATCTGGTATGACTGTTTATTTTTTTCAGATCTAACTTCCCTGTCATCTGGTTGTTTTGGTTTCTCCGCACTCACGAGCCTAGCCGCCCGCTACAAACAGTTGTAAAGCTGCGTTTCCAGTGTAGACTGAAGCTATGAAGGACCCCTGCACTCTGACAGGCAATAAATCGGCCACCTTATCTCGGCTGTTTAAACTAAAGCTTTTTTATTGCAGCTTCTTTTGGATGCTGGCTTACTTTTATGCTGCATTAATTTAAACAGTAATTCGCCATAGCGCCCCTTTAACTAAAACAGGACTGGAAGTAGTTTTTAACAGCATCTATTCAGCATGTTCAGTCTGTGTCAAGACCAAGAAAATACTGTAGATTTTAAAGGATACCCGAGGTGACATGTGACATGATGAGATAGAGATGTACAGTGCCTAGCAAGCAAATAACTATGCTGTGTTCCTTTTTTTCTTTCTCAGTCTGAAAGAGTTACCAACAAAACCAATTACCCACTGTCTACTAGACATGTTCACCTTATTCCAAAAATGCTTGTACAAAAAGGCCCCTTAACCCATTAAAAAGAGCAGATCTGTGGTGACCCACCTAAGCTGTCTGTCAGCCGGCTGTGCCACACATTCCAGTTCCCACTGCACACTTTCACTCACATACTTGGAAGTCTTTTGTTACTCCCGGGAGTGTCAATACGCTGTCTGCAGCCAGCAACTTCTGCGCACTAAATTTCCAATTCACAGCACTTCCCATATGTGGTTGCTGTGAGCTTTTTGTACACTTGATAACAATGTCCCATATGCAGATGGATTACTTTCAGGACATTCACAACTGGCGCTTGTGGTTAATAGCATTAAGCATGTTAGCACACATAGCATCAAGCATGGGTTGCCGCTGAGGGCTCTCACCACCTCATCTGCGTAGGCCCCGCTTGGCTTAGGTCTGTGACACAGTCCTTGTAATGCATTGCCTGCTGCTTGCTCTGTCTACTCTGTGCTAAAACGTCCTGTTTGCGTTCACATCTGACACACTATGGTTCCATGCCTGGGGTATCAGCGTCTCACCGCACGGGAACTGGAAGTGATGTCACCGCTCTGCTCTATGCATCACTAGTATCGGCCGCCCACCGGCCTTCGTCAGATGATAGTGGCCGGTTGTTCAGTTTTCCATTTAAAAAGTCCCAGCATCCATTTTGTATTCTGCATACTCCTCCCACCACTGGCTTCCTCATTGATGACCCATCATTTGCTTGCAAATTGTGCTCCCTTTGCATTTAATTATTTCATAGATGTGACGCTATTAGAACCATTAAAGGGGTGCTCTTTCATTAATTACATAGGAAAGTAATCATAAGTACATTTCATCAGACTTTAGATGTCTTAGACAGGAAATGACAACTATAAAACAAACACTTTCCTAGCAGAAAATGGCTTCTGGGAGCAGGAACTAGATAAAAAGGGTCAATAGTTTGTAGATTTTAGCTCTGGCATAGTTCAATGAATGTGTCATTGAGCAAAAACGATAAAACAGTAAAAACTTAAAAAGTAGATTTGAATATAAAATGAAACTGTGGAATATCTGAAAAAGTCATTTTAGGAGAAGGAGGATAGATACAATTGTTTATTTCATTAGTTTATTTTCACCTTGGGTGTCCTTTACATTTTTTATATAAAAATATATTTTCTGAATTAACTTATTTCTGTTTATTTATATTAATCTAGCAAATGTATAGCTGTCCCAATGCATTGTTTAAGATCTGGCACACAGGATCTTTACAGCAGCGACAATTGAGCATATTATTCCCCTCCTTGCCCCACACACAGGAAGCAGCTCCCTAATGTGATGTACCAGTATCCCTTCTCCATAGCAACAGTGCCCATCACTTGGCTGTACTTAAGCAATGCTTCCGTAGAGAACTTGAATCCTGAACTGTCACCTTGGGGATTAAGTCTCAATTTCTATAGCCAATCCATATAGGTATAGGCAACACACATTGGGCTTGATTCACAAAGCCGTGCTAACTGTTAGCACGCTGGTGAAAAGCCCATTATCACACCTAAACTCAGTTTAGGCGTGATAAAAAGTTTTGCGTGTAAACTTTTACGCGCGTAAACTTTTACGTGCGCAAAGTTTACGTGCGCAACAGCATTAAACCCTATGCAACGTTTCGCGCACACTGGACTTTTGCGCAAAGCTTTGCGCGCAAGTTTTTCCCTCAAAGTGGTGCTAACCTACTTAGTGCAATGCTTAACACGCCCAAAAGTCTTTAGGCGTGCTAACTAGGTTAGCACCGCTTTGTGAATCAAGCCCATTGTGTGCATTTACCTTAAAATTTTACTGTTTATGCACATCAGCTGACTGTGATATAATAATAGTAATTCAGTCTAATAAGTACAGTACATTTTTATAAATTTAGACTTATGTATTTAACCTGAATTAGAATGGGTGGGAACTACAGTAAAATTTGAGATTAGAGATGTAGCGAACGGTTCGCCGGTGAACGGTTCCAAGCGAACGTTGGGGGTTCGCGTTCATCTGCACCAGGCAAACTTTTTCAGAAGTTCGATTCGCCCCATAATGCACTATGAGGGTCAACTTTGACCCTCTGCATCACAGTCAGCAGGCACATTGTAGCCATTCAGGCTACACTAAGCCCTGGAGCCCCCCCCCCCCCCTTATATAAGGCAGGCTCGCTGGCCATGACACTCACTCGTGTGCCTGCTGCAAATAGACAGACTAGGGAGAGCTGCTGCAGATTTTTTCTCCTAGGGAAAGATCAGTTAAGCTCTTGGCTTGCTCCTGGCTGATTGTTATTGCTAAAATAGCCCCCCTCAACAGCTCTTTTGAGAGCTAATGTTTTCCTGATGAGTTTGTTTTTTTGTGTGTGTTGCTCACTGACATTATACAGCTCTATCTGTTGCAGCTGGACCTTGGTAATTGTTATTACTGTGCCAGCCAGGCCCTGCCTAACTATCTATACTGGGACACCTACCTATGCCTACCTAACTACTGGGGCATCTACTTACCTATACGGGGACACCTACATACCTACCTATACTAGGGGACCTACCTATGCCTACCTACCTATAGTGGGTCTCCTACCTATGCCTAGCTAACTACTGGGACACCTACGTATGCCTACCTACCTATACTGGGTCTCCTACCTATGCCTAGCTAACTACTGAGGCACCTACCTACCTATACTGGGTCTCCTACCTATGCCTAGCTAACTACTGGGACACCTACCTATGCCTACCTACCTATACTGGGTCTCCTACCTATGCCTAGCTAACTACTGAGGCACCTACCTATGCCTACCTATACTGGGACTCCTACCTATGCCTACCTACATACAAGAAGATAATAAGGTTGTTGCTTCATTGTGGACAGACCAAATTTGATCAGCTGGACAGTCACTGTTCTATCATTGAGCTACCACAGCCCGGCGACCATATGGGCTGGAAAACTGCCACGGCCTGCACTCTGGCCATGTTGCGCATCAGTCCAGCACGGCCGTCACTACGCAAACAGCTGTTTGCGGTGCGTTACACAGTGAGTTTGGTGTGCCTGTGTGAAGCAGAACTCTAATTACACTCCCTGATTGATGTATACCCATGCAAGATGTTTGAAAGCACTTTAGGCCTGCAATTTAGCATTCAATGTGATTTCTGCCCTTAAAATGTTGCTTTGCGTCAAATTCAGATTTTTCCCCGGGACTTTGGGCATGTATCCCACTCCGCCATGCCCCCCTCCAGGTGTTAGACCCCTTGAAACATCTTTTCCATCACTTTTGTGGCCAGCATAATTTTTTCTATTTTTCAAAGTTCGCATCCCCATTGAAGTCTATTGCGGTTCGCAAATTTTTCCGCGAACCGAACCTTCCGCGAAGGTTCGCGAATCGGGTTCGCGAACCGAAAATCAAAGGTTCGCGACATCTCTATTTGAGATACTGTGCATCTGTCTGCTCAGCAAGTGTAAGGTCTGACACTAACTTTTTCTTTTTGTAATTCTCTATCCAGAATGTTTTATCTCCTTCTCCCAGCCAACCATGCCATGCAAAAAATACCTAGCATGCTATATTTCACCCCTATTTCAGCTATTTTTATTTCAGCTACATTATTTACAATGCTCCAGCTCTCTTTTTGTTTTCTTTTTTTTTTCCACTTCTCTTTAGCCATTAACTGTTCTTTATTCTTAGTTCACATACCTCCTCTTCAGATATCTGTGAAGACATTGTCACCTCTTATTTTTCTTTTTACAACACCCCTTGCCGCTGGGGACATATATCCCACTTCTAGCTCCTCTTCCAGACTGCACTAGCATTAGCACTAGCTTTCAGGATGTTACATAGATCTGGTGACCACTGGAAAATTTACTCATTTTGTAATACAATGGCCCATCTGATACAGCCTCTCCTGTTGCTATCATTTCTGGTGGATTTACAATAATCTTTACCCCTATATCTGGTAGCATACATGGTGGTGGGTCAGCTATTGTCCTGCAAGTGTTAAGCTGGTTATACACTAGGCCGATTCCCAGCCGATCGACAGCAGATTCGATCACTGGGATCGAATCTGCTGTCACATCGTTCACGTTACACGCTAAATTTCGATCTATTTTGTCCCAAAATAGATCGATCCCGTCGATCGCACCGCACGGAAAATTACCGTCGATCGCCGCAGGTAAGAAGCGCATCGCTAGCAGCGTTCGAGTGCCCGACAACCGACGCAATAGAGTGGCAATACATTACCTGCTCCGCCGGCGCGACTCACCCCGGTCACCGCTGCTCCGTCTCCGCTCTGGTCTGGTCTCTGGGTCCGGCATGCTTTACTTCTTCTAGCCCGGCAGGAAGTTTAAACAGTAGAGGGCGCTCTACTGTTTAAACTTCCTGCTGGGCAGGAAGAAGTGAAGCATGCCGGAGACCAGACCAGAGCGGAGAAGACACCAGAGACCTGGGGACTGGAGTCGCGCCGGCGGAGCAGGTAATGTATGTGGGGCGGGGGGAGCGGCGGCAGCAGCACCACCACCACCACCACCACAGATTGTGAACGGTTTCAGGCTGAAATCGGTTCACAATCTGTTTTCCGTAAAGGCAGCCATACGATCCCTCTCTGATCAGATTCGATCAGAGAGGGATCTATCTGTTGGTCGAATCTTATGGCAAATCGACCAGTGTATGGCTACCTTTAGGCTCCTTTAATTCACTTACCTCTATTCTATCCACCCCCTCTGTTATAATTTCTGCATCATCATCTATTTTCATCCTTTTGGTCTCTACACGTATTTCCTTATTAAGCCAGGCAATCTCAGCATCAATAATCAAAAAACTTATTCAGAATCAGAACCCTAAAGCCAACCTCGGCTGTTGTCTTCTCTCACTTTTTAGCATTAACTCCTTGTTTGAACCATTTCAATTCCATATATGTAAAAACAGAAGTGCCAGAAAGTATACAATAAGTGAAAAGCAATAAAATGGGGAGGGGGGGGGGGGGGTAGTGATGGACTTACTTCGATATAGAAGATTCTACAGTTTGAAGTCAGTTGAAGCTAGTTGTAGCACAGAGGCGCTTTGACTAATACTGACGGAAGATAAGCTTGCTCCTATCATTTCTGCCTGATGAAGCAGACTACAGACCAATGAAACAGATTTCATTTCCTGTTTTGTTTTTGGAGAATAAGAAATAAACAATTATTATTGCCATAACTGACTTCTATATAGCTATGACTGACAATCTGTTAAATCTTCTATGGGGAGGTAAGTCCGACCCCCCACCCCTCCCCCTTCCTATTTTTATTGCCTTTAACTTATGTTATACTTCCTTGGGCCTCTGCTTCTACATATACAATAAGTCCAACCACCCTGGTGGAAGGGTTTTTTTGCCCGATTTTCTACAACAAGCAACTTCTTAAACCTGAGTGGGGGCAGGATAAGTTCCCCACTTGTCTATACAGTGGTTGCCTTGGAGGTAACCCATCATTGTGAGTAGTATTGTCATAATTTGCACACCTACCTATCTTAATCTAATGTACTACACTATTGTGGGCTCTCAATGCATGAACCCTTTTTTGTCTTCGTTTCAATACCAGTCCACCCCCATAATTATACTCAAAGAGTCCTCACCAAAATCTCCAATGGCAATCTGGCAGTAAAATCCAAAGTTCAACTGTCCATATTCCTTGACCTTTCTTCAGCTTTTAACATTCAACATTTTCTGCTTTCTCTCACTCATCACTAGCACTAGTGTTTCTGACAAAAATCTGACAAGATTAGCTACATGCTTGTTTCAGGTGTGTTAGTCAGATACTACTGCGGTCAAAAAGATCAGCAGGACTTAAAGGTAACTGTTGTAAATAAATAGGACAGCCTCCATAAGCCTCTCAGTTAAGGTTCCCTTTATAGGGTAATTGTCCTGTGTTCTGTTAGATGAAGCAAAGTAAATTGCAGCTATGGCAGCAGCAAGAAGGTAATTTGAGTGCTGGAGTTTGTCTATAGTATACAGACAATCTCCAGCTATTGGCACAGTGGGGGCGGAATAGAAATAGGTGTTTGGGAGGGGGGTGGGGGATCAATTATGTGCTGGGTTGTCATAGGAGTGGTAATAGGTAATCGGCTCTAATATAGCTGAGTGCTGAGCGGTGTCATTTAGGCACTGAGTTATTGGCGAAGCAGCGGGAGATAATTTGTATGTAGGTAAGTGGGTTAAGTGTTAGGGAAGTTAGTGTTAGGAGTAGGTGGAGGGAGGTTAATATTAGGTGCAGATATTATTATTTTTATTATTGATTTTTATAGCACCAGCATCTTCTGTGGTGCTGTAGAACAGAATACAAAGTATAACAATTCAAAACAAACAATACAAGACAATAGTGGATAACAGCTGATGCAATGAACAATGACCTACAGATTTTTCCATGGGGTGGAAGATATGAACACATGTCTGTTTAATTATGGATATTCTACTATCGAGGATAATAGAATATTGCTAAAATCATCAATATTCTACTATCAGTATTATCACATTCCCATTTTATGGGGTTTCTTTATTAAAATGACCATTGATGGTATAATTTTTTCATCAGATGCGATTTTGCAATTGTACAGAAATGTGCGCTGTGTGTGGTGAAAATCTATGTAGAATGTTTTTACGATCAAATCAGGAGAGAGAAAATGCCATAATCAACCCATTTATGGGAACAACCAATAGTTACCTTCCAATTACATTCAATTGTAAAAATAGCATCAAAAGATATCATTTGATGAAAAAATTGTACTGTTAATGGGCACCTTTAGATGTTCACCCTGGAAACACCTGTTGTCTACAAAATTATCCTGTTGCAGGAATAATTTTACTATATTGCAATACAGAACTGGATTTGGTGCTTAAGTCCACCACTAAGATCAGCAAAAATACAAAAAGACAGACAATCTGATGTTATTCTGCTCACAAGCAGTTCACACTATCAGGTTCAACAGGCAAATCGCACCGCATCAACTTCGCTCAACTCTAATAGACAGAAGAGAAATAATGTTGTACTGTAATTACACTTAACCTTTACATTTAAGAATATGTTCTGACAGCAAGGTTGCACATTATCATTATTATTATTAATAATTATTAAAAACCATGGAAATTATTTTAACAGTCATTGACCTTTGTTTGTTTGTATCAGGAATGCGCTTTTATTCAAACACCACTGTTTCAGTTGTCTTTGGAAAAATAATAATAAAGGAATCTAAAAGAACCGTTCAGTGGATATATAATACTCCTGCATAATTTGTCTAGTGATGAACATCACAAGTTGAATGATAATGCAGAGTTATATGATAATTCAGACAATAATAATACACCTCAATGTTATGTCAATTAAATTAATTGCACAGTTTATCTTTAATGTGCTTAAATGAAATAAGAGCTTGAAGTTAAATCTATTATGCTAACCGTTCTTCTACAATTAGTGTAAAAGCCAGGACACTGTATGGCTTCATTTACCAGAATTCTTCCAACTTTGTCTCTCCATTAGCATTATTTAAATGTAATAAATAACCTTTATAGAAATATATGTCATCTAAAAGCTTCAATCTGGCTCCATAAAAAAGCAATATCTATTAATGGTTTATTTCAAATCTTCATAATTATCATTGGCATCAATGACACAAGTCAGAATCGAAAACTAGTGAATATTTTATCATTGTCTAATGAGTTTCCCTCTGTGATAAATGGAGGCAAAATGCTACAATGCTGCTGAAATCAAAAGTAGAATTCTTGGAAAAGAATTACAAAAATGAGGCATGTAGCATCATTATTTTTTAAAGGAGAAAACTAATTGATGATGTGGGGACTTAAAATCCCCCCCCCCCCAAAAAAAAAATGGCTGTCAATTAACATCAGGACTAGGTTCCAGACAGCGGTCGTCCTGCCTCAGTTGGGGCCTCCCCACAACTTAGACAGCACAGACACCTCCCAAAAAATTACACAGCAATTGTGATCAGATAATCGCTATGGCACCTAGTGTTGGTACCACGGCACAGGTAAAACATTAAAAAAGGAGAGGTTCCAGGAAGCAGTCGTACTGCTGTGTTTGGGGCCTCTTCACAACTTGGACAGCACAGACACCTCCCAAAAACGTACACAGCAATTGTGTTCAGATAATCACCATGGCACCTAGTGTTGATAGTACCACGGCTGTAAAAAAAAATGTGAACCTGGCTTATGAATGAGGATGGAGCCAGGAGGTTGTGGTGGTAAAGGGTAGTGAGGCAGGCATAGTGATTCCCACTCAGCCACTTAATTTCCCTCTCTTGCCAACAACAGGGGCCAGGAATTCACCAACCGCCCACGCCTGGTTCATTTTTTAAAAGGTCAGTCTGTCCACAGACTGGGTGGACAGACAAGAGCGCTTTTCGGTGACCACGCCACTGGCCGCACTGAAGCACCTTTCTGACAGCACTTCCAGGGCATACTGCGCCAGTTCGTTCCAGATATCCAGGTGCTTGACCCAGTAATCCAAGGGGTCCACAGGGGTGTCTGTGTCAAGCCCGCTGTAGGAACCCATGTAGTCGTCCACCATCCGGGTCAGGTGCTGTTTCTGGCTTTGATAGCCGGATGCTGCTGCAGGCACCTCCTCTGTAGGACCATGCACGCCTCCAGGACTTCTCAAGAGCCGCTCCAACACTATGGAACTCCCTACCTCCACCCATTAGGACAGCCCATTCCTTCAACACCTTCAATAAGGCCCTCAAAACTCACCTTTTCACTCTGGCCTACCACCCCTCACAATTGCTCTAAACCCACAGCTGAACTCTAGTCCCCTACCTCTCGTGTCCCTACCTCTCCCTCTAGATTGTAAGCCTTTGGGCAGGGTCCTCCTCCTTTTGTGTCCTACCTGATCATGCACCTCTATTACTGTAAACCCATGCTATGCATCTAAGTGAACCTAACTTGCCTAATCTCCATGCTCCCACCCAAAGACTGACTAAGCATTACCTTGTACTCATACTGTGCTGCATGATCTGGTCTTTCTTGTATTCCTGTATTGTCATATTGCTGTATGTGACCCCTAAATATTGTCTGTAACCTAAATTAATGTCCAGCGCTGCGTAATATGTTGGCGCTTTAGAAATACAATAAATAATAATAAAAATAATACTGGTGTGGCGTAGAACGCCTTTGTCAGAGACAGCAGGTTTGTTGGGTGCCTGCTGCTGCTGGATGCAAGCACCTGCTGCTGTGCTGTCTGGACTGTGACAGCAGGGGGGGGGGGAGTCTGGGGGAAGGCTTCCTCCAAGTACTGAACCGGAACTGAGCCAGCTTCCCCTTCAGCTGCGGGTCCAGCATCAGGGTGATCCAGATGTCCTCCCGAGCACGCATCTGCTTCACCCTTGGGTCTTTGCGCAGGCACTGCAGCATGTGCGCTGCCATGGGGAAGAGGGCTGCCATCTCTGCTGACACATACTCGTCTTCATCCCCCCCAGTGCTGTCCTCCTCCTCTGACTCCTGAGCCTTCTCCTGCTCTCTCCACCCCCACCCCACTGCAGCTGCACTCCGCTGTGCCCCCTCCTCTTCAAGGTCAGGGACCTCCAACTCCTCCAAGTCCTCAAACTCCTCCTCCTGCCGCACAGAGGTGGACTGTGAAGGTTGGTGCTGCTGCTGCTCCTGCTGGATCAGGGCTCTCCTCTCCCACTTCCAGCAGAGCATTGAGGGCCTTGTCGAGCATGCACACCATGGTCACCCACTCACACAGAGATGCCTGGTCCTGGCTGACCATGTTGGTGGCCTCCAGGAAGGGTGCCAGCACCAAGCACACCAGCTGCATTTTTCCTCACTCAGCAGGGCGGATGATGTCCGGGAGGTGGGTGGTGCCGGTCGCGGACAAGTTGGCCCCCATGGTGGCTTTGGCCAGGTAGTAGTTGACAGCCCGCCTCTGTTCAACCAGACGTTCCAACATTGCCAGGGTGGAATTCCAGCGTGTTGGAACGTGTATGATGAGCCGGTGCCGTGGGAGGTTCAGCTCCAGCTGCACGGCTTCCAGGGATGCTGTGGCACCACCCGAGTGGCGAAAATGACCCACGGTTTTCCTTGCCACTCCCAAAAGAGTGTCCATCCCCTGGTGGGTGCACAGGAATTTCTGCACCACCAGGTTCAGGATCAGGATGTGGGCCAGACAGGGGATGTGGGTGAGGTTTCCCCGGTGGATGGCTGCAACCAGGTTTGCCCCATTGTCAGCCACCACCTTTCCGACTTTCAGGTCTCTGGGGGTCAGCCAACTCCTCTCCTGCTCTCAGAGTTTGGCCAGGACGTGGTCTGCCGTACGTTTTTTCTTCCCCAGGGTGACCATCTGCATCAGCGATTGGCAGTGGCGGGCCTTTACGCTGCTGCTGAGGCGGGGGTGTTGGAGGATGGAACCAATCAGAGCTGGAACCTGCTGTACTTCCCCTGACCCTGCTGCAGGGTGGCACCACCTGTCCCGAACCTGCTGCTCCAGGAGTCTATGGTCACATGGGCCAGCTCACCCACCTCATGATCCAGCCCATGCTCCACATTGGCCTTCACAAACTGGTGCAGTGCTGTGATGGCCGTGCGTGCAAAGTAGTGCCGGCTGGGGATTGGCCAATCCAGCGCTGCACACTGCAGGAGCGCACACATCTGGCTCCCCTCCTGCACAAACGAGTATGGGAGGAGCTTGGAGGACATGGCCCGTGCAAGCAGGCCATTCAGCTGGCGTATGGGACGGCTGCCGGGAGGCTGAGCCCTGTCCATAAAGGACTCGCTCAGCAGGGTCTGGTGGTGGTGGTGGTGGCATTTTTGGCTTGCATGGTAAGCTGAGGAGGGAGCAGAGGAGACCACTGAGGAGGACTGGCTGCCTGAACGGGCCTCAGTGTCAGCAGTAGTGGCAAAGTGGGTTATGGTGCTCTGACCACTGCAAGGGCCAGCGCCAGCTTCCTTCAGCCTCTTGAATTCCTCGTGCTGTGGTTTGTGTTTATTGGCCAGATGGTTGACGAAGCTGGAGGTGCCATAGTTGGAGGGGTTAGACCCTCTGCTCATCTGCACATGGCACACATTACAAGTCACAAACTTGCTTTCAAGTGAGGGCAGATGAAAAAACTGCCATATTGGGGATTGCAATTTCCCTGCCCCTTACGTCAACCAGAATGGGATGCTGCTGCAGATTTTCTCCCAGTGGTGGTTGGGGCCTGGGGTTGAGTGGTGCGGCTGGTGGTAGTAGTGGCAGATGGAGCAGCAGGCTGTGGGTCACGCATTCCATGCCCATTGATGCTGCTGCCAATCCCTGCAATGCTGATCCTCTGTGCCACACCCACTGAATCATCCTCCTCCTCAAGTCCTCAGAGTCAGAGCTGACATCCCCTCCTGTGTATGGTAGTCCGGGTCCTTCACCTCGTCATCAACATCAAATTCCCCCTCCTCAAACAACTGCTGGGATGATGATCCCGCCCCAAACATCTCTTCTGCTGACACATCATGAATGACAGACTACCCCCCAGCAATTACTGTCACCATCTCAGACTCTTCCACAATGCCGATTGCATCCAGAATGTGTTTTGTAGGGCTGGTGGTGGCCTGCTCATCATCCACCATCAGCTGCATCACAGGCGAGGCGTCTTTCTCCTCCAATTTGCGCCGCTGACCCTGCTTGAAAATGTCCACTACACGCTGCTGCGTCTCTGCAGCGTGACTCCCCCCTAACAGCTGGACCGCCAGTGGGTAGCGGCAGAATGGAGACTGATGCGGCAGAACTGCTGACGGAGGCCGCAATGTTGCTCCCTCTCCTCTTGGACTTGCTGCCCCTCCCCCAGCTGCCAGTGCCAGACATAGTACAAGATATGTGTTGATGTCACAGATGATGTGTGGGATACTTGTACTTTATTAGCGGGCTTGGATTGTGAATCAGCACAGAGTGACAGACAGCAGAGTAGAACAAGACACATTGACACTGCTCACTTCTCAGTCAGCAGCACAGCAGCACTACAATCATCTGTAGTAGCTAACACAGTATACTACTGACTCTCTAACAACTAATAGCACTGCAGTAACTACACAATAACACAGTAATCTTACCTACCTATACTGTAACTACTAGCTAGCTAAGGCGAATAGCAGGCCAGCCAGCAGCAGAAGGCCTGGACTGTGCAGCACACACAGACACAGACACAGGACCTAACTAGCAGGCAGCTGCTGCAGCTTAAAGTCTGACTGACTGACACTGACAAATTATACTCAGGCTAGCTAACTACAACACACTATAGCAGTAGTCATGGGCGTCCGCATAAAATTTTCCAGGGGGGGGGGGGGGGCAAAAAGTGGGGAGCAAAAAGCGGGGCGGCACGCTAAGCGGGCCGCGCCGCGAATCTGGGTTGGTGTTGTGTGGCGCGCCAAAAAAAGGAGCTACGTAAGCGCGCCGCGCAAAAAAATGGGTGTGGTCATGAACCAGAATATGGGTGTGGTCGTGGGTGGAGACAAGTTTACATGAACTAAGCAATGGTGGGACATTCGATTAGGACAGTGGTGGCGAACCTTTTGGAGGTCGAGTGTCCAAACTGCAAAGTCACTTTACTATCACAAAGTGCCAACAGCAATTTAAACTAAATACAAACGTTTTAACTCATACATGAACATTATGGAAAATTAAGTTGAAAATAAACTGTGAAGATAAACAATTTCATTCATCGTACTCCTGAAAAAATTATTTATTTTTTTTAGAACCTTCCAGTTTCATTTTCTGTTTTAAAAAGCGGAAAAAGTAGGTTTAATGCTATTGTCTCATATGATGATGATTCAGCTTTTTCCATAGTCTCGCAGTTAGCAATCATGTGACCCCCAACAAGACAAATTCAGCAATCATGAGCCCCCCCCCCCCCCCCATCAAGACAAATTCAGCAATCATGAGGCCCCCAACATGACCAACTCAGCAATCATGAGACCCCCAACAAGACAAATTCAGCAATTATGAGGCCCCCAACAAGACAAATTCAGCAATCATGAGGCCCCCAACAAGACAAATTCAGCAATCTTGAGGCCCCCAACAAATCATGAGGCCCCCAACAAGACAGTCAGTAACCATGAGGCCCGCAACAAGACAAATTCAGCAGTCATGAGGCACATAAATAGACAGCTTTTCACATAAATAGGCAGAATGCCCCCTTAATATGTAGACACCTCTCACCTGGCAGCAGTTCCCCAAAATACACTCAATCTGACAGCAGTGGTTCCCCAAAAATAGGTAGCCCCAGGTCTATAGGTGTCCCCAGAATAGGTGGCCAGCGGTATAGATGTCCCCAGAACTGGTAGCCAGGGGTAGAGATGTCCCCAGAACAGGTAGTCAGGGGTATATGTGCCCAGTATATGTAGGCAGGGGTATATGTGCCCAGTATATGTAGGCAGGGGTATATGTGCCCAGTATATGTAGGCAGGGGTATATGTCCCCAGTATATGTAGGCAGGGGTATATGTCCCAGTATATGTAGGCAGGGGTATATGTCCCAGTATATGTAGCCAGGGGATATGTCCCAGTATATGTAGCCAGGGGGATATGTCCCAGTATATGTAGCCAGGGGGTATATGTCCCAGTATATGTAGTCAGGGGGTATATGTCCCAGTATATGTAGCCAGGGGGATATGTCCCAGTATATGTAGCCAGGGGGATATGTCCCAGTATATGTAGCCAGGGGGATATGTCCCAGTATATGTAGGCAGGGGTATATGTGCCAGTAGATGTAGCCAGGGGGATATGTCCCAGTATATGTAGCCAGGGGGATATGTCCCAGTAAATGTAGGCAGGGGGTATATGTCCCAGTATATGTAGCCAGGGTGATATGTCCCAGTATATGTAGCCAGGGGGATATGTCCCAGTATATGTAGCCAGGGGGATATGTCCCAGTATATGTAGCCAGGGGGATATATCCCAGTATATGTAGGCAGGGGGATATGTCCCAGTATATGTAGCCAGGGGGATATGTCCCAGTATATGTAGCCAGGGGGATATGTCCCAGTATATGTAGGCAGGGGGTATATGTCCCAGTATATGTAGGCAGGGGGTATATGTCCTAGTATATGTAGCCAGGGGGATATGTCCCAGTATATGTAGCCAGGGGTATATGTCCCCAGAAAAAGTAGCCAGGGGGATATGTCCCAGTATATGTAGGCAGGGGTATATGTCCAAGTATATGTAGGCAGGGGTATATGTCCCAGTATATGTAGGCAGGGGGTATATGTCCCAGTATATGTAGCCAGGGGGATATGTCCCAGTATATGTAGCCAGGGGGATATGTCCCAGTATATGTAGCCAGGGGGATATGTCCCAGTATATGTAGGCAGGGGTATATGTCCCAGTATATGTAGGCAGGGGGTATATGTCCCAGTATATGTAGCCAGGGGGATATGTCCAAGTATATGTAGGCAGGGGTATATGTCCCCAGAAAAGTAGCCAGGGGGATATTCCCAGTATATGTAGGCAGGGGTATATGTCCCAGTATATGTAGGCAGGGGGTATATGTCCCAGTATATGTAGCCAGGGGGATATGTCCCAGTATATGTAGCCAGGGGGATATGTCCCAGTATATGTAGGCAAGGGTATATGTCCCAGTATATGTAGGCAGGGGGTATATGTCCCAGTATATGTAGCCAGGGGGATATGTCCCAGTACATGTAGCCAGGGGGATATGTCCCAGTATATGTAGGCAGGGGTATATGTCCCAGGATATGTAGGCAGGGGTATATGTCCCAGTATATGTAGCCAGGGGGATATGTCCCAGTATATGTATGCAGGGGGTATATGTCCCAGTATATGTAGGCAGGGGGATATGTCCCAGTATATGTAGGCAGGGGTATATGTCCCCAGAAAAAGTAGCCAGGGGGATATGTCCCAGTATATGTAGGCAGGGGTATATGTCCCAGTATATGTAGGCAGGGGTATATATCCCAGTATATGTAGGCAGGGGGTATATGTCCCAGTATATGTAGCCAGGGGGATATGTCCCAGTATATGTAGCCAGGGGGATATGTCCCAGTATATGTAGGCAGGGGTATATGTCCCAGTATATGTAGCCAGGGGGATATGTCCCAGTATATGTAGCCAGGGGGATATGTCCCAGTATATGTAGGCAGGGGTATATGTCCCAGTATATGTAGGCAGGGGTATATATCCCAGTATATGTAGGCAGGGGGTATATGTCCCAGTATATGTAGCCAGGGGGATATGTCCCAGTATATGTAGCCAGGGGGATATGTCCCAGTATATGTAGGCAGGGGTATATGTCCCAGTATATGTAGGCAGGGGTATATGTCCCAGTATATGTAGCCAGGGGGATATATCCCAGTATATGTAGCCAGGGGGATATGTCCCAGTATATGTAGGCAGGGGGTATATGTCCCAGTATATGTAGGCAGGGGGTATATGTCCCAGTATATGTAGCCAGGGGGATATGTCCCACTATATGTAGGCAGGGGTATATGTCCCCAGAAAAGTAGCCAGGGGGATATGTCCCAGTATATGTAGGCAGGGGGTATATGTCCCAGTATATGTAGGCAGGGGGTATATGTCCCAGTATATGTAGCCAGGGGGATATGTCCCACTATATGTAGGCAGGGGTATATGTCCCCAGAAAAGTAGCCAGGGGTATATGTCCCAGTATATGTAGGCAGGGGTATATGTCCCAGTATATGTAGGCAGGGGGTATATGTCCCAGTATATGTAGCCAGGGGGATATGTCCCAGTATATGTAGCCAGGGGGATATGTCCAGTATATGTAGGCAGGGGTATATGTCCCAGTATATGTAGGCAGGGGGTATATGTCCCAGTATATGTAGCCAGGGGAATATGTCCCAGTATATGTAGGCAGGGGGATATGTCCCAGTATATGTAGGCAGGGGTATATGTCCCAGTATATGTAGGCAGGGGTATATGTCCCATTATATGTAGCCAGGGGGATATGTCCCAGTATATGTAGCTAGGGGTATATGTCCCCAGAAAAAGTGGCCATGTGTGCCCCAGCAGGAGGGGAGCAGCGCAGAGAAGAGGAAGAGCTATGGGCACTCACCTTAGGGGGCTCTCCCTCCCTCTCTCGCTCTCCCCTCCGGAGTCCGGAATGAAGTGTGCAGCGGCTGGGCAGCGGGCGGAACTTACCTCCTCTCGTCGCACGCGCCGGATGGATTAGCCGCTACTCTGGTCTGATCTAGACCAGAGTGCGGCACCAGAACTTCCGGCGCAGGAGCGAGACGAGGTAAGTTCCGCCCGCTGCCCAGCCGCTGCACACTTCATTCCGGAGGGGACAGCGAGGGAGAGAGAGCCCCCTAAGGTGAGGGAAGGGGGGGGAGACGTCCGCCCTTCCCCACTGTGCCCATAGCTCTCTCTCTTCTCTGCGCTGCTCCCCTCCTTCTGGCTGCACGGGCACGCGGCCAGGGGGGGGGGGCAGCGGGCGGCCAGGCTCGGGCATATGCCCGGTTTTGCCGTATGTGCGGATGCCCATGGCAGTAGTGTAGTAAAGGTGTTTATGTGTAAAAACGCTGGGTTTAACAGTCTGATAATGCACTTGCTTTAGCCAAACACACTGGAGTTGTCTCTCAGTGGCAGTCACAAAGCAAGGACGAGATTCTCATCATGGCCCCCCTCCTTATATACAGGAGGGACTGGCCAAGGTTCCCCTCTGTGATTGGTTGCTTGGGATTAGGCTGGGAGCCCTCTGATTGGCTCAATTACGTCATGGACGTCATCTCCATGGTAACAGTACCCGGATTAAGATATCCGACCGGTATCCACGAATATCCGGGTATGAGACCAAATATCCGTGGTTTGCTATACGGATTTGGGCCCAGGTATCCGGAATCCGAATCCGGTCGTATAGCTGAAAAAAGTTCGGATATCCGGGTTATCCGGATATCCGGAATCCTGATGAGCAGCCCTGGTTTCAAACTGAGATCTATTATTACTCAAAACTATACATTTAAATGGTTAAATGTGAACATATTATTAGCTCTGTAGACCCTTTCCTTTTGTGTCAATATTTTTTTTCTTTTTTCCTACTTTATGTCTTTCTTTCTTTCTTTCTTTTTGTGTAAACAACATACAGTATGCATTTTATAGTATCAGACAAAATACATAGGTAGATGGTCATGAATTTTTCATACTAAGCTCGGCCTAATTTCACCTCCCTCTTTATCCCTGTATATAGCTGTGCATTAATTGAATAAGCCTGATTGGTCAATGGGGGACTTAAGTCTTCTAAAACTGAAGCCAATTGTTGTCACTTCTTAAAGATTTTTACAAAAAAAAAAAAAAAATTGACACGTTGCTACTGATGAGTGACCCAGTCATACATAGCAATTTTGGTGATGATAGCTTTTTTGGAGGTTCTTTCATCATGAGACAAAACCTTTTGAATGGGATATGACTTGCATAGATTAAGCCAAATACATGTAGTCATGTATGTGATAGTAGCAGCATTGAAATCAAGCCAACACTTTTCCTTCATGGTTCACACAAGATTAATTGTATTAATCTGAAAGAGATTGGGGTTTTCATCAGGGATGAGCAGAAACTACGCCAGTGTGAATTTATGCATCATAGTTCGCATCTACGCATCCTAGTTCGTAGGTGAAGTTTCAAAGCTACGCTTACGAATTTACGTGTAGCGAAGTACTGCTACGCGTAGCTTACGCCTACTATGCGTAGTTAAGATGTGTATTGCGTAGTGAACTACGAATGCGTTACTCGCATCTAATTTTCCGCGTGCGAGTGCATGCTTACAAATTTACGCATTGGAAAGGGGATTGTACGCATCAAAGAGTTCCCGGCATAAGCATTAAAGAGGAATTCATGCGTAAAATTTTCTGCATGCGGGCATAAGCATTCGCAAACAGTACGCTTCGCACTACGCAGAATTGCGTATTTTAACATGTAGTGTACGAAATGCATACGAAGCGAATATTTGATTTCGAAGCCGTAGTTTGGCGAAGCGTAATTGCGTAAAACTACGCGTAGTTCCAGCATAGCGAAGTTGGCTGACTACGACCATCCCTAGTTTTCATCACAAATAATAATGTTTTCTCCATGGTGAAGCAGGTGAAAACCTATTACCTATTGTGGGCAAAAACATTGGTAGCCACCACAGATAATGTGCTACTGCATAGTGTTCATGTCTTGCGGAGTTGTTAAAGCTATCATTTTATTTAATTGTGGGCATATGTATTTTTACTTTGGTATTTGATGTTTTCTGTTAACAGCATATAAATACAACATATGCATATTTTATTGCACTACTACATAATGCTCATATATCATTAGCAAATATGTGATGTAATAGAGCCCAATATGTCAATCTTACACACTATGTTGGGCCAGACAATGCCCTTATAATTAAATGCAATTACAAGCTGATGAGGTTATGGAGCACACAACAGCTCAACATCTTGTAACTGGTGAATGTGCAGGGTAGTTGTTTATAAAAAAGCAAGGCAACCAAAGAGATGTTCTGTTCCAAAAATTACATTTACCGCCTTCAGTGTGAGTCACTTTAAATCACATGTTCTGCAATGAAAACTTCAATGGAAAAACCGGAGCAGCATGGTTCACGCAGTAGGATTGAATTTGAAGACCATTGTAATTTTGTAGGAAGGAGGTTTTGGCAGGAAGCTTGTTTGTATTTAGGTGAGTGCATGCATTTGTTTTCTTCCCAGACTCCATGCATGCTTTCTTGATCAATGACATTGTGCTGGTGTGGTCAATTGAACATGTTTTTCTGCATCTGAGCGCATGTGTTGAGCTGAATCAAAGGCTTTTAATAGGCAGATAATCATGTTCTATAACATTTTAGTGTGAATTGAAAATACATATCTTGTAAAATTAAAATTATGTAACTGTATAGGGGAGGGCTCCTACACACCGGGGTATTATATAGGGGTGGGAGGGGCACTAGGCATCAGGGAACAGTATAGGGGAAGGAGTGATGACCACTAAATTCTAGGGACTGTATAGGGGAGGGAGGACTATGAGACACCAGGGAACTGTATAGGCGAGGAAGGAGATTTTAGACACCAGGGAACTGTATAGGGGAAAAAGTAGAGCCACTAGACACAAGAGAACTGTATAGGGGAGGGAGGGCACAAGACACCAGGGAACTGTATAGGGGAGGGAGGTGGCCCCTAGACATTGAGTTTGGTCCCAGTGTTCAATTTTGGCCCACTTTGTATTTGACTTTGACATTGCTCTAGTTAGACATTTAATGCTGAAAACTAAAATGTATTAAGATACAGTTAGGAAAATCTAACACAAGAAAAAAATGCATACATACAAAAAGAAAATGGTTAGCTACAAATATAATTAAATATCTTGTAGAATTATGTTTTTGGTGGTTATTATTATTAATTCATTTTTTTATTCTGTAGTTAGACATTAAATGCTTAAAAGTTACATTTATTAGGATACAGTTTAGAAAATCTAACAGAAGAAAATATGATGAATACTAAAAGACTTGAAGTTACATTGCATTTCTAACAGCTTCTGCAAAGGTTTATAAAGTTCTAGCATGCCAAAAAGTGGAATAAAGCAATTAAATTTGATGTATTTTAATGTTAGTCTGGACAAGATATTTATAAGAAAACATTTTGAAAGTTACAGATGTTATAGAGGTCAAAATATAATGCCTATCTAATGAGATTTTCATAGCTAGGATACTTTTGAAAAGGTAAAAAATAAAAATCCTTGGCGCGTTTAATAAGTGTGAAGAAATACAGAGCTGAATATTAGCTTTAACTAATTTCAGACACTTTATCTCACTTTACCTGGTAATTTAGTCATAACTGAATAGATACAAGTCAAGTGGGAGACTAGTATGATTTCTGTTAATAGTGTACCTGTGTTGTTTATTTACAGAGGTTTTCCTGTTTCTCCCACATAAACTACCTTGAGGCATTTTGTACACATGATCAGATATACCAGATTAGTAGATCCCCAGAAAAAAAGGTGGCTTGTATTTTGTACTCCTGTTGTGAACCTGGAATTGATATACTTTTGGTAGAATAGATGTGTCTGCAGTCCTCACGGCTTTGTTGGCAGGGGGATGTTCCATTCTTTTCTGGACTGTTTAAGGAATTTCTGACAATCATCTGTTTTAAGCCTGGTTCATACTGCAAGAGATTTTTTTTGGTGCTAGTGAGTTGAAAAGATCTTGCTAATGCAATGCTATGGATGATTTTTATAAAATCCCATTGCTTAACCTCTTGAGGACCGCAGGGCTAAACCCCCCTAGTGACCAAGCCATTTTTAGTAAAATTGGCCACTGCAGCTTTAAGGCCAAGCTGCAGGGCTGCACAACATAGCACACAAGTGAATCCCCACCCCCCACCCCTTTTCTCCCCACCAACAGAGCTCCCTGTTGGTGGGGTCTGATCGGTCCCCCCATGGTTTTTTTTTGTATAATAAATATTATTGTTCATGTTTTTTTTTTTTTTTAAACTGTTTCTTTAAACCCCTTCCCTCCCTCCCTCCCCACAGCCAGCCAATTACGGCGATCGGCTGTCATAGGCTTCTGCCTATGAGAGCCGATCGCTCTCTTGTCCCCCAGGGGGACAGCCGTGTCACACGGCTGTACCCAGTGCAGCTCTGCTGCTGATCGCAGCACTGCACAGTGTAAATATACAGCGATCACGCCGTCTAACAGTCTCCCGAGCGGCAATAGCCGCTCAGAGACTGAAGGCGGGGGGAGCTCTGCCCCCTAAGCAGGAGATGCGCACGCAGCGTACACGCGATTTCCTGCAAAAAAGAGCCCCAGGACTTTACGCTAATCGGCGTTAGGCGGTCCTGGGGCTGCCTTCGCGGCCTCGCCCATCGGCGTGACGCGGTCGGCAAGAGGTTAAGTGGGATCACAGCCATAGCATTACATTAGCAAGAGCTTTTCAAATCACAAGTGCTTAGAACAAGCTTTTTCCGTGTGAACCAGCCATTAGATTGGGTGGCTGTCATATGATTGTCAAGAGTTCCTTAGGTCAGAACAGAATAGAACATCCTCCGGCAGACTGAGAAGGTGTGAGACCTGCAGATCTTAAAGTGTACCTGAACTGACATAGTACTAGTCATAGTAATAATTTTGTCTAAAGCACCTTCTTGTTTTTCCTGCATTGCAAGAGTTAAAAAAACTAGTGTTGCTATCTACGTAAATGAGACTCTGTTCTATGCACTTGCTGGATAGTGTACTGGTTAAGGGCACCGCCTTTGACATGGGAGACCAACATTTGAATCCTGGCTATGGTCAGTACCTATTCAGTAAGGAGTTCAAGGCAAGACTCCCTAACACTGCAGGATGACCTCTTGAGCGCATCCCAGTGGCTTCAATTATTGAGCGCTTTGAGTCCACCAGGAGAAAAGAGCTATACAAATTTTTGGATTATTATATTCTATTTATCATAAGCACTACACATAGAATACATTAGCTCATATGTTTATTCTTAGCTCAGGTTTGCTTTAAGGGAACTCATATCTGTGATTAAATTGTTCACAATCATTTAATATCCTTTTGATCACAATAAATTACATTGATTTTGTAAAATGTTTAAATGTGCCTACGTCCTTGCAAGATGTCCAAATAGGCAGGAGTCAACATGCAATTTTTCATTCAAACAATGACATATAATAAAGGTTACTACACATGTCTCTGAGAAACTGGCTAACACAGTAACTGAACCTAAAATGAAAGAACAACATGTGTTATATTGTTTGAAAACAGCTCAACACCAAAAACTAAACAAAAGCTGGACTAGACTATTTAACTGCATTTTTACAGTATGGCTTGATCTTGTTTTCTTTTAAAAAAATTAACCCAATTTATTTGTGCTGAGTAGATGTAATCCATTTCACCTCATTCTCCTAAAGAACCCTATTATATCTATAAGTAATGTTTTGTATCATTCCTACCCCAAGGCCCTAGAGGACTCACCGTGAAATAGAGAATAATATTCCTCCAGGAGTTGCTTTAAAATTCTGATTTTGAATGGAAATTTTACTATAGTCACATTCAGAATCATGTAAGTTAATCCTCATGATATGGTTTTCATGACTCTTGCTGTAAGTAGTGGCTGGATAGTGTACCGGTTAAGGGCTCCATACAAAGGAAGATCTTTCTTACCTTGCTGTCAAGATCTCTGCATCCACGACAACAGAACTAGAAGGCATACAGGAAGACTTGTAGGTGCATAGTGACAGGCTTTCTTCTTTAGAAAATGACATGGCTAGTATACAAGCTGATATGGGGAGACTCAGAGGGGCCCATGCACAACAGAAAGCACTCTACACTATGCTGTGGTCAGGGCTAAAAGACCTTCAGAACCGAATCTGGAGAGACAGCATCTATCTCTGAGGCTCACCTGAATCCATTACTGCGCAACAACAGATTCCCACACAAACCGTCAGCTTCAATGGCCTCCTCATTATTACCAGCCAGAGATTTCAGAGGCAGAGGGGAGGAGGGAGGAGGAGGAGGGATTAGGTTTTTTTTGCTCAAGATGCAGATATGCCTGCCTCTGTGTAATGTTTACAAACAACATGGCTGCTGTCATTGTATCACAAGAATAATCAACCATATTCTATTAACCCTCCTGGTGGTAACCCCGACCTACACTTGGGGTAGCCGCCACGGAGGATCGCATGGCCCCGGGAGGGCTTTTTGTGACAAAACTTGTTGTAATAGTTGTAGCTAGCACTAGGCTAGCTACCTGTGTCCCCAAAGTCCATCCGGTCCCCTCCGATCGCCCCCGATCGCCGCCGCAATACATACCCCCCCAGGGATCCCGTGATGGTGCAGCCTCCCAACCAGCTCCAGGCTTCATTATGGGGAGGATCGGGACTGCGCATGACGTCATGACATTGATGACGTCATGACGTCATGTCCGATCGTTGCCATAGCGACGACTGAAGCTGATTGCGGAGGTTCCGGCTCTCGCGGGATCATGGCTGGGTAAATATAAACGGCAGCGATCCAGGGATCAGAGAGGTGTGGGGGACTTTGGGGACACTGGTAGCTAGCCTAGTGCTAGCTACAAATATTGCAACAAGTTTTATTACAAAAATCCCTCCTGCGGACGCAGCCACCAAAACTGCGTCCACCAGGAGGGTTAAAGCTGTTTGCAGCTAGATTTGCTGTGTAAACTATCTAAACTTTAAATAAGATATATAGACAAGTTACTTGTTATAGTTAGTTTTTCATCTCGGATCCGCTAACCACTTAATGACCGCCTAACACCGATAGGCGTTGACAGGTTGAAGTGGTGTTTTCATGGAAATGGCCGCTCGTTCGAGCGGCCGTTCCATGTCAGTTCATGGAGGGTGTCTCTATGAACAGCCTGTGAGCCTCCGATCACGGCTCGCAGGCGAAATGTAAACACGCGGGGAAGAAATCCCCTGTGTTTACATCATATGGCGCTGCTGTCGCAGCAGCACCGTAAAGGAGATCGACGATCCCCGGCCTCTGATTGGCCGGGGATCGCCGGCATCTGATAGGCTGAAGCCTATCAGAGGCGGTACAGGACAGATCGCCATCCTGTACCACCCATAGCAAGAGGGAGAGGGAGGCAAGGAGAGGGAGGGAGGAATATCGCTGCGAAGGGGGGCTTTGAGGAGCCCCCCCGCTCGGCCACACAGAGCGGCGGTGATCAGACCCCCCCAGCAGGACATCCCCCTAGTGGAGAAAAAAGGGGGGAAGTCTGATCGCCCTGCCACAATCCTTACAGCCCTGGTCCTACTTGAGTGGAGTTGTTCATAAGCTAATACGATAGCTCAAATATACTGGCACTCTTATGCTCCTTAGTTTAAAACCTTGCAAAAAGCCAATCTTAGTTACTTAGCTACTTGTAATGGTCCTGCTAGACCATGGACAAAAGACTACCTACAGTAGATCTATAGTTACATTATATGATATTCACGTAAAAGATTGCCACTATTTTTCAAAGGGGACTAATCTTCTCAGTGTCATTTTGTTCATATTACCACTAGTGTTGGGCGAACACCTGGATGTTCAGGTTCGGGTCCGTTCGCCGAACATGGGCCAGATGTTCGGCCCGAACCCCGAACTCCCCCGAACATCCCGCTTTTGGGGGCCCTATGGGGTCGCAGGCATAAGGGGGGAGCATGCCCCGGTCGTGGGGGGGGGGTCGGAAATTCCCCCCACCCCCTCCGCTAGCGCTCCCCCCTCTGCCCTCTTCCCCATACAAAAATTTTCCGTAAAGTTCAATAGTACCTTCAGTGGCTGGCTGGCACTGTGGTGTGAGTAAGTAGGAGGAGTCCGAGTAGGACGCGTTGAGGCTGGGCTGCGGGCGGTTCAGCGGTAGTACCCTTGTGGTACTTCCGCCCTTTCTCTGACCTCACGTCCTCTACGTGATGACGCATACGAGGGTACGCGTGACGCGTACCCTCGTATGCAGAGGACGTGAGGTCAGAGAAAGGGCGGAAGTACCACAAGGGTACTACCGCTGAACCGCCCGCTGCCCGGCCTCAACGCGTCCTACTCGGACTCCTCCTACTCACTCACACCACAGTGCCAGCCAGCCACTGAAGGTACTATTGAACTTTACGGAAAATTTTTGTATGGGGAAGCGGGCAGAGGGGGGACCGCTAGCAGAGGGGGTGGGGGGAATTTCCGACCCCCCCTGCGACCGGGGCATGCTCCCCCCTTATGCCTGCGACCCCATAGGGGGGCAGTATTTGGCCAAACAGGGCCCTGTTCGGCCGAACAGGGGCCCTGTTCGGCCTGTTCGGCTGGGCATTGAGCTGTTCGGGCGAACCCGAACTAAAAAGGCCGAACACCATGAGGTGTTCGGCCGAACTCGAACATCACCCGAACAGGGTGATGTTCTGCAGAACCCGAACAGTGGCGAACACTGTTCGCCCAACACTAATTACCACCAGTGAACTGTAAACACATGTGGATTACTAATGTTTTACCACTGGAGAACTATATTCTGTCTTTTCCTGATCCCCATTTACAGAGTTTTAACATTACTTTAGATGTTATGCCTGCTGCTGAAGACTGAACAATCTTTTGCAGTTCTATTTACATGTGATTCTGCAAGAGTTAAGTTCACAATGTAATGCGTTATCTTTCTCCTGTTCATCTAAAGGTAATGCAAGATCAAAAAAGGTGGTTTGCCCCAACACTTCACACTGTATACGAATATATTGACCATTTATATGTAGCAGATATATGGAATATACAGTAGGTCAAAAGGGTTAATTGTAAGATGCAATGGATCACAAAGTATCATTTGTACAGAGAGGAACTAAAACCGGATATAATTGCTTACTGTGTCCATACGGGCTTTGCAGCACTACAGACAGAAGACTCTCCTAAGTAGATGACAGAAGTCTCTGTAGAGGTGTTATCAATATGCTATGCAGCAGTATTCAAACACAAAGTGTGGCACATTGTCTCACAGACTCATCTAATGGTAATGCAATATTGCTACGTCAGCTTTTGAAATATAATGGGAAATATAATGGGACCACTATTAACAGCTTGTAATTAAGTGACCATTAGAGCCTGAGGAGCCCAAACAGATGAGTAGATAAGTACAATAGTGAGGTGATTTGAAATGTGACCCACACCAGTACATATAACTAATCGCACACTAACATGCACAACCATAACTACTGAATTATAGCGAGAGGACAAGGAACAGTTAGAAACATGGGCATCACACAGATATGGTATAAAACTTTATAGAATCTAGTGAGATGACACAATATTAGCAAATACACATACCAACATGTGATGAACTGTAAACAGCTTCTTGAGCAGAGACAAAGGGGATAACATCTTTATCCCCCCCCCCCCCCCCCCCACTCCACCTTTTTCTTTAACTCCGATCACCCCTGTCACTGGGTACCCTATTTCCCTCATTCAGATTGAAGATTAGATTACATGGACACTGAATACAAAAAAAAATATCTATAGCAACCCCTTAGCCATCAGAGATAAATACAAAAATCTGGACATCAAAGTAGTAAACTCTAAACTCACTTGATATGCAAAGTAGGATCCGACAATTCATCGACAGTATCATAATAGGGAGAATGGATAGCACCCAATCGATAATTAATCCCCTGTTACACAGTTCCTAAAATACATGGCCACTGGATAACAATATAAATGTACATTGGTAAAATTGGTAGGCCTAAATAGAAGTGATGATGATATATCACATGAATACTTATTTAAATGCAAAGTAGATTGGACACACTTTAACAGATAGAGAATCATGGTAAATCAGCTTCCTCATTATAGAAAAAAAACAAAAACTACTCCCATACTCGTACTTAAAATGGACCTGAACTCTTGCACAGGACAGAAGGAAAACATAAAGAAATGCACCCTGTATGTATTTAGAGAGCTTAGCCTGTCTAATTCCCCTCATCTGTGACATGACTGATCCCACGTTGTAATTTGATATCTCAGTTATGCCAGTTCAGGAAACTCCTCTGCCATGGCAGAGCAGCTAATTTGCACACACAGGATGTTAGTAAAGTGTCTGCTTCAATGAAAACAGAAAGTAGACACACTGCAGATTTATTGCAAGATTTGTAACAGCTGTAACAAATAATGTTTTAAATTGATTGATTTAGCTATGTTCTCTCCAACTTAATACATGTATTAAATTCCTAGTATTGTTAAGATCACATATTTAAAATGGCATGGTTTGCAATGCTTTATGCTTTGCATTCCTGTATATTTTGCAAAAATATATTTAAAATACCTAGCTGGTTGAGCCCTTAAGCTTAATTTCCTGCTGAGATAATTGGGCTACTTGACTGGAAAGAAAGTTGTCCACATTCCTCCCCCTATGCCATTACATATGAGTTAGTTAAAGAGGAACAGAGAGATGGCAGCAGCTAGTCTCTCCTATTGAGCAGCGGCCACCTGAACTTTCCCACCTGTGTCCTCTGTTGAGAGATTTACCCTTTGTGCCAAACACTGCAATCATCAAATAGACTCATAATAATAAGAATCGGCTAAGCTGCAGTGCTGCCTGTAAAACTTTTATCTGTCATTTCTGTCTTCAAATTGAAGGAGTTTAACTTTCACTATATTCATCATGAATCCATGAAAAAAGGTCAATCATTGCAGGACAATTCTGTAACTTGCACTCATTCAGATAATCTAAAACAGCTGTATGCAAGCTTTAATAATAAGTGGCTATGTAAATTAAAAGCTTAGTCTATGTTATAAATCATCGACTCTGGATGCACAGGTTTTCAAAAAAGGTCCTAGAGGAATGATTTGCATAGCTCTGCCCATGCTACTGAAATGAAGATAAATCCCTTGTTTTTAGGCTTTGTGCTGGGGGTGATAGCATGCCAAAATCTTCTGATTTAAGGCTGTACTTAACAACATAATAAGATACTGTGTATAAAAAATAAAGTCACAAATTAAAATAAATATATAAACATTTTTTTTGTTTATAGCAACATACCTAATATAAAACTTTTTTTTTTATTTGTCAGAAGCAAAATAAAGAATTTTCTGTGGTTGCTGATCAAAACTGCATAAACACCGGAGACAATTCAGTCCATCACAGTTCAAATAACTGCTATATTTAAAGTGGACCTGTACAGAACAGAAGGAAAACATAGAGAAATGCACTTTGTATGTACTTAGAGAGTTTAGCCTGTCTAATCCCCCACCCCATCTGTGACTAATCACAAGTTGTAATTTGATCTCTCCCCTGTGTAAGCTGACTGCCATGGCAGATAAGCTCATTTTAAAGCGCAGGTTGTTAACAATATGTCTGCTTCCATGAAAGCAGGAAGTAGAAACACTGCAGATTTCTTGTAGGATTTGTATCAGCTGTAACAAAGAAATGTTTTTCTTTAAAGGCTATTATGCTGCTGTGTATCTTTTAGAGCAGAGAGGAAGTTCTTAGTTCAGGTCTGCATTAATTAGACAATCTTACCTGAATGATCAGCAGGAAAGCAAGCAACAGAAACTTAGGACAACACTGGTCTGGTCATTTGAAAATACACGCTAAGGCCTCGTTCACACTATATGCCCTGCCGTGTGCATTTCGGCAGCGCGTATAGTGTGCGATCATCAAGAACATCAGAAGTGCGTAACAGCACTTCTGACGTTCAGTCTATGCGCGCTGCAAGGCAAGTGTGATGCGCTATCGCACTGCTGCATACATTTATGGCAAAATGCATTGCTGATCCCATTCACTGTAATGAATGGGATCAGCAGCACAACGCACGGTAATGCGGATGGCTTGCGATCGGGTGCGCTTTCGTCTCGAGCGCACGGCCATGTGCGTTGCCTAATGTGAACAAGGCCTTATTTTTGTTTGAGCTCTATCATGGAATTGGTTTAGTGGTGCATTTTGTTGCATGATCCAGGTTCACTGAAATCAAAATAACAGACAACTTTATAATTAATTTGGAAAATTCTGTTTGTGATGTAAGTTGGAATGCACTAGCAAAAAAACTCAGTGGTGCTGGCAAAGCAGCCCTACATAATTGTACTTATTTTATAATTATGCCATGTTGGAATTAGGTTGGGTACTGCTAACATACATTGTTTATGTTTTCTCTGCAAGTATATTACTACACATGTTATGTAAGAAGCTTAGTATTTGTTTTCCCTATCTGCATAGCTTAATTTCAGAAGTTACAGAGACATGAAATAAGTAACAATACTTTTGGAGAATGTAGCTTTTAGTTAGTGGTAGTTTCCCTTAAACATCTTAAACTCTTGTTCAATGTGTTACCAATAGGAGAGACAAGGAAGGGCCATATGTCCCATGCAAGAACCAAAGAATAATAGACAAGTATATGTGAATGGAGATTAACTTAATACATTGTCAAAGTGAGAAATTAGTTGATAGTTTCTACTGGACTGAATTTAAGTTTAATGTGTAGTTACTGAGCAAAAGTGACAACTGGTCTGGAATAGTGTTACTCCTGGATATTCACCAAAACCATAATATTCACATGGTCACTGAAAATGAATAGAAAAAAGTAATGCTAAAACAGAAATTTTTGTTCCAAAAAATAAAGGCAATATTCAAAATGTGTCGCTATAGCTAACGTGAAAAGAAACAACAAACTAATTTCCTTTCACTCCATATTAGGACTCTTGTGATTCCATGCAATACTGACCCATCAATATCAAGCAATCAGACAAAAGGCAACCAAGTTCACTATGTTTTCACAGAAATTGTTTATTTGTTTTGTTGTTGTTTTTTTGCTCAAAAATCACATTTCCATTATTTTCACACAAATGTGTGTAAACAGAATTCTGGTATTTTTGCTCATTAGTGGTCTTTAATATGTGAGTGAATAGGTTGTTGGAGAACTTAGGTGAGCTGGTGAGGATCCTGTCCACAGATAATGTCAAATGTAATATTAGTTGTTTCTCTCCATATTTCCATCTTGAGTTTCAGCTATCAGCTCTTGCTCCTGTATACTAAATGTAGAAATAAACATATACACCACAAAACTGGCATTTTGCTGAAATATAATAGTGTTTGGAAGCTGCTTGCATTCCAAATATGAGTAGTAATTTGTTAACTGACAAACAGCCTAATGGTGTGTACACACTTGAAGTTAAATGAAAGATCTTAGACCAATTTTACCACCTTCCATGTAGTATGAGAGCCATACTCTACACAGTCTATTCTATGGAGCTGAACTCCCAATCAGATAAAAACTCTTTGCAAGATGCTGTACATAAAGATGCTGTACACATTCAAAAGATCAGTATCTGCAAAAGATCTGTTCCTGCAATAGATCCGTTCCTGCAAAATGCATTCGTAGTCTATGATATCTGCAGATCCTCATCACACCTTGTTTAACAGACATTCATCTGCAGATCATCTGTAGATCAGATCCACCAGGATGGATTTTCAGATCTGCAGATGATTGTCTGATCTGCAGATGAATGTCAGTTAAACAAGGTGTGTATGAGATCTGCAGATATCGTAGACTATGAATGCATTTTGCAGGAACGGATCTTTTGCAGGAACAGATCTTTTGCAGATACTGATCTGTTGAATCCGTACAGCATCTTTGTGTGCAGCATCTTGCAAACATTTTTATCTGGGAGTTCAGCTCAATAGAATAGACTGTGTAGAGTATGGCTCACATACTACATGGAATGGGGTAAAATTGGTCTGTGATCTTGCCTTTTCCAAAGACTTTTATCTCAAGTGTGTATGTAGCCTAAGAGTTAAGTAATGGCTTTATGATAATTCAAGTGTTAATGTGTCAGGAGAGGAGACTGCTTTTTGTATGAGATATATCACTCTTTTTGTAAATGCGGAACCATTTTTGGGATTAAGTGATGGGTGTGAGAATGCATCTGTAGCAAACAGCTTCCACCTCATTAGTAGTGATACTCCTACTTCTGGCGAGTTCACCATATGTGTGGTGCCGTTTTTGTTAATGATAAATCTCGTCAGATTGCCCCCCTTCAGTATTATTTTGTAGGTTTGTTTCAGGCATTTACAGGAAAGAAATTGTGCCCCACTTGTATTGTGGATTGTGAAAGACGTGCAAATAATTTTATGTGAGCAAAGAGATTAGGCAGAGTTATTTGTTTTTTGTTTTGTTTTTTGCAAAAAAAAAAAATGACAGTTCATTCGATGTGATAAAAGTGACTCCTCCTTATCTGGGCATCTCTAGGCAGATTTTCAGCAATGTGTTTAGGCAACCTGTGGGCTCAGTCTATAATTATATATTGCTTTGTTGTTTCAGGGAGAAGTGTTTTCAAAACTTTCTGATCATAGTTCTTTAACTCCTCCAAACAAGACAGATCCAGGTTTTTTCTAAGCATAATTTTCTTTCTCCTCGATCTGACCTCCTGATTGGCCCCTTTTGTTATTGGGGTAGTTTAGCTATTTTAGCTTCTACATTTTTGTGTGTGACAACAAGGAGGTCATTATAAGCCTTTGTAAACTATTCTATTTTGTTGCCTACTGCATATGAGGCATTGGGCGTGATTCACTTTTTCTACTAGGAGATAATTTTTGATCTTCTTTTAAGAGTAACTTTTCAACACTCTGCAATTGAAAAAGTACCAAAAAGTAGGTGAAAATGTCCTGTCAAAAGTATTCTAATAATTTTTTTGCTTGCTGATGCCTTAAAGGGCATTTAAGGCCCAGTGCACACCCAAAACCTCTAGCAGCTACGCAAAACGCTAGAAGTTTTTGAAGCAGATTTCAGAGCGATTCTAGGCATGTTTAGAGACGTGTTCTAAACATGCCTAGCGTTTTTTGGAGTGTTTTTGTGTAGCAGATTGCAAATATTGTTACAGTAAACCTGTTACTGAACAGCTTCTGTAACAAAAACGACTGGAAAACTGCTCTGATCTAGCATTTTTCAGAGCTGTTTTCCACTTTCCTATACTTTAACATTGAGGCAGAAACGCCTCAGAAATCTAAAAAATGCTGTAGTTTGTGTTTGTGGAAAAAACGAGCCGCTCTGGTGTGCACCATCCCATTCACTTTCATTAGCCAAGCGGTTTTCCCCCTGCAAGCATTTTAAAAAACGCTTCAGAACCGCTCTGGTGTGCACCAGCACTTAGTAAAAATATCACCAAGGAGAAAACTTAGAGAAAAATTTAACTGGTTTCGGCGCATTAGCCCTTATTAATTTTGTTTTTCTCCTGGGTGATATTTTCACACCCTTATCAGTAAATTAACTCTTAAGCCTTCAGCAACAAGAACAAATAATTTTGAAAGTACTTTTTCACCAATTTTTTTGGTACTTTTTCAATTGTAGAGTGCTGAAAGTTATTTTAAACAAAAGATGAAAAAGTATCTCCAAGGAGTAAATGTGAATTGAATAAGGACCATTCTGTATCACATCTGGAGCAATGAAGAACTTTTGTGCTGAATGCTTATTGGATTCAACAGTGAGACAGTTACATAGATACTGTATGTCATCAGCTCTTTAAGAATGCCCTGAGAAAGTGGCTGATCATTATCGAAAAATCAGCTAACTGAGTCACTGTGTTGTCTTTTGTATTTATATTATTATCTCCCTGTTGTCTCTGATTTACCTCCACTGATGATCTAGCCTCGGACATAATGGGGCCTCTCATTATTGAAGAGTCTGATGCAAGGCTGCTATTTGTAGACTCACCCATTCTCTACTTATTCTGCAGGCTGTTAACTTTTTGGGTGTCGGTTATGCCAATCTACAGTTTATATGTGGTGGTGCTGCCACTTTTCCCACAGCCTTTTCCTGACAAGCTTAAAGAGACACTGAAGCGAAAAAAAATTATGATATTATGATGTGTATGTGTAGCACAGCTAAGAAATAAAACATTAAGATCAGATACATCAGTGTAATTGTTTCCAGTACAGGAAGAGTTAAGAAACTCCAGTTGTTATCTCTATGCAAAAAAGCCATTAATCTCTATGACTTTCAAAGTCGATGATAGGGCTGTCTTCTGAGTTTTATTATCTCAACTGTAAGTGAACAGTTTTCTTTTTATCTACCAGAGGAGAGGTCATTAGTTCACAGACTGCTCTGAAAGAATCATTTTGAATGCTGAGTGTTGTGTAATCTGCACATATTAGAGAATGATGCAATGTTAGAAAACACACTATATACCTGAAAATAAAAATATGAGAATATTTTCTTTGATGCTAATCTTCTAGTAATTATTCATAGTACACAACCAATTCATTATATCATTTTTTTTTTTTTTTCGCTTCAGTGTCTCTTTAAGAAGGTTGGGCGCTTGGTCCCCCTCTTCTCTCTTTTTGCCATACCTGGTGCTAAAGTATGTCACCTGAATGGTGCTGTGTAGCCACCTTCTGTGTGTCAGAGACAGCTCAGCTGGCCATATTTCTTTACAGCCTAAGATATTCATAATGATAATTTTTTCTTAGAAAAACATTTGTAGACGCCTCAATTCTGCAACAAAAACTGCACAAAACCATTGTTGTGTCCTTTCATATTTTATTCGAAGTGTGTTTACTTCATTTTCTCATATATAGCAGTCATAATTTTCAGTAATTTATGTGCATTGTTTTTAGTCTCCACAGTGTTACAGTCTCATAATGTCTTCACGCTACTGTATTTAAAAATGTATGAAGCAAAATACCACGGACAATATATTTATTTAAAATGTAATTAACATATCGCTGTGAATCCAACATTAATCTCCTCTAATGAAAGGACACAACACTGTTTTGCAATATCCAACAGGGGCTGCAGGTAGATTAAACTAAATTATTCTTCCTTTAGCTTCTAATTGGAGCACATTGTTTGTATTATTAATCTGAATGGTGACATGCTTTTTAATTAATATTGCTGAATGACTTCAAATGATTATACAATAAGCCAAAAAAACAATGGCCTAAATTGCCATGATAAACAGCCTAACATTATTGCTTAAACAAAATAATGGGAAATAATTAAGTTTCTCTCTTTATTTAAGGAGTAAAATAGATATTTACTAAATTTTATTGTTTTACCTGGTTATTATTAATGTGGTGTGTAACTCCACAAATGAATTGGCACTACTCAAGCTTCAGTAGTTATATGCTCTTTTATTGCATGTGAAAAACAGCAGCAATAACAGACGCTGTTTCGAGCAGCAGAGCCCTTTATCAAATTGCATAAGCCATAAAAATGAGTGTGAAATACACCCTTAAATACCCCACCCCCAGGTAAAACACCAATCCGTGTCATGCTGGGCGGGACAAATGGAGGATCTGATGGAGGACAGTTAACCTAATATGCAAATGACTTGTATTTACCTGTAAGCTGTGCTATTAATGTGGCATCTAACAATACCTACAAATAAAAAAATACATATTATACTCATTTACTCTTTTATTTATATTCATTTACTCTTTGTAGTTGGTACAACAATCTAAACAATCTATATCCATCAGGGTTTAGTCTGTTTTTTACTCAGTTCTTATACCGCCATTCCTAATCACCATGGAAACCCTAGCAACCGCACCAATTGACTGAGATTATCCATACCTTCTGGCAGAGATCAGACAGGTGATGCCATGGTAACATGATTTACATTTTTTTCTATTTCTTCATTACACACCTTATTTATAGCGACAAGAGCATGCCAGTGACTCACCTGACAAAGGTGAGGACTCGCCGAAACGTGTTGTGAGTTCTCTGGCACACATTCACCCGAAGGACGCACCTGTTGTCCACCTGCCACCTAAGACCACCCCCACTGCTGGCCACAGAAGAGGTATAGGTTGCCACCTGAGGAACGGATTTGAGTTTTACCCTTGATAAGCTGATTATACACTACAGTCTAATAAGTGTATTTTTATTGTTGCATGTCTTTTTCATTAAAATGTTAATACCCTAGGGAGCACTCCTCCATCTCTTTTGTTTCTTCTTAGCAATATCCATGCTCTTCAGCCAGGGTAGAGGAGCTGCTACAGTAGTGTGTTTATGAACCTTCACGATCACTGTGTTTGAATAGCACAAGATTGCACATCACTTTCTCTTCAAGATTACAATAGTACAGTTAGTCAAGGCACATTCTAGTTAACTCTCTGATCAAAATCAGTGGCAATAACAAAATCAATATGTCATGTTTAGGCTCTACACAAATTGCAGAATTGCTAGAGTGCAATTATCCCAATAAAATATCTACATATGAGTCACCCAGTAAAACAAATGACACAAAAATGAATACTGTATATAAACAAAGCTAAGAAAGGAAGTCTCCACCTCGTTTTTTACCCAGATTTCACCCAGTCCCTTTGAGGCTCTGAAAGACCCATGTAGGTTCTGGATAAATCACTAATCTGTACATGACATCAAAACTTACAGATCTGGTGTGAGTTCCCAGCCTAAGCCTTAAGGAGGACTCTAACTACAGCAAACTGATTATTTTCTAGCACTATAACTTTAGCGTTAAGAAAAGGAAAAGTCCCTCAGAAACGTATATAATCCTTCCTTCAATTATTCCTTTTATTTCACAGAGGTGTATTTTTTTGATAGTCATCATAAAAGCACCATTTTTACTTTTTTAATAAATGATTTAAAAAAAAAAACATTTAGGTGACCTCCATGTTCTAAATATATACAGAACTGAACTTTGCTATGCTGTGCTATTATAGAAATATTGTGTGTTTCTAAATCTGGGACATAAGCTGACACAGACGTCGCATAGAATATGTTTGCAGAGCTGTTATTTGGGTCATGTTACTGATAAAATACCTGATGGTAGATTTCTGGTTGTGTGTGGCCAAGGGTTATCAATTTAAACAGAATTGTTTGTAATGTCCTCCTAGATTGCTAGTACATACATTTAAACACTGGGAAATTTTGTCAAGATGTCATAGTACTCTGGCAGAATGTGGGTCTAGTAAAGCAGTGTTTCTCAACATTTCATTGGTATGTACCCCTTTTAAAACCCTGTACTCACCAAGTACCCCCTAGCATAGTAAATATTATCACAAGTACCCCTTGACAAATAATATTTAATCGAAGTACATGATAATCGGTTATAAACCATGTCCAAGCATTTACTATTGCTTTTAATTATTTAAACAACACCAAATTAGTATTTTAGCTAAGATTTATCATTTTCTAAAACTCTAAATTTGTTATTCTTGGTTAAATATATCAACCTGAGTACCCCTTGGAATCATCAGGAGTAACCCCTGGGGTACGCGTACCATACGTTGAGAACCTAGGTAGTAAAGAACACTCTCACTTGCTGAACCATTGTCCCAGGTTCAAATCAGGACCTGAACGCGTTCTGCATGGAGTTTGTATGGTTTACCTTTAATTGCAAGAGTTTCCTCCAACCCTCAGGTTTCTTTTCTCAACCCAAAAACAAACTGGCTCCCTCCCCCAAAATTAGCCTAAAACTATCACAGGAAAACTATACCTTCTAATGCACAGTTAGTAACTTGACTATACACACTGTAAACTGGAACCAACTTTTAATTATAGTTTTAATTATTGTTTAATTATTGGCATAAGTCTGTCGTCCACATGTTTTGAATTTTGCAGAAACAAGAAGTCACTCTAATGCAAAGGGGTTTAACAAATATGTGTAGCTGATGTTTTACTACATAGAACTTGGCAACAGATCCTACCTGCATAAATCTGAAGATTACTACCTTCACTCTCATCCAAACCCTGTGCCCACTCCCCTAAAACAGCTGTGAAAATGATACTAGCCAAATCTTCTCCTAGTACTCTTACACCAATACACATTGTACAAGCAGCCAACAAAACAACTGCCTACACTGACTGAAATTACACTATAAAATGGCCTGGTGTCAGGGAAGAGCTACTGTTTAATACAGATAGATTTGGTCAAATACCAAGTGACCATCCAGCATCCGATAAGACACCTGCCACTTACAAGATTGAGAAAATATTTATCTGCTCACTCCTAACCTTAATAGAGGGACCTAGGAATTCTAGGAGAGTCTTCCTACCAGGCTACAACCTAAAGTTTGAAAACCCTGTTAACCTTCAGGGCAGCACACTTGCATACCAATACTTGAATACTGGAATGGTACTGGATGATGTAAGATGGACATGCGCTGTGCTCATTTGCCAGGCCAGAAAGTTCTCATGCTTTGATAGGTGTTGTAAAGCATAAAGGGACCTCCCAGGCATGTGTTTGTATGTTTACTTTTTTTATCTAAATGTATACTAGAGATGGCCCAAACCTCTGATTTTTGGTTCGCGAACCACGAACACGAACTTCCGCAAAAGTTTGGTTCGCGCGAACTTTTGCGAACTGCAATAGACTTCAATGGGGAGGCAAACTTTGAAAACTAGAAACACTTATGCTGGCCACAAAAGTAATGGAAAAGATGTTTAAGGGGTCTAACATCTGAGTTTTTGCATGGATGAGTGGGATAGATGTCAAAAGTCCCGGGGAAAAATCTGGATGTGATACAAAGCAGCGTTTTCAGGGCAGAAATCACATTGAATGTTAAATTGCAGGCCTAAAGTGCTTTAAAACATCTTGCATATGTATACTTCAATCAGGGAGTGTAATTAGAGTACTGGTTCACACTAACAGACCAAACTCACTGTGTAACGCACCGCAAACAGCTGATTGTGTAGTGACAGCTATGCTAGACTGGTGTGCACCGTGGTGAGAGTTCAGGCCGTGGCGGTTTTCAAGCCCATATGGTCGCCGGGCTGTGGTAGCTCAATGATAGAACAACAGGGACTGTCCAGCTGATCAAATTTGGTCTGTACACAATGAAGCGACCTTATTATCTTGGGTGTATACCCCCCCCCCCCCCCCCCGAGACACTCATATAGCCGTCGGTCATTGCTTCATTGTGATACGCAAGCCCCTTCACCATGGCAAGGTAATGATCACAAGGGGAATTGGCACATGTACATGCCTTTTGTTTTGTTGTTGCAGCCGCAGTGCAGCCAGAAAAATTAGGCAGGCATGTACACGCACCAGAAAAATTATTATAGCTGCTAGCAGCGGCCTTAAAAATTCAGGAATCCACCTGGAGTCCTGGACCCTGTTGGTGGTGGTGGAGAAGGTAGTCAAGCGGCCTGCGGGCAGAGGTGCTGTGTGGGGAGCAACTTAAGCTTGGGACAGGCAGTCACACAGCGTGCAGGCAGAGATGCTGTGTGTGGGGACTGACAGTCTTCGGGTGAGCAGTAGCCCTCCGGGATCCATGCCTCATTCATTTTTATAAAGGTGAGGTACTGAACACTTTTGTGACTTAGGTGACTTCTCTTCTCAGTGACAATGCCTCCAGCTGCACTGAAGGTCCTTACTGACAGGACGCTTGAGGCAGGGCAAGACAGAAGTTGGATGGCAAATTAGGACAGCTCTGGCCACAGGTCAAGCCTGCGCACCCAGTAGTCCAAAGGTTCATCGCTGCTCACAATGTCTACATCCACTCTTAAGGCCAGGTAGTCGGCTCCCTGCCGGTCCAGGCGTTGGTGGAGGGTGGATCCGGAAGGGCTAAAGCGAGGCGTTGGACTAAAGAATGTCCGCATGTCTGACATCACCATGAGATCGCTGGAGTGTCCTGTCCTTGCCTGGGAGAAGGATTACTGGCAGTGGTACCTTTGCGTTGTGCTTTGACATCACCCTTAACCACTTCTGGACCGTGGGCTTTACCCCCCTTAAGGACCAGGCACTTTTTTTCCATTCAGACCACTGCAGCTTTCACGGTTTATTGCTCGCTCATACAACCTACCACCTAAATGAATTTTGGCTCCTTTTCTTGTCACTAATAAAGCTTTTTTTTGGTGCTATTTGATTGCTGCTGCGATTTTTAATTTTTATTATATTCATCAAAATAGACATGAATTTTTAACTTTCTGTGCTGTCATTTTTCAAATAAAGTAAAATTTCTGTATACATGCAGCACGAAAAATGTGGACAAACATGTTTTTAATAAAAAAAAAAAAAAAACATTCAGCCTATATTGATTGGTTTGGGTAAAAGTTCAATGTTTGTAGAATGACAGAAGTTCCGGGCACCGGCGGTAGCAGCAGAAAAACACCTTTATTTCATCCTCAGATCAGAGATTAAAATAATCAGATGTAAAGCCTGACAGCCTGTTTCGCAGAGTAACAAGCTCTGCTTCTTCAGAGGCAAGAAAATTACACCAAGTATATCAATTCAACATTTAAATACAGTGGTAACAACCTTACCGCTCCAGACGCCACTCCCCCCAACCGAGCAGAGTACGAGCGCCAAAGCTCCGAGCCGCCGCCGTCAAAAAAGGCCCCGCCCCTTCCGGGTACGTCATAGAGGGGCCAGCATCCCACGCAGGGAGCCAAACGCGTAACATCGCGATAGGACGAACGTGGTATTAGGGAGGAGTGAAGACGGGCATCTAGTTGCCTAGGTAACCCGTCTTGGAGCAGGAACGCTGTAAATAAAAACAGACAAAGACAAATTACAATATAAAAACAAAGCGGGCAACTAGAAATTCTATTGCTAACACCATACATTATACCATTAGAGACAGTAATCAACAAAGAGAGGGATTCTGAACAAGCATCAACCAGGCTAAATAAGTCAAGGCGATAAACGCGGCATTGATGTTGTCTCATATACAATGAGAATAGTACCGATCAAAAATAGAGATCGCAAAAATCTGGAACAATTTTGTTCCATATCGTAGCGCAAAAACCGCTGCGGGTATCTGCCTAAGGGTAAGAGGAGGAGAAGAGGAAAAAGGACAAAGCAGGGAAAAGAAAAAGAAAAGGAAAAACGGGGAGGGAAAAAGTAAAGGATAAAGCAGGTGGGAAAAAAGAAAGAGAGGGAAAGAAAAAGTCATGTTGGTTACCCACAATGAAAACACAATTTCATTGATGCTTATCCAAGAAACACCATAACTCATTACGTTCATTCAAACCTAATCTACCGCAAGCATTAGTAATAGAGATCAACCTAGCTTCTTCTCTACGTAGCCATCTGTCCCTGCAGCCCCCTCTAGGGGGTACAGGAACCGTTTTTAGACCACAGAAACGGAGGCAATCTGGATTGCCACCATGTGTCTCTCTTATGTGTGCAATTAAACGACCTGCACCTTTACCCGTTTTTATTGAGTTGTAGTGTTCCTGAAATCGGGTACCTAGGGGTCTGGTTGTTTTGCCAATATAATAACGTTTACACGGGCAGAGTACAGCGTAAACCACAAACAAGGATTTACAGTGGAGAAGTTCTTTAAAAACGATTAATTGTCCACCCAGAGTGATCGATTTGCCAGGAATAAATTGGTGACAGTGGGTACAGTTATGGCAACGAAAGTTGCCCTTTGGCTTCATCTGAGTAAGCCAATCAGGCTCTCTTTTTTCCCTAAATTCACTCCTCACCAACATGTCACCAATAGTCCTGGCCCGCCTAAAAGTGATCAGGGGTTTGTCTTGAAGTTTGGTCCCTAAACTAGCACTATTGGCCAGATCTGCCCAATTTTTGTTTACTGATTGGCGGATCCTCTGTGCCATGGGAGAGAAATCGAATACAAAGGGGATTACAGTTTTCCCCGAATTTAATTGATAAGATTGTTTCTTTTTCTTCCGATGTAGAAGATTTTCTCTTTTCTGTCCATTGGCACGAGTGAAAGCAGCAATCAACAAGGGAAGTGGGTACCCTCTGGACATCAGTCTTAGCCCCAGTTCTTTACATTGCACCTCGAAGTCCTTCTGTCTACTATTATTACGCTTAAGCCTTAAAAACTGGCTATAAGGAATTCCGTCTAAAACATGACGTGGGTGGTAGCTTGAATAGGCCAATATTGAATTTGTAGCCGTTTCTTTTCTGAACCATCGCTATATGGACGATGTCCTATTGGTGTGGGATGGTGAAGAGTCCTCCTTAATAAATTTGTTAACTGGCTTGGGAGAAATGACTTAAATATGAAATTCACGGGGGTTTGGGGGGATACCCAACTCCAATTTCTTGACCTGTTGATTTTTGAGGAAGACGGAAAATTGTTGACTAAGGGGTTCAGAAAAGAAACGGCTACGAATTCAATATTGGCCTATTCAAGCTACCACCCACGTCATGTTTTAGACGGAATTCCTTATAGCCAGTTTTTAAGGCTTAAGCGTAATAATAGTAGACAGAAGGACTTCGAGGTGCAATGTAAAGAACTGGGGCTAAGACTGATGTCCAGAGGGTACCCACTTCCCTTGTTGATTGCTGCTTTCACTCGTGCCAATGGACAGAAAAGAGAAAATCTTCTACATCGGAAGAAAAAGAAACAATCTTATCAATTAAATTCGGGGAAAACTGTAATCCCCTTTGTATTCGATTTCTCTCCCATGGCACAGAGGATCCGCCAATCAGTAAACAAAAATTGGGCAGATCTGGCCAATAGTGCTAGTTTAGGGACCAAACTTCAAGACAAACCCCTGATCACTTTTAGGCGGGCCAGGACTATTGGTGACATGTTGGTGAGGAGTGAATTTAGGGAGAAAAGAGAGCCTGATTGGCTTACTCAGATGAAGCCAAAGGGCAACTTTCGTTGCCATAACTGTACCCACTGTCACCAATTTATTCCTGGCAAATCGATCACTCTGGGTGGACAATTAATCGTTTTTAAAGAACTTCTCCACTGTAAATCCTTGTTTGTGGTTTACGCTGTACTCTGCCCGTGTAAACGTTATTATATTGGCAAAACAACCAGACCCCTAGGTACCCGATTTCAGGAACACTACAACTCAATAAAAACGGGTAAAGGTGCAGGTCGTTTAATTGCACACATAAGAGAGACACATGGTGGCAATCCAGATTGCCTCCGTTTCTGTGGTCTAAAAACGGTTCCTGTACCCCCTAGAGGGGGCTGCAGGGACAGATGGCTACGTAGAGAAGAAGCTAGGTTGATCTCTATTACTAATGCTTGCGGTAGATTAGGTTTGAATGAACGTAATGAGTTATGGTGTTTCTTGGATAAGCATCAATGAAATCGTGTTTTCATTGTGGGTAACCAACATGACTTTTTCTTTCCCTCTCTTTCTTTTTTCCCACCTGCTTTATCCTTTACTTTTTCCCTCCCCGTTTTTCCTTTTCTTTTTCTTTTCCCTGCTTTGTCCTTTTTCCTCTTCTCCTCCTCTTACCCTTAGGCGGATACCCGCAGCGGTTTTTGCGCTACGATATGGAACAAAATTGTTCCAGATTTTTGCGATCTCTATTTTTGATCGGTACTATTCTCATTGTATATGAGACAACATCAATGCCGCGTTTATCGCCTTGACTTATTTAGCCTGGTTGATGCTTGTTCAGAATCCCTCTCTTTGTTGATTACTGTCTCTAATGGTATAATGTATGGTGTTAGCAATAGAATTTCTAGTTGCCCGCTTTGTTTTTATATTGTAATTTGTCTTTGTCTGTTTTTATTTACAGCGTTCCTGCTCCAAGACGGGTTACCTAGGCAACTAGATGCCCGTCTTCACTCCTCCCTAATACCACGTTCGTCCTATCGCGATGTTACGCGTTTGGCTCCCTGCGTGGGATGCTGGCCCCTCTATGACGTACCCGGAAGGGGCGGGGCCTTTTTTGACGGCGGCGGCTCGGAGCTTTGGCGCTCGTACTCTGCTCGGTTGGGGGGAGTGGCGTCTGGAGCGGTAAGGTTGTTACCACTGTATTTAAATGTTGAATTGATATACTTGGTGTAATTTTCTTGCCTCTGAAGAAGCAGAGCTTGTTACTCTGCGAAACAGGCTGTCAGGCTTTACATCTGATTATTTTAATCTCTGATCTGAGGATGAAATAAAGATGTTTTTCTGCTGCTACTGCCGGTGCCCGGAACTTCTGTCATTCTACAAACATTGATGCAATTGAATTACCTCTGGAGGCACGGTACTAGTATACACCATACCCTCAGTCTAATCAGCCAGCGATCTAGTGCCAGTTCCACCAATCCTCTTCAATTTTTGGGTAAAAGTTATAGCGTTTACAAACTATGGTGCAAAAAGCGAATTTTCCCATTTTGAAGCATCAATGACTTTTCTGACCACCTGTCATGTTTCATGAGGGGCTAGAATTCCAGGATAGTATAAATACCCCCCAAATGACCCCATTTTGGAAAGAAGACATCCCAAAGTATTCATTGAGAGGCATGGTGAGTTCATAGAAGATTTTATTTTTTGTCACAAGTTAGCAGAAAATGACACTTTGTGACAAAAAAAGAAAAAAAAAAGTTTCCATTTCTGCTAACTTGCGACAAAAAAAAAATGAAATCTGCCATGGACTCACTATGCTCCTCTTTGAATACCTTGAAGTGTCTACTTTCCAAAATGGGGTAATTTGTGGGGTGTGTTTACTGTCCTGGCATTTTGGGGGTGCCTAATTGTAAGCACCCCTGTAAAGCCTAAAGGTGCTCATTGGACTTTGGGCACCTTAGCGCAGTTAGGCTGCAAAAAAGTGCCACACATGTGGTATTGCCGTACTCAGGAGAAGTAGTATAATGTGTTTTGGGGTGTATTTTTACACATACCCATACTGAGTGGGAGAAATATCTCTGTAAATGACAATTGTTTGATTTTTTTTTACACACAATTGTCCATTTACAGAGATATTTCTCCCACTCAGCATGGGTATGTGTAAAAAAAACACCCCAAAACACATTATACTACTTTTCCTGAGCACGGCGATACCACATGTGTGGCACTTTTTTGCACCCTAACTGCGCTAAGGGGCCCAAAGTCCAATGAGTACCTTTAGGATCTCACAGGTCATTTTTGTTTCAAGACTACTCCTCACGGTTTAGGGCCCCTAAAATGCCAGGGCAGTATAGGAACCCCACTAATGACCCAATTTTAGAAAGAAGACACCCCAAGGTATTCCGTTAGGAGTATGGTGAGTTCATAGAAGATTTTATTTTTATCACAAGTTAGCGGAAATTGATTTCAATTGTTTTTTTTTCACAAAGTGTCATTTTCCGCTAACTTGTGACAAAAAATAAAATCTTCTATGAACTCACCATACTCCTAACGGAATACCTTTGAGTGTCTTCTTTCTAGAATGGAGTTATTTGTGGGGTTCCTATACTGCCCTGGCATTTTAGGGGGCCTAAACCGTGAGGAGTAGTCTTGAAACCAAATGTCGCAAAATGACCTGTGAAATCCTAAAGGTACTCATTGGACTTTGGGCCCCTTAGCGTACTTAGGGTGCAAAAAAGTGCCACACATGTGGTACCGCCGTACTCAGGAGAATTAGTATAATGTGTTTTGGGGTGTATTTTTACACATACCCATGCTGGGTGGGAGAAATATCTCTGTAAATGACAATTGTTTGATTTTTTTTGCACACAATTGTCCATTTACAGAGAGATTTCTCCCACCCAGCATGGGTATGTGTAAAAATACACCCCAAAACACATTATACTACTTCTCCTGAGTACGGCGGTACCACATGTGTGACACTTTTTTGCAGCCTAGGTACGCTAAGGGGCCCAACATCCTATTCACAGGTCATTTTGAGGCATTTGTTTTCTAGACTACTCCTCACGGTTTAGGGCCCCTAAAATGCCAGGGCAGTATAGGAACCCCACAAGTGACCCCATTTTAGAAAGAAGACACCCAAAGGTATTCCGTTAGGTGTATGGCAAGTTCATAGAAGATTTTATTTTTTGTCACAAGTTAGTGAAAAATGACACTTTGTGAAAAAAAACAATAAAAATCAATTTCCGCTAACTTTTGACAAAAAATAAAATCTTCTATAAACTCGTCATACACCTAACAGAATACCTTGGGGTGTCTTTTTTCTAAAATGGGGTCACTTGTGGGGTTCCTATAACGCCCTGGCATTTTACGGGCCCAAAACCGTGAGTAGTCTGGAAGCCAAATGTCTCAAAATGACTGTTCAGGGGTATAAGCATCTGCACATTTTGATGACAGGTGGCCTATGAGGGGGAAAATGTTGTGGAACCGGTCATAAGCAGGATGGCCTTTTAGATGACAGGTTGTATTGGGCCTGATCTGATGGATAGGAGTGTTAGGGGGGTGACAGGAGGTGATTGATGGGTGTCTCAGGTGGTGGTTAGAGGGGAAAATAGATGCAATCAATGCACTGGGGAGGTGATCAGAAGGGGGTCTGAGGGGGATCTGAGGGTTTGGCCGAGTGATCAGGAGCCCACATGGGGCAAATTATGGCCTGATCTGATGGGTAGGTGTGCTAGGGGGTGACAGGAGGTGATTGATGGATGTCTCAAGTTGTGATTAGAGCGGGGAATAGATGCAAGCAATGCACTGGCGAGGTGATCAGGGCTGGGGTCTGAGGGCGTTCTGAGGGTGTAGGCGGTTGATTGAGTGCCCTAGGGGCAGATAGGGGTCTAATCTGATGGGTAGCAGTGATAGTGGGTGATTGATGGGTAATTAGTGGGTGTTTAGGGTAGAGAACAGATGTAAACAATGCACTTGGGAGGTGATCTGACGTCGGATCTGCGGGCGATCTATTGGTGTGGGTGGGTGATCAGATTGCCCGCAAGGGGCAGGTTAGGGGCTGATTGATGGGTGGCAGTAACAGGGGGTGATTGATGGGTGGCAGTGACAGGGGGTGATTGATGGGTGATTGGCAGGTGATTGACAGGTGATCAGTGGGTTATTACAGGGAAGAACAGATGTAAATATTGCACTGGCGAATTGGTAAGGGGGGTCTGAGGGCAATCTGAGCGTGTAGGCGGGTGATTGGGTGCCCACAAGGGGCAGATTAGGGTCTGATCTGATGGGTAACAGTGACAGGTGGTGATAGGGGATGATTGATGGGTAATTAGTGGGTGTTTAGGGTAGGGAACAGATGTAAACACTACACTTGGGAGGTGATCTGACGTCGGATCTGCGGGCGATCTATTGGTGTGGGTGGGTGATCAGATTGCCCGCAAGGGGCAGGTTAGGGGCTGATTGATGGGTGGCAGTGACAGGGGGTGATTGATGGGTGGCAGTGACAGGGGGTGATTGATGGGTGATTGACAGGTGATTGACAGGTGATCAGTGGGTTATTACAGGGTTGAACAGATGTAAATAATGCACTGGCGAATTGATAAGGGGGGGTCTGGGGGCAATCTGAGCGTGTAGGCGGATGATTGGGTGCCCACAAGGGGCAGACTAGGGTCTGATCTGATGGGTAACAGTGACAGGTGGTGATAGGGGGTGATTGATGGGTAATTAGTGGGTGTTTAGGGTAGAGAACAGATGTAAACTCTGCACTTGGGAGGTGATCTGACGTCGGATCTGCGGGCGATCTATTGGTTTGGGTGGGTGATCAGATTGCCCGCAAGGGGCAGGTTAGGGGCTGACTGATGGGTGGCAGTGACAGGGGGTGATTGATGGGTGATTGATGGGTGATTGACAGGTGATTGACAGGTGATCAGGGGGATAGATGCATACAGTACACAGGGCGGGGTCTGGGGGGGTCTGGGAGAATCTGAGGGGTGGGGGTGATCAGGAGGGAGCAGGGAGCAGTTTAGGGCATTAAAAAAAAATCGCGTTTACAGATAGTGACAGGGAGTGATTGATGGGTGATTAGGGGGGTGATTGGGTGCAAACAGTGGTCTGGGGGGTGGGCAGGGGGGAGGTCTGAGGGGTGCTGTAGGCGATCAGGGGGCAAGAGGGGGGGGGGAATCAGTGTGCTTGGGTGAAGACTAGGGTGGCGGCAGCCTGCCCTGGTGGTCCCTCGGACACTGGGACCACCAGGGCAGGAGGCAGCCTGTATAATACACTTTGTATACATTACAAAGTGTATTATACACTTTGTATGCGGCGATCCGGGTGCTAGTAACCCACCGGCGCTTCCGAACGGCCGGCGGGTTACAGCGCGAGGTGGGCGGAGCCAGTCCCCGTTGGAGGATCGCGTCACGAATGACGCAATCACACCGCCCATGCCCGTACAAGGACCGCCGCCATTTGTATATGCGCCAGTCCTTGCGGGATCCACTTCCCGGCCGCCATTTGTACATGCGGCGGTCGGGAAGTGGTTAAACGCATTGTAAAGCATAGTTGTCAGCTTGTTCTGCAAGTGCTGCATTCTTTCTGCCTTCTGTTAATTTGGAAACAACTCCGCCACTTTGTGCCTATACCGAGGGTCTAGTAGCATGGCAACCCAGTACAGCTCATTCTCATTCCCCTTGAGTTTTTTTATATGGGGGTCCCTCAACAGGCTGGACAGCATGAAAGACGCCATCTGTACAAAGTTGGATCCAGATGTACTCTCCAACTCCTCTTGCTCTTCCTCAGTGATGTCAGGTAAGGCCTCCTCCTCCCCCCAGCCACGAACAGCACACGTTGAGCAGCACAAGCCCCCCTGCGACGCCTGCTGCTGTATTTTTCTGCCGCCGCCTCCTCCTCCTCCTCTAAAGAAACACCTTCCTCATTCGAGTCTGACTCCTCTTCCCCACACGTCTCTTCCTCCTCCTCCTCCCCCTCTGTGCTGCCGCAGGTGTTGAGGAAACATCTGGTTCTGATGAGAATTGATCCCACAATTGATCCCAGTTACTCCTGTAATTGTTCCTGTTCACGCTCCTCCATAGCTTGATCCACGACTCTACGCACAGCACACTCCAGGAAGAAAGCGTACAGGATCAAGTCGCTGATGATGCCTTCACTGCGACTCACCAGGTTGGTCACCTCCTCAAACGGCCGCATGAGCCTGCATGCATTTCACATGAGTGTCCAGTTATTGGGCCAGAACATCCCCATCTCCCCAGAGTGTGTCCTTCTACTGTAGTTGTAGAGGTACTGGTGACGGCTTTCTCCTGTTCTAGCAGGCGAGAGAACATAAGGAGAGTCGAACTCCAGGGAGTCGGGCTATCGCAAATCAGGCGTCTCACCGGCAACGTGTTTCTCCGCTGAATATCGGCAAAGCGTGCCATGGCCGTGTAAGACCATCTGAAATGCCCCCACAAATTCCTGACCTGCTTCAGGACATCCTCTAAGCCTGGGTACTTTGACACAAATCTTTGAATGACTAGATTCAGCACATGTGCCATGCAGGGTACATGTGTCAGCTCTCCCAAATTCAAAGCGGAAATGAGATTGCTGCCGTTGTCTTGTCACACACCACGTTGCTGATCTCCAGCTGGTGCAGGGTCAGCCACTGATCCACCTGTTCGTTAAGCGCAGCCAGCAGAGCTGCTCCAGTGTGACTCTTCGCTTTGAGGCAAGACATGTCTAAGATGGGGTGACACCGTCATACCTGGTATGCAGCATAGGCCCCGGGGAGCTGGGGCTGTGTAGCTAGAGAGGAAATTGCAGCACCAGTAGAGTTGAACTGCCACTCAGCCAAGGAGGAGGAGGATGATGACAGCGAAGAGGATGTAGCAGGAGGAGAGGAGGTAGCAGGAAGCCTGTCTGCAAGCCGTGGAGGTGTCACAGGGTGGTCCGCTGCACAGCCACGTACTTCCTGCTTGCCATCGGTCACCAGGTTGATCCAATGGGCTGTGTAAGTAATGTACCTGCCCTGACCGTGCTTGGCAGACCAGGCATCCATGGTCAGATGGACCCTTGACCCAATGCTGTGTGCCAGAGATGACACCTCTCAACTTCACGGTACAGTTTGGGTATCGCCATTTTAGAGAAAAAATTGTGGCCTGGTATCTTCCACTGCGGTGTCCCAATGGCCACAAATTTACGGAGTCCACCAGCTGGTATGGTAACAGCTGGCGAGCTAACAGCTGTCTGACGCCGGGCAAGGGGGTGATTGGCAGAAATTGGCTTCTTCCGCTCAAAGATTTCCTTCACAGACACCTGGCTGCTGTGGGCAGAGGAGCAGGAACCGCTCAACATCAGAGGCGGAGTGGAGGAGGGTGGCTGTGAAGGTGCAAGGGAGAAAGCGACTGAAGATGCTGCACCTGAAGGAGGAAGAGGAGAAGAAGGGTGTTTTTTCTTTTATGTGCTGCTTTTGCTCAGGTGCTTTTCTCATTGCAGTTTGTGCCTTTTCTGCATGTGCCTTCATAAGGCAGTTGTCCCTACGTGGGTGTTGGCCTTTCCACGGCTCAATTTTTGGAGGCAGAGAGAACTGATGGCATTGCTCTGAACTGAGACAGACACATAAAAAAATGTCCAAACCGCTGATCCCCTCTGGGATGATGGCACTATGATAGCATCAGCAGCTGACGTTGAAGGGCATGTTGGCTGGCTGTCCATAGGTGGCGATACATGGCGCCGGACACTGCCACCAGCTGTTTCTGATGACGAGCTCCCCCTGATTCTTTCAGGAACTCATCTCCTCCTACTACTCTATGTCTCCCCCTCTGAACTGTCCCCCTGTTCATCTCCTCTATTGGGAACTGACGTGGCATCCGTATCATCGTCATCATCATAATCATCCTGTCCAGCATTGCTTTCCTCAGACACCTCCATTTGTCCGCATCCGCTCCGGGCGCACCGCGCCAAACTCACCGGCGTGCTGCACATCAGGGCTCTGCCATCTTGCCTCTAGGGGGTGCACGCGCGTGCCAGGTACTCCTTTATACCCCTAGAAAGCGTGTCAGCTGACCTAGAGGTCAGTTGACGTTTTTTGCCTGCCTGATTGGTTTTCTGCTTGGGGTGGAGACTTCTCTCCCAGGCAGTATATAAGGAAGTGCTTTGCAGTCACACTTGGTCTGTGTTTGCGATACCCTGTGTCAGCACTCAGACCTAGTCAGTTCCCGTGTGACAATCCAGCAGGACCCCGGCTCTTGTTACACTTGTATTGTATGTAGCCAGTCTTGTATTTGATATTGCGTTATATACTGGTTTATCGCCAGTATATACGCATATTGAACTGTATTGATTTCCTGTGTATGACTCTGTGCCTGTCTTGACCATCCTTCTGTTTTCTGATTCTGTACTTTGACCAGCCCGTACCGTTATCGACTATTGGCTTGGTTTCTGACTATTCTTTCGTCTCACGTTTCTGTACTGTTGCCGCCTGATCTGTTGCCGAACCTTTATTTGTCTGACCTTTCTCCATTCAGTGGAACGTCTCCCACTGTAGGGTACTATCTGACGCTTGCCTCTCTGAGACGCTCGCCCTAGCAGACCGTTACTGCCAGAGGCCGAGATTCCTTTGCTGTTTCCTTGGAGGATCTCACACATGGGGTTCCCATTCAGAGGTAACCACACCTCTGAGGAATTACCGGGTGGTGGACATTTCCACAATCTAGTGTATTTATTCTGCATTTGTATTTTGTTGTACTGTTCCTGTGTACACTCCCTTTTTGATCTGCCCGCATTATTGACAATTCCGCAGATTGCTATATAATCGGGTCAATCCTTGTATTATTGGTGATTCTGCGGATCACCAATAATCAAGGCTCTGGGTGTGACACTGATCTTCTCCGATTGTTACACTAACTCAGACATATGAGGTGGTGTAACTTGCTTAGCGCCTTCATCATGTTGTAACAATAATGGCTGTGCATCAGTGATTTCCCCACAAAATAACTCCTGCGAACTTTCAAATGCAGTGGGTGAGGTGCTAGTAGTAGCACTGGTGGCTGCGGAAGATGAGGTGTTCTGTGTTAAATAGTCAACCATGTCCTGACAATCTTGGGAGTTGATGTGACGTGCCTTCTTCTGAGCACTGTACTTTGGTCCAGGGTCGCACGAAATCACATCAGCACGACCTCACACAGACCTGCCATGTGGCCTTTCTCTGGGTCTGCTTCTACCTCTGCCTCTACCTGTTTTGTCTGTTTTGTCCATATCGGGGGGGATGAAGTGAAAGGTATGCACTGACTTGTCTAATACAATGCGCAGTCACACATGTGAAGTTAACAGGTATGCACGGAGTGGTATATCACACTGCATGCACTCACATAGGTAGGTGGGTGCACTGAGCACAACAGGTAGGTATATGCAGTGATGGGTATTACAAATGTGCACCTGTCACACACACATACCGTGAACAGGTACAGTGACTGGTGGTATTAAAAATCACACTGCGTACGCTCACTTAGGTAGGTGGGTGCACTGTAAACAACAGGTAGGTATATGCAGTGATGGGTATTACAAATGTGCACCTGTCACACACACGTGCCGTGAACAGGTACAGTGATTGGTGGTATTAAATATCACACTGAGTGTGCTCACATAGGTAGGTGGGTGCACTGTGAACAACAGGGAGGTATATGCAGTTATGGGTATTACAATGTGCACCTGTCACACACAGACAGGTACCGGACAGGCACAGTGACACTGCATGCACTCATGTGGGTAGGTGGGTGCACTGCTAACAACAAGTAGGTATATGCAGTCAGGCCCAGCCCTAGACTTTTTGCCGCCTGAGGCAATTTTCAAAGAAATCGCTGCCGCCCCCCGCCCCCCCCCCCCCCCCCAAGCCGTGGGTGTGGGGGGCTGCCCGAGCTGGAGGGGACAGCGGGCAGGAAGGGGGTATTGGGCCTAGCGGCGGGGAGGGGGGTCGGACCCCCCCTCCCTCGCCTGGGTCCCCCGTCCTCCGCTCCCCTCCAGCTTTAACAAGGTCCGTGCTGGCTGCAGCTATTTGTAAGAGGCAACGGCGGGGATTACTCACCTCTTCCTCGTTCCAGGCCAGCGTGCGCTCCACTGACGTCACTTCTTGCGGCGTAGCAGGAAGTGACGTCAGTGGAGCGCACGCTGACCTGGAACGAGGAAGAGGTGAGTAATCCCCGCCCGTTGCCTCTTACAAATAGCTGCAGCCAGCATGGACCTTGTTAAAGCTGGAGGGGAGCGGAGGACGGGGGACCCAGGCGAGGGGGGGGGGGGGTCCGTCCCCCCTCCCCGCCGCTAGGCCCAATACCCCCTTCCTGCCCGCTGTCCCCTCCAGCTCGGGTGGCCCCCCACACACACGGACGGGCGGGTGCCGCCCCCCCAGAAGTGCCGCCTGAGGCAAAAGTTTCACCCCACCTCATGGGCGGGTCGGCCCTGTATGCAGTGATGGGTATTATAATGTGCACCTGGCACTGGCACAGTAGTAATTATACCACCAAGGGGCCAAAGGCCATCTGCGACTGACTGACAGGGCTGTATATAATGCAAGTGGGCGACACACACACACACACACACACACACACACACACACACACACACACACAAAAATAGATCACAAGAACAAGATTAGCTCTCAAAAGAGCTATTGAGGGGTGCTTTTTTAACAATAAGAATCAGCAAGGAGCAAGCTAACAAGCCTACAAGAGCCTAACTAAGATTTCCCTATAGGCCTCGACACAGCAGCTCTCCCTTCTCTAATTACTGCAGGCACACGAGTGAGTCCAATGCCTGACGCTGTCTGCCTTTTATAAGGGAGGTGGGGCTCCAAGAGGGAGTGTAGCCTGATTGGCTACAATGTGCCTGCTGAATGTGATGTAAAGGGTCAAAGTTGACCCTAATGATGCACTATGGGGGCGAATCGGGGTGAACCACTGAAGTTCACCGATAGAGATGTCCCGAAAGGTTCGCCCGCGAACGGTTCCAACTGAACTTTAGGTGGTTCGCGTTCGCTGGCGAAGGCGAACTTTTGCGGAACTTTGATTTGCCCCATAATGCTCCATTGAGCAGTACTTTGACCCCCTACATCACAGTCAGCAGGCACATTGTCACCAATCAGACTACACTCACTCTTGGAGCCCCACCCCCCCCTTATAAAAGGCAAGGTTCTGAAGTCGTTTTACTCACTCGTCTGCCTCCAGTAATTAGTTAAGGGACAGCTGCTGACAGACTCTACTAGGCAGAATTTAGTTAGGATCTGTAGGCTTGTTCCTAGCTGATTGTTATTCCTTATACTCCCTTTCTTCCTCCCTCACTCCCCGAAGGGAGGAGGGTCTCGTCTTCCAGAGAATTGTAGTATTTCAAAAGCCAGCTTACATTCCGTGGCTGAGAATTGAACCCAGGTCTCAATGTACAGTAGGTAACTCATTTAACCACTATACCACCAACAACACTACATGCTGAAGTCAGCCTAGCATGTACCATTATGATCAATCCAAGAGAAAAATTAGCTTGCTTAATCCACGGAATTGTACTATATCAAAAGCCAGCTTACATACCATGGCTGGGAATTGAACCCAGGTCTCAGTGTGCGGTAGGTAACTCATTTAACCACTATGCCATCAACAACACTACATGCTGAGGCCAGCCACGGTATGTAAGCTGGCTTTTGAAATACTACAACTCCCTGGAAGATGAGACTCTCCTCCCTCTGGGAGGAGGGAGAGAGGGATTCCTGATTTTATAAAGTAGTGTAAGCCTGCAATTGAACATTCAATGAGATTTATGACCTTAAAACACTGCTTTGTATTAAATCCAGATTTGTTTCTGGGACTTTTGATGTGAATTTTACTCAACCATGTCTTCCTCCAGGTATTAGACCCCATGAAACATCTTTTCTATCATTTTTGCAGTCAGCAGAAATTTTTCAAAATTTTAAAGTTCACCTCCCCATTGAAGTCTATTGCGGTTCGCGAAAGTTCGCGTGAATCGAACCTTCCGCGAAAGTTTGCGAACGATGTTCGCGAACGAAAAATCGGAGGTTCGCGACATCTTAATTCACCGGGAACCGTTCGCTGGCGAACCGTTCAGGCCGTCTCTAATGTATACTTGAACTGTAGCTTCTGAACCACTTTTGACTGAAAGGCCCCCTCAAGACCTATATTATCTTGCCTCAGAATGTTCATCTGTTTTACCACAATCTAAATACAGTATTTATTTTTACTATAGTTAAGTGAATCCATAAAATAATGTAGTTCTTAAATGATTAAATTACTTGATGCAGTACATTTTGCAGTACAAAGGACTAAAAACTATTCCAGTTTATGTATAAATGTTGTATTCACAGTATGATTAGACTGCTGTTAACTATGCTCATATTTTTCCACATCACATGACTATCATTCCAGTTATTTACAAGCAGTATTAATATTATTAGATTCACATCTTTAAAAAAAAAAATTGGCCAGAAATTGCCGGTATTTTATGTAGAGAGATATGTTTCACAGCCCACATGTCACTTATCCTTTTACATCTATGCACTCGGTGGGCCACCACGCCCGTTGCGGTAAGGGTCCTACGCATGTGCGGTTCTTGAATCATGGAACCATGCATGTGCAGGACTCTTGCAGCAATGATCGCAACGGGTGCATGGACGGGCCGCACATGTGTGACTTCGGCCAAAGTTGCCAAATTGATGGAGCCACCCGCAAGACTATGGAGGGGATGTGCCGATGAGATGGGGCGGGTTGCTGTATGCCGCCTTTGATTGATGGACAAGCTCCGTTTGCGGACATTCAACTACGCTGGACATTGATCTATACGGAGTGAACAGAGTGGTAACGCTAGCACTCGTAACATGTCAAATACGGTGGGCATATTTACATCAAGCATCCCCCCTAAGGTAGGATATCAACAACAGTGGTTTGCATCGTTATTATAAGTCCATGCTACTTTCTTGTTTCAGTAAGGCGCTCATAGTACTAGATTACAACAGAGTATGCTGACGGTAATGGATGGGAGATTTTTAATACTATGTATTTTACTGTGATGATTTTTGATTATAATATATCACATTCCTCTGTTTACTTTCTGACAGGGGGCTTTCCTAAATCATGAGATACGCCCCTATCCTTCCCCCAGCCACTATGAACATCCTGGTCATCAGGTGTTAACTAATGAGTGGGCATGCATAACTAATTGGGGCGTGGTGCACCTAAACTCCATATATAACTGTCTTTGAGCCATTATCAGGTTGGCTCTGACATGGGCTTTATCTTTGTCACATTACAATGCACTTTTGAGCACTGCACCTTTGTATTATTTTCCTGACGAAGCTTTATTTTATTAATAAGCAAAACATGTTGTAATGGGTGTTTGTCTGTTAGCGGGGGGCCTCTTTGCATTTTCTGAGGTTTCATATCTGACTGGCGACATGAGTGGGCTATATGCTATATTATTATTATAGCTGCCCACTTTAGGATTATTTGACCATCCCTTTGGTGGAGATTGATTTTTGTGGGTGAATCTGATCCTAGTTGAGTATTATAGCCAGGCTCTTGTTTCACCCCTTACACTATAAGTTGTGATGGTCGTCATCACCTGTTGAATATATATGTGGAGTTTCTATTTACTCCCTTTTATGTTACATGGTGATGGTTGTATAGCCCTGTGTTTTACCAATGAAAATATTAAAAGTTACATTTTAGGTATTACAATTACCATATATATAGAGTACAGTAGCCTTAAATGGGGATTCCTTTGGATCCCAGTGCTTGACTATGGAGGGGACCCAAAGGACGCAGAGGGGCCTCGCAGGCTAGGGGGGGGGGGGGGGCTAAACGATGCCCCAGGTAAGTCCAGATTCCATTTATTTTTTTCTGTTCAGGGTCCCTTTAATGATCATCAAAATTTGGCTGAAAACAATAGATATTTTCCACCACATATAGCTGTTTAGGGAAGATAGTGGGTTGTGACCTCAAAGATAAAGAATCTCAGAGGTGAATATTGGGGGAATTTGGAGGGCGGGTGCAGAATTAGTTTAGTTTGGGGAGGGCTTAGTAAAAAATGTTATTCCTCGCTTTACAGCTGTAAGTTAGTAATGGCAGCAGGCACTGCTATGTAAGGTGTGCATAGGGCGCCCTATGGCTCATTAAGCTGCACTGCTTTAGTAGCACTGCTTGATGAATCAGGCCCATAGTGCCTTATTTTTAAAATGGGTCATGGTATTATCACAAAAAACAAAAGTAAAAAGAGATGGACCCTACAGGTACATTGAAAACACATGCTTGTCAGTCCAGTTAATAGCTACACTATTGGCCAGGAATCCTACCCAGTCAGTTAATAGCTTAGTTTAGCTCAGCTTATCTTAATTTACATTGCTAAGCTTTGCTCAGCAATGCAAATTAATACAGTAATGGCCTCGTGTGAAGTATTGTGGTAGCGATACTACACAGAAGCAGGGACCCTTACAGTTAATGTTACACGCATTTCTAAGGAAGCAATGCACGTAACTAAGGAAGACACACTCCTTACATGTCAGCGAGTGTGCATAGGGTGCACTAAGGCTCATCAAACTGCGCTGCTTTAGCAGCGCTGCTTGATGAATCAGGCCCTGTGATGCATCACATAAGAGTTTAAATTGTAAAATATATTTTTTATTAAAAACCACAATAAATATGTTTTGTTAAGATGAACCCTTGTCCTTGACATGGATGGGGGCTTTGCAAGAGAAGGAGGATTTTCTGCACCTATCCTCCATGTTATGAACCTTGAAGGCTGATATGGTTAAAATAAGCTTGGCTTTTCTTTTGAAAAAGTGGGTGGTGCTTTCAATACAGGTGCAAGAGTTACTTAGACAAAGATTTCTCCTCCACTCTCATGATGAGTGGTCGTTCATAGATAAATTATCACATTGATTAACTCTCCCGTTTACTGGTTTACCCTCCATCCACACACCAATCACCTTCATCTTCCACTCTCTCATCTTTTCTGGCTCAACCATCTTGGCCACGCCAGCCAGCATATGGAACAAGGGGTTAAAGAGTCCTGGGAGGAGGGGGTAGAAAAGTATTAAGATTAATTAGGGCCCTAAGCAAGATAGCAGTTTTTGTCTACCCCCGATGATCAGCTGGCCGTTTTTTAATAAAATTTGGTGGGGGATAGCATTCACCAGGCCCCTAGACTCTCTTCAGTTCCTAGGCAACTGTCTAGAATTGTCTTACGGGTGATCTGGTTCTAGGAGGGAGGATATATAATGTATATACTTTTTTTTTTTTTCACTTAAAAACAAACAAACTCAAGAGAACAATGCACTATGCTGAAGTAATGCACCAAGCTGTAGACAGCGCTGTAGCACTGCATCTTGCTTATAAATCACTTGGATCACCACCACATTACCCATGAGATTTGTCTAAATTCCCTGTGTGAGGCTATCCTCATAGTAAGTCACCAGTAACTGTCTGAATTTGCTGCTAACTGCTGTGCAAAATCAGGGAAAAAAACTTTAAATTTCACATCTACTTTGACTTAAAGGAAACATGAAATGAAAATGTACTGGTGAGTTAAACAATTGTACCTATCCTACTTCTCCAAAAGTATTAAGATATCCCACAGTTTTATTTTATATTTACATTTATTTTTTTGTTTAAAAATAGCTTTTACTGTTTCATTGCCTCTGCTCACTTACATGTTAATTGAAGTATGCCAAGCTCAAAACTATTAACTTGTGAACCTTTTTATCTTGTTTCTGCTCTCAGAAGCCATTTACTGCCAGGAAATTGTTTTGGCAATTGTTGGTTGTAATTCCTTACCAATGAAAGATATGCTATAGTCTGACCCAGTCCTGAACTGGACAGAAACTGTCACCTTGCATACCTGATGTATAACTCTTTCAGGAAGAAAAAGAAAATAGGAACACACTATAGGTATGTGTATGCCTGGCACTGTAAATAGACATGTCTATCTCATCATGTCACCTCATTTATCCTTTAACCACTTCCGGACGACAGGCTTTACCCCCCCCCCCCCCCCCGCCCCAAAGACCAGGCCATTGCACTGCAGCTTTAAGGCCATGCTGCAAGGCTGCAAAAATCAGCACACAAGTGATCCCCCCCCTTTTTCTCCCCACCAACAGAGCTCTCTGTTGGTGGGGTCTGATCGATCCCTCAATGTTTATTTTTTATTTAATTTTTTTTATTTACTTATTTATTTATTAAAGGGACCCCAAGCAGTAATTAAAATCAAAACTTTCACTTACCTGGGGCTTCCTCCAGCCCACCGTAGGCTGCCAGGTCCCCCGTCATCCTCCTGACTCTTCCGCGGGTCCCGCTGGCGGCTCCTTTGCCGGCGACACCCGGGCCATGTGTCGGGCTACACTTCCTAGTTTTGAATCCTTGGCACCCTCTTTGCGTCATTGCCCCGGCCGCTCACCGTCATAACGGCGGCCGGCAAGCACAGTAATGTCACGCCGGCCGCCGTGATGACGCTGAGCGGCCGGCACGATGACGTGAGGGCGCCAAGGATTCAAAACTAGGAAATGTCGTCCAACACCCGGCGAGGGTGTCGCTGGCAGCGCAGCCATCAGCGGGACCTGCGGAAGAATCAGGAGGACGGCAGAGGACCTCGCAGCCTACAGTAGGCTGGAGGAAGCCTCAGGTAAGTGAAAGTTTTGATTTTAATTACTGCTCGTGGTCATTCCCTTTAATAAATTTTCCTGCTTTTTAATAATTTTTTTATTCCCCCCTCCCTCCCCCCGCCAGTCAATCAGCATGATCGGCTGTCATAGGCTTCAGCCTATGACAGCTGATCACTGTCATGTCTCCCAGGGGGACAGCCATGGCACACGGCTGTCCCCAGTAAAGCACTGTCATAGATCACAGTGCTATACGGCTATAAAAGACGGCGGTTTTGCCTTCTAACAGTCTCCAGTCTCCTAGCGGAGCTCTGTCATTCATGCATAGATGCACGCGCATCTGCGTGCGCGGTCTCCTGCAAATCCCTGCCCCAGGACTTGACGCCAATTGCCGTTAGGTGGTCCTGAGGCTGCCACCTTGATCGCGCCCATTGGCATTAGGTGGTCCCCAGGAGGTTAAGCACCCTCCAACCCTACAATTACTGATCATTTTAACAAAACATTTTTCACTGAATCTACCCTTGGATTGTGATTTCTGACCATCTGCTTAATTTCTGTTTCATAGTTGTGTGACGGGAGCTCTTTAATTTGTCCAATAAAATGGTAGCAAACATCATAAATAACCAATGGTTTTGTTTGCACATTATTTTGACTTCTTGTAAAATTATTATTTACTTTTTATTGATTCATCAAACAGGCCAACACTTTTACCAGGAACATATTTTATTTTTGAAAGTACAAAAATATAATTTTATATGTATAAAAATAGAATGAACAAAAAATGCACATCGTCATCAAATAAATACCATAATAAATATATTATTAGAATTAAACTATTGGTATCTCTGTTTTGGTTGTTTTTTTGTTTCTTTTTTTTTTTTTTTTTAATCGTGAATGCTTGTTTAATACATGATTTATTCAATAATGAGGAAAACACATACATAAATAAATAAATAAATAAATAGAAAAACAACAAAACAAAAAAATAATAGGTTGTTAAAGGCACAGAAAAGTGTTTAGTATTTTCTTACAACAGTATGCTTGTTTGTAAGGGAATTACTGTCATTAGTAGGAAAATAGTTATATAACATATGAACAGTATTTCATTCTATAGAGTGCAGCATCTTTACAGTGATCTATTTTATTATTACTAGAAAGATAACTGCACAAAGCTTATCAATCACTTTCATCACCACCGTATAAATCTGCCAGTTTTTTGAATCTCGGCCCCCATTCATTTAGAAACTGATAGTCATGATTCTCATCAGTTGCAGGAGACTCCAAGGAACTCAGCGACTCTGCTATAGAATCATTGCCTTCGTAGGCATACGTTGCAAGAGAGTCATATGGAGGTGCAGCTGCATCTGTGTCATTTTGTTTTAGTCTCCTTTGAATAAAATCTTGTACATCAACATTTTCCCACAAAGGAACTGCTCTTTGGATGTGGAATATCGTGTCAGGGATTATATCTCTTCTAATTTTATTTTCTTCTCTAGCTTCAGGATTTCTTAATGCACCAATATCAAAAGCTTGAGTATCTTCTTCACCTCCTCCTTCATCGTTGTATGTCACAACATTATCTCGCACATCATCTTTTGATATTTTTAATGGTTCTTTCTTTCTTTGCCTTTTTAACGCTGCAAAGAGGATGACTAATGCTGGAAATGTAGTGTAGAAAAGAAAATACTTAATCATACTTATACATACAGTCAACAACTAAAAAATAGATACGTATTGACATTTCAAATTCCTGAAAGTTATTTTATATATTTTTGATTATGCAACTAAAAAAAGTGTTTTGAACATGTTTTATGGATTGAAAGCAATTATAACACCAAGTAATGTGTGGGACGTTTTACTAGTTTGAAATATCCACTGACCTAAAAGGTCAAAACTATAATAGAAAATGAAATCAACTTGATCAATACACTGATGGTGATGATCAAATACATCTCTTAATATATTACGTAGCTACACCCAGAATGAAGACATTGTAATTAACAAATCAAAGCCTCTAGTAGCTAGCTAACTCATTTAACTAGCATGTATATGAATGATTTCATAACTTATTGGTCCCAACTTCTACCTCCTGGGAAAAAAACAAAACAAAAAACAAATCACAGTGTTAAAAAACTTTCCCCTCATGCTTAGTAATAATCATTTTTGATTTAAAGCTCTACAGTCCTGGGTTTAAAATCCCCACCTGGACACAGTTTTCATGGAATCTCTATGTGCTTCTGTAGACCTCTAGGTGCTTCAGGCTCCATACAGCCAAAAATTATACTGTTAATGGCTGCATAACCAGAGTCCTCAAACAATATACACTTGTGTTTGGAAGAGATATGAGATTGTAACTCATTGGTTTGAATGGATCACTAATCTGTATAAAGTGTTGTGAAAAAAGGTCTGCACTATATACAAGTTGCAATATTAACCATTTCGGCCTTCAGTGTTTTTTCACCTTATGCATCCGAGCAACTTTCACCTCCCATTAATTTGCAAATAACTACTTATCACAATTAAATGATCTATATCTAGTTTTTTTCTGCCACCATTTAGGCTTTCTTTGGGTGGTACATTTTGCTAAGAATTATTTTATACTAAATGCATTATAATGGGAATATTAAGAACAAAAATGGAAAAATGTAATATTTCTCAGATTTCGGCTATTACAGTTTTAAAAAAATATATGCTACCATAATTAAAACCCACATTTTGTATTTGTCCATTTGTCCCGGTTATTACACCATTTAAATTTTTTCCCTATCTCAATGTATGGCACCTATATTTTATTTGGAAATAAATGTGCATGTTTTTCAGTTTTGTGTCCATCACTATTTTCAAGCTCATTATTAAAAAAAAAAATAGTAATAGACCCTCTTGAAATGCATATTTAAAAAAAGACCCTAGGGTAACTATTTATGTTTTTTTTAAATTGTAATTAAAAAAAATATTAAAAGTTTTATTGGGTTGTTTTTAGGAGAGTGTGGGAAGTTATTAGTTAATTATAAATATAAGTGTGATTATGTTTATTAAAAAAAATGTATGTAGGTGTAATTTTACTATTTGGCCACAAGATGGCATCAGTGACTTTTTTTTTTAGGCATCCTGTAAGCGTACCATGTGTGCTTAGAGGAAGTGAAGAGGGGATGTGTAACTTAGAACAATTGTGGCTTCTCATAGAAGCCAGCGATCGTTCTAATGGGGACTTGGATCAATGAATGGGAATTGTGTTCCCATTCATTGATCTCCGGGCTAACTGGCGGCAGTGGGAGCATGCGCGATCAGCTGTGGCAGAAAGTAGCAGCAGGGGCAGCGTTTTGGATGTAGCAGCTACGCCCAAAAGGCTTAGTAGTTAATCTTAGATAATGTAGAACATGAGAGACCATATTGCCAACACATGATGGATAATAGATAAAGCAAGGTCTGTCACGGCCATCAGGCAGGCTCTAGCGGCAGCTCGCATGCTTCCTGGAGTCTAAATACACTGCCTCTCTCTTCCAGCGGCATCCCTGTAGCTGTGCGCGGACATGGGCGCACTGGCAGCCTTGTTAGGCCGGCACGTGGCTACCCACCACTCTTATGCCTTGCGGGATCGGCACAAGCCAATCTAGGCAGTGCTTGAATTAAAGGGGCAGAGTGACCTATTGGGCACTCTCTTGTATGCTGCTGGGAATTGTGGGAATTGTAGTTTTGATTGTGTGGCCTTGTCTGTTCATCGACCATGATAGAGTTTGGTGCCTTGTGATACTCCTCTCCGTGCAATCAGTATTCTTGTGGATTTCTGTGTAGGACCTTGTTTCTTGTTTGACCCTGTTATTGGATTGCCCCCTGGTCCAACCTTGGAACCGTTCTTGACCTGAGACTGTCTTATCCCTTGGTACCGTTATCGTTGATCTTCCATGTATGACCCCTGGATTGTTATTGGATTGTCTTTGTCTCTGTGATTTGGTACTGTGTTGTTTTGATTACCCGTTGCTGACCTGGACTGCCTGACTTGCCATTTGTTCCTGTCTAGTGTGGTTTTGTTGGTACCTTTGTCTTGCTCCTTTCAGTTCCAATACCTTGCGCATATCAAGACCTGGGTGTTACTGGTTGTTGGGATGATGCATTTGTCATCCCTCAGCTGACAGGGGACGCGCCACACAAGGTGAAGACTGCGGAGGAGATTAGGCATCGGAACTGAAATAATGCCGAGCATCCAGCAGGCCTCACAAGGACAATTCAGAAGAATGTCTACTTTTGCTTTTTTTAAAACAAGGAACACCAAGAGCCCCAATAGTGTAATATGTACTGGTGGTAAATGGTTACTAGATAGAGTAAATATTAATACTCACCAACCAGGGTTACCATTAGGCAACCACTGTAAAGGCAGGTGGGAAGATTTTCCTGACCCCACTCAGGAATAAGAAGTCGCTCTCTGTAGATGAGAAAAAGGGGGTTCAACCCTCCACCCAGGGTGGACTCAATATTATGCAGGAGAACAGAGGCGCCAAAATGATAAAAGGAAACTAAATGAGCTTAAAAACCAAATTCTTGGTAAATAGAGGAGGTAGTGGTGGACTTACCTCCTCCAAGTAGACACAGTCAATATATTTTATTTAATTTTTTGGGGGGAGTTCATAAATAAAATATATTGACTGTCTTTACTACAGTCGTTGTGTGTCTACTTGGAGGAGGTAAGTCCACCACTACCTCCTCTATTTACCAAGAATTTGGTTTTTAAGCTCATTTAGCTTCCTTTTATCCTTTTTGGTGCCCCTGTTCTCCTACTTTTGCTTTTTTGACTATGTAGCTTATAAAAGACTGTGGCAGATTATCATGGAAATGAGGATACCAGGCCATCTCATTTGCCTTTTGCGGAATCTATATGCAAATCAAGGAGCAATAGTCAGAACGGAGTATGAAATAACAGACTGTGTCACAACTGGTAAAGGAGAGTGGCAAATTTACATATTCTCTATTTATTTATTTAGCTTGTATGCTTAATATGTAATGTGGAAACCAAGTTTGGATGAGTCACATGCTGGAATTATAATAGCGAGCAGGAATCTGTGACAAAGGCGCTATTCGTGCTACTGACGAACTATTGTTTGTCCCCTATCTTATTGCCTGATGAAGCGGGCTGTGCCTGCGAAACGCGTTGCATCTTTTGGGGTACCAATAATAAATTTATTTGTTCAATTCAGACAGTATTTTGAGTCTGCTTTCCGGAGGTAAGTCCACCACTGCCTCCGAGCAAATTTTAAAACTTTTATTACTTTTTATCCTGCTGGCGCCTCTGTTCTCTTACGATAATAAAGCAATAAATGTGTATTAGAAATTATTTATGTTCTAGATTTCATAAAAATACAATTTGTTAAATGATGACCACCATTTCAAAAAACCCTGAATCATTTAAAATGTATGCATAGTGTTAGAGGTTCCCCTGATTAAAGTGCACTATAAATTCCTCTCTCAATGTTGCTGTCACTCATTGTAAGCAGTAAAAATCTGACAGATCTGACAGGTTTTAAATAGTTCATCTCAAAATGGGGGACTCTCAATATTTGCTTTTTTTCTTTATTGAAGAAGTTCCTTGAAAGAATCTATATTGTACCAAGATGCCAGCCAGCCTCCCTACTCATTTGCACACTACTTTGTGGTTGGACTAAATAACTGCAATTCAGTCTATCTCCTCATGGGGGATTCTCAGTATCTTTTTTATTCCTTACAAAACCAATCCCTGGTAAGGATCTGTATAAAGATTCATTACTCATTTGCCCACTATTTTTAGTTGGACTCAGCAATTGCTGTTCAGTAAGTGTTTTTGTAAATACAGAAATAACTGAGGGTCACCCATGAAGACATGGGCTAGTTCAAAAATATGTCAGATTTTCAGATTGTTCCTACCTCCTGTAAGTGGCAGGAACATGGGAAAAAAATGGAATATATAGTTCATTTTAATCTGGGAGAAATGTGCATCTTCTAAGTATGTGTGCACAGGTTTTTCACATTTTTTCAAGATATAGGTCCATTAATATGTTAGTTTGTTCTTGGAGTCTGAAAAAAAAAGACTGAGAGACTTGGATCTCTGCAGTCAAGTTGATGAGAAAAGAGAAAAGCAAAAGAGAGGAAAAAATCCTCTTACCCTGTCGGTGTGGTATAGAAAAAGCACCTCATTCAGCATGAGGGGAATCATGTTTACTACTGGCGTGCAGAGTTGTGTTTTTTTTTTAATGCCCTTAGTTGAAGACACAACCCTTTTTTTCTTATTTAGATACCCGAGTTTATCCATATGGCTTAGGGTTCTGTTTCTCACTAAATATTGCTGTAAAATCACTATTTTGCCATAATTTCATTTGCAATTCTCGTTTAGGGAGCAATTCTTTTTCCCTGAACGAGATTTGCAAATGCAATCATGGCAAAATTTTGCCACAATTTTCAAAGAAACAGATTGTGGCAAACACAGCACTGTGTTATTTTCTGCTATTTCTGCCTGCTGTTTTTTTCTCCACTAGGCTGCTATGCCAGTGCTATGGCTGATGCTGTGTCTGATCCTATTTACTACAGTATTATATTATGGTACTGATACTTAAAGAGACACTGAAGCGAGTAAAAAACTTGCTTCTTCTCTTATATTCAGCAGGGGCATGTGTGCCCCTGCTAAACCGCCGCTATCCCGCTGCACAACGGGGGTCCCTTACCCCCCAATTCCCCCCCTGCAAAATCAACGGTCAAATTGGTCGTAGATTTTGCTGCTCCTAGAGGCAGGGCTAACGGCTGCAGCCCTGCCTCACAGCGCATCTATCAGCGGCGCATCGCCGCCTCTCCCCCGCCCTTCTCAGTGAAGGAAGACTGAGAGGGGCGGGGGAGAGGCGGAGATACGTGCTGACAGACACGCGTGAGGCAGGGCTATAGCCGTTAGCCATGCCTCAATGCGGAAGAGATTCCCGGCGAGGACGGAGGGGATTTGGGGGGTATGGGACCCCCGTTGTGCGGTGCGATAGCGGCGGTTTAGCAGGGGCACACATGCCCCTGCTGAATATAAGAGAAGAAGCGAGTCTTACACTCGCTTCAGATTCTCTTTAAGCCCCAATAATATACACTCATACCTCACGCTCCAAGTTTTGAACTACTTCTATGTCAAATTGCAACCCCCCCAGTTCTGCTGGCTCCTAATATAGGGTATATTGAAGCGATCTTGTGAACCAGTGGGGCTGTGGGCAGTGGCGTAGAGATCACCATAGCAGGCATAGCAATTTATATGAGGTCCTACGCCACTAGGGGGCCCACTGATGCTGCCTGTTGTGTGTTTTTCTTTTTTATAGTGCTGTATATATGGCCTCAGAACGCTCCTTTTCCTGCACACTGCAGAGAGGCAGGCAGGTGAAATGGCACTATTTTCCACCTGCCAGTGCCACCTCTCTGCACTATGATAGATCGGGACACTGTTTTTAGTGCTGGCAGGTCCGGAACAAGGAAGAGCTGGCTGTCGATCTGCTGCTCCACAATGTTTGACTCCGCCCCTCCTGGGAGTGGCTCTGCCCACTCCTGGGCGTGGCCCGCCCCCTTCCAGCCATTTATACCAACCAGGTAGAGCATAGGAGGAAGGGGCCCATGTAGAGAGAGAGGAGAGGACTGCGTGGTGCGTGTGTGTGTGTGTATATATATATATATATATATATATATATATATATATATATATATATATATATATATATATATATATATATATATATATATATATATATATAGTGTGTGGTGTGAGTGTGTGTGTGTGTGTATATATAGTGTGTGGTGTGTGTGTGTGTGTGTGTGTGTATGTACAGTGTGTGTGTGTGTGTGTGTGTGTGTGTGTGTGTGTGTGTGTGTGTGTGTGTGTGTGTGTGTGTGTGTGTGTGTGTGTGTGCATGAGTGTGTAAATACAGTGTGTTTGACTGTGCATGTACAGTGTGCAGTGTCCATGTGTGCATGAGTGTGTATATACAGTGTGTTTGTGTGTGTGTAAAGTGTGCAGTTTTTTTAACAAAATTGTGTTTCCAAATAGCAAAATATGTCCTTCGTCAGATGTTTCAAACTTGTGTACAAGGCTTAGTAATGCTTAAGGGGGAGGAACACGTGGCCATCCTAATACCGCTTGTAGGGGGGAGAGACGAGGCTACCCTAATGTGGGGGTGTGATGGGGAGCCCCGAACAGAATTTTGCTATGGGGCCCAGTGATTTCAAGCTACACCCCTGGCTGTGGGGCTGAAATGTGGCACAGGGGTAGTTCAAAATTTGGAGTGTGTAGGAGGTATGAGTGCTGAGATATTGGGCTCAAATCTGGTAGCGTTTAGTAAATAATTACCTCATGGAATTGGGTTTACCTCATGAGGGAAATCAACTTTTGAATTCTGGTAGTTTAAGTAAAGTTTTACCTCATGTAATTTCATGAGGTAATTCATGTGGTAATTTTCTACTAAAAATGTGTGGTATTTAGTAGTGAAATACCTCACACTTGAATTCTGAAGTGAAATAAGGTGCGTGCTTGCATGTCTTTTACCTCACATAATTAGACCTACCTCTACAACATGATAAATGCAGTGCTGTGACAGAATTGTGATATCTGTCACATAACATGGAGCCTTTTCAGCTTGTTCTGTGTTCAGGGCCCCCATATTTTGCTGAAATAAGTAAAGGTGATCTGAACAACGACCCCCCCCCCCCAGCCATTTTGTTTTAAAAAAGAAAAAGTGCTCCAAACCCTGTACAATCCTTCATCTGCTGCGCCCCCCCCCGCCTCTTCAACATTGCCAATACCCAACCTCTGGTTGGAAAAATACACCTTCCCTCCTCAAAAACAAACAAACAAACAAAAAAAACATCTCCCAAAGACTATCCTAACTTATGGAAGAAAGTTAAAGTCTATCACTTATTTGCTGCATGCTTACCACTGAAATACCTCATGTTTTACCTCACTCTATGCATTTACCTCATGTTTTACCACATGTTTTGCCTCATGTTTTACCTCATGTTTTGATATGGAGAAAAATCTTTCAGAATTAATAAAAGAAGAGGAAAATACCTCATGAGGTATTTTACCTACAAAAAAATATTTACCTCACATAGCTACCAGAAATGAGCCCATTGAGTCTTAAATATCAGTAATATGAAAATCAGAAAGTAACCACATGTGATGTCAATTTGGAAATTAACTCACCACCAGTGTGAAGCTAATGGTAGGTTTGTTAGAGAAAACTCAGTTCTTAGAGGGTATGAAGTCCTACAGCCAAAGGAAATCCAGCCCCTACTCACAGGGGCAAACGCAGGATTTTTCAGGGGGGGATTCCTGAAAGGTCCAGAAGTACTTATGTCCCCGAGTGCTTCCGAATACAGGTGGCTCCATACTGCCCATGCACAAAAGTGTGCTGGTGTATTACGGAGCTGCCTATCTTTGGAAGTACTCAAGGACACAATTGTTTCTGAGGGCTTCTGGTAGCAGCAAATTTGAACAGGGGACAGCGCTGGAACAACTCCCCGAGAGAGGACTGGGAGATTGAACTTAGTTTGGACAATTCAGTGGAATATGCCACATAGTGTCACATAGCGCAAGCGGTAGCCATATGATGCAGGGATCTATGCATCTGCGGAAGATGGCGGCGCTATATAAACACTAAATAATAATAATTTGCCTGACCAGGATTGCACTTTTATTTAGCTTTCCTGTATGACAAGAAGACACAGCCAGCCAGCACTAGGGGAAGAGGGAAACAAAGGTGAATGAAGAAGGCTGGTGCACACCAAGTGGGCTTCTGAGCGTTTTTCAAATCGACAGTGATTTCAAAAAAGCACTTGGCTAATGTTACCCTGTGAGGGTGTTCCCACAGCAGCGTTGTGATTTTTTTCAAAATCTCAAGTATACTGCATGTAGCATTTTTTTGAGCGATTCATTCAGAAATCGCTCTGAAAATCTCTTCACAAAATCTCACTCACAAATTGCTAGCAATTGCTATTGTGATTTTGGTGTGCACTAGCCCAGAGAGAGGAGGAGTGGAGAGAGACTGGGAATAGCCTGAGATGGAGCAGAGAGCATATCTGTATTGCAGTCCCACATCACACAGAGGCCACTTGCCTGTAATAGGTCTCATGTCCCTGCTGGTCTCTCACACAAGTCAGAAAGCAGCCCTCCTGGAGTCTAGGGACTGTAAAAAAACGTTTCACCTTGTTTAACACCTTATCCACACATGCAGTCATTATAACAATGATGAGAGACCAGACAGATTTTTGCCAATGGACCCTCCAGGCAAGCTCTGCATCATGCTGTGGATATTTACCAGCTTGCCTGCCCTCTAATTGCACTTTTATCAGCCAGCCTGGTATTTTACATTGCCGTACAACAAACCTGAATACACCAGACACCAGACCATCCCTAAATCACTGAATGAAAGGCGGCCTGGGGGGAGATTGCCCCCCTTCCAGCCAGCACTAGGAGAAGGGGGAAAACAATGGTGAATGCAGAGAGTGTCTCTGTATTGCAGTCCCACATCACACAGGCTACTTGTCTGTAATGTGTTTCCTGTCCCTGCCAGCCAAATCCAAAAAAGCTTTATTGGCAGGACCAAATACATTTAGTATTGCCAAAGCAAAAACAAAACATTAACAACATGGGAGGATTGTGGGAATAGGGGAAGGATATAGGTATACCATCCATAGGGGTATGGAGGATGTAAGGGATGGTCAGCCTCTCACACAAGCTGCAGGCAGCCCTCCTGGAGTTTAGAGACTGTCAAAAACTTTTCAACCTATGAAATGCCTTATGTAGCTGTCTACATGCAGTCTTTACAATAGTGAGAGAGCTGAATTTTTCCCACAGACCCTGCAGGAGGCAAGCCTTTGTATATTTACCAGCTTGCCCGCTTCAGCGATTTCAGGGATTTTTTTTAAAGGTACAGGAGTCTCGGTGGGGGGGGGGGGGGGGGTACCATAGATCCGGAACCCCCATCTGAATACGCCAGTGACTCAGTAACATTAGTTCTAGGCTTAATTACAATTCATCCTTGGATGCACAGCCTTGTGGGTAAAGACTAGGGCCGGATTACCCACAATGCAACCAAGGCCACTGCCTCGGGCTATGAGGGAACATCCGGAGAAACTGTGACCCGCCACGGGTCTCATGAAGTTCCACTGTGGGCCCCTTTCCCTGCAGCATTGTGTGTCTCACCACTCTTCCCGGCCACTCAGCGGCCCAGTCTAAGTACTCTGCGACACCTTCCTGACTGAACTCATATATCCTGGATCCAGCACCAAATTTTACTGATATCCTCTCCTCTGCTGATTAGCATCTGGTTGCCATGGTTCTGGAGGTCGCCTCTCACGATGTCATGATGCAGTTTGCATAGCTGGTGGCCAGTATTATAGCGAGAACCCTTCTAAATAGGATACATTTTAAGGAGAGGTCAAATCGCCTTCTCCCTGGTTGTCACTCAGAAACAAAAATGACATAGCGTGATCCTGCTTACATTCAAACCCATACACCACTTGGCATTTAAAACTTAAAAGACAGGGCCAACATAGCGTAATTCCACTTTAATATATTTAAAACACACAGTATTGCACTCACATGTAGCTAAATCAATGTGCATATAAAAAGTAACAGGACGTCCTCACTGTCGCCGTTCTCATTCAGCGTCTCCACACTCTGCGCCTAAGGCCCGATAACAGCTGGTCAGCAGTGGATAAGCCATTCTAGTCGGTGAGCATGCACTTTGTTCCCTATATCACTGCGGTGTGGACACTTAACCCTTTGCACTCGTATGTCCCACATAGCGGGACATTGTGAATTCCGCATTGCACTCGTATGTCCCACTATGCGGAACCTAAGTGCAGCGGCGGTTTGCGGTGCACCAGGACCCCCTGCAATGCCCGATCTCTCTCCCTACCTTAGTGGGCATGTAAAACTACATGCCCACACTCTCCGTACACTCCTAGCCGAAAACCGGCGCACCAGGAAGTGACAGATGCAAAAACATTTCATTGCATCTGTCTTTTAAAATGTTTGCAATTTTTTTTTTATATTGATTAATTAATGAATCCTTTCTGCAGATTCCTTTCTGCAGATTGCATGCACATTGCATGCAGATTACTTTGCAGATTTATTGCAGATTGCCTGCAAAGTTGCATAGAAATGCAACGGCATCCTATGGAATGGACTGGGGGAGAGTGTAAATAGTAGCCAGTATTTTATTGCTAATATGCCCAATCGAAATACCAAAGATTGCATTGTGTGTAGGGACAGTAAGACACCGGGTGGCAGGCATAAAACCACCTATGATTGTGAAACTTGCTCACACAGGCCAGGATTGCACCCAGGAAACTGTTTTACAATTTACCATACATTGGCTTTCTCTTCTGGTACCAGCCAAGAGAAGATGCCAAACTGTCCAAATACGATATCAAATTAAACGTTATAATGTGTTCTTTAAAATAAGATATACAATGTTACTGTGTTACGTTCCATGTTAAAATGGGAGAGAGAGTGAGAGGGAGAGCGCATTTCTGTATAAAAAACCTCAGAGCAGAAACGACTCCCTTTAGGAAAGAACTCTGAGTGGAAAGGGTTAAGAGAGTTATACACGGAGCACTAGTGGTGTGGGTGTGAGTGACAACCAGGGAGAAGGTGATCTGACTGCGAGGAGCATCATTTCATTTGAGCCTTATCTGCTGATCTGTGACTAAATCAGCCATACCTGTTGGTAAGAGTATTTCAGACTTTTTTCAACTTTTGTGAAGATTATGAAGCTGGTGTTGAGGTTCAAGTGGATTTATTTGGACTATATGCTGTTATGCAGATCATGGGGTCTATATAGCCGGGCAATATTCCACAGGAGGACTATAATGTGGCATGTTATGAGATTGTAATGTTGATGTAGAGCGCTGTACCTTTGTGCATAGTTTTGCAGACATTCTTAATTGCAGCTACAAACAGCTGGCACTTGCATCCTCTATTTGTAGCCACAGTTTTCATAGTGGGCAGCCCCTGTGCCCATATTTATAGCGGGCGCCCCTTCCAAACAGGGAGCATTTTAAGGGGGGCTAAGTTTAGGTGCAGTAAGGGGGTGGAAGCTTAGCTGCCCACTGGGGGGGGGGGTTAAGGTTAGTTGCCCATCAAGGACAGGTTAGGTGTTAGGCACCACAGGGGGTTTAAGTGTTAAGCACCACCAGGGGAGGAAGGAGGGAGAGATCCGCAGACTCTGGATGAGTGTAAAACTGGTAGGTCATTTTATTGGTACAAAAGGACAGATACAGGAAAAAAATTCCATCCACAGGATCAACTAATGCGTATTGGGCTCAAGATATGCCCTTAATCATAGTTGCAATGAACCTGCAAGAAAGTGGAGTCTGTATAGGTGGGAAGGAAAAACCGCCCATCTTAAAGATAAAATAAAACCTTCTGATTTAAAGAGATAGACACATATTTATACATTAAAACCAAGCACAACATTAAAATGTAAATATGTCTATGCATAGACAAAAATGTAACACACAGTTGCCTACTGAGAAGAGAAGTAAAAAATAAATAAATAAACAAACCTGACCAAAATTCATACACTAAACTTAGGTCCCAACGAGCATTAAACCCTGCTGGAGTATGAGTGCCCATGAGGTGGATCCAAAAGGCTTCACGTCAGAGGAGAAGCCTCTGGAGACACCTCCTTTGGCTAGGCATGATACCCTTTCAACCCCCTGAAATATAAAAGAAGTCATGTCACCCTGGTGATAAAGTTCAAAGTGTTTTGAAATTGCTGACTTCTTAAAGGTTTTCCAGTTCACCCCACAATAATGTTCACCAATGCTCGCATGCAAGTTTCAACCAGTGCAGCCAACACATTGCTTGAAACAAGTCATATCACATATATTACTGTTGGTGTCATAGTTCACATATTGTTTAATGGGAAACGATTTTTGGGCAGCGTAGGAGAAAATGGAGGTTCCCAGTGTTGGACACAATAGTGACAAGTGGGGAAACCACAGCCACAGGGGTAGGAAGCAATGGTGGAGAGCCACGTAGGAGTATGCGCAGAACTGGGAGATCTGAAAAGGCTTGGGAACAGGAGGGAGCCCAGAGTGTGGGCCCTTTGGGAAGAAAAATGACATCCCCCTCAAGGACTCGCCTGAATTTAGGATCGGAATGCAGCACTGGAAGGAACTTCTTAACTGTATTAGTTATTCTACCAAATTTCAGGCTGTATTCAGTGACAAAAGTCAAGGCTCCCAAAGTCCCAGACACCCACCATGAGCTCCACGACAACTCCTCATGAGCACATTGGATACTCCAAGTGCGGCTTCTCCGCAGTTGTTCCTGAGTATATCCTCTTTCCTTCAGTCTCTGCTCAACTGGCCCACACTCTTGCTCCACTGTGTCAAGGTCTGAGCAACTGCGGACAGCCCTGACAAACTCTCCTGTGGGCATAGCATGAATTGTGTATTTAGGGTGGCATGAACTAGCCAACAATATATGTAAATATTACCAATATTTTACAATTTGAATGAAGTAGCAGAATATCAGTAAATGTACCAATATTCTACTGCCACTACCCTGCACCATTTTAAACATTTTCAAATGTATGCTCTACCCAGTGGGCAGATTATACACAAACTCCAATGAATGGTGGAAACAAGAAGGTAAAAGAGTCCAATCCCTCGCTGTCCCTCGCTGCTAAGACAACAAATGGTCCGAAAAGATGCATATCTAATGCGAATCAATTGTCAACCAAGGAGTCTCTATGCTGTGTGTAACCGGAGAGGGTGATGTATTGCCAATCTATTGTCACATCTGTTTGAAATCTTGTTGAAACAAATTAAACACAGAGGTGTGCATTTTACTGGTGACCATGTGCTTTTTCATTGTTTATTGGAACTGTGACTTATTTATCTTACACATGGAGGCACAGAGGAGTTGCAAGAGCTGTGTTTTTTAGGAAGCATTCTCAAGAGGATTGTTTTGTGTGCATGAACTACTGTTTTTTCTGCCAATTTATTCGTAAAAGAGTCCAATACCTGTCAGAAAAAAATACACCAACAACTTGCAAAGGGTTATCCTTTTCTAGGAATAATACTCAAAATATCTTCAGCACTAAAAGACCTGCAGGCTGGTATGATCAGGAGAAGAAGCCAAAATATTCTTTCCCACCTCTCAAGGTGACCATTTTTTATTTACCAGAACAATCTGAGCAATGTTTCTGCTTGCTCAAATAATCAGAAAAATGGAACCAATTTATCCTGATTTTTCTAAAACTATGTAACAAACAATTTAATAAATACTCAATTTTATTAGTTAATTAGTTTTCATATTTTTCTGTCTGATTTTTCCAATACATCCAATCATATTTTTATTGGAGAAAAAAAATAAAAAAAATTCTCAATGCAAAAAAAGAAAATATTTTAAATGTCTTATACAATTGGTAGTTTTGATTTAAAAAAATGGGAAAATTGATTTGATTCTATTATGTATGGCCACCTTTAGGGGAATATACTCAGGGACTGTCTGGTGTCACTGAAAACTGTTTTTAGATCAGATAATGTTTCCTTCCCCAAACTGAGAAGCCTTGCCTACACCTCACCTATATTGCAAATAGCTGGTAACTTTTCAGATGAAACTTAACATTTTCTCTGGTGCAATGTTGCACCCTGACAAACAGCGTGCTCGCTAATGGTTCTATTATAATTAATTGGAGTGTCTATGCTCTCCCTTATATGGATTTCCTCCAAGATTCCTCTCAAATCCCAAGATTATTTTGAAAAATTAATAGTCAACCTTAAACAACCTAGTATGCAGGTATTTAGGGTTCTACATACTCTGTAAAGCCTTGTGCAATATTTTAAACTCGTTTAAATGTGCACAATAGAATACTGCTGCAGTTCCATACTGCCCTTGCTGATGCGAAGCAAGAATACTTTACCAAGCTCACCGGAGCACTAGCTTCCAACTAGTGCTGCTCGGATACCCCTTTTCAAAATCTAGATCCGATTCGGATCCAGATACCCAGATATCCGATCTGGGTCGGATATCCGATTTCAAAATTTTCCAATCCGAATCCGACTCGGATATCTGACCCTAGTATCCGGGATATCCGGGCAAATTTGGATATCCGGGTAGAAAAAATCGTAAGTGGCCTATAAATTGCTTTAAAAACGTTTTGTAGGGTATATGAGGCATGTAGCATCATTATTTTGTAAAGGGGAACACTAATTGATGATGTGGGGACTTAACCCCCCCCCCCAAAAAAAAAATGGCTGTCAATTAACATTAGGCCTAGGTTCCAGACAGTGGTCATGCAGCCCACATTGTGTCCAAAGTCCAACCGCACAACTGGGACATGACAGATTTCAGCCAAGACACCTCCAAAAAATTATGCAGCAATCGTGTTTTGGTATTAAATATAGGTGGCATCAGTGGCCTATGGCACCCTGGCCTGGTGGTGGGAGCTGCACAGGCAGCAGGAGCAGGGCAATGCAGCAGCAGCAGGTGTAAAGTGTGCCAGGAGCATGCCAGACGTGAGAAGTTGCAATTGGCACTTGGCACGTGGCACTTGGCACGTATCACGTGGCACTTGGCACGTGTCACGTGGTACTTGCCACGTGTAACGTGGCACTTGCCAAGTGTCACGTGGCAAGTGAAACGTGGGAAGTGCCACATGCCAAGTGCCACGTGATATGTGCCAAGTGCCACGTGACACGTGCCAAGTGCCGAGTGACAGTCAGACAGCAGAGGAGAAGACACTAATGCACACTAACTGTCACACTGTCACTGCTCACAGCACAGCAGTTCTGTAGAAAGCTAACACAGTAGTGCTACTACTCTAACAACTACTAGCAATGACTGCAGTACTACAGTACTAACTACAGAATAACACAGTAATCCTATCCCCTAATCCCTAACCTAACCTATACCTAAGGCTAATAGTTGGCCAGCAGGCAGCAGCTGGCCTGGTCTGTGCACAGCACACACACAGACAAATAGCAGCTGCCTGCAGCACACACTCTGACTGTCACACAAATGACATCAAGCTAATTAGTAATTTAACAACAGTGTAGTGATAGTGAAGGGGTTAATCACTGAACAGCTTTCGGTGTATCACTGCTAGGCCATTAGCACTGGAGCACACACTCTGACTGTCATACAATGACATCAATCAAGCTAATTAATGAATTAACAATAGTGTAGTGATAGTAGTGAAGGAGTTAATCTCTGAACAGCGTATCACTGTGTACAGCCCTTGCTACTAGGCCCAGCAGCACTGGAGCACACACTCTGACTGTCACACTATGACATCAATCAAGCTAATTAACGATTTAACAATAGTGTAGTGATAGTAGTGAAGGGGTTAATCACTGAACAGCTTTAGGTTTATAACTATGTACAGCCCTTGCTAGGCCACCAGCACTGGAGCATGTCTCTCAGTGAGCATTCAGCAATCTAAGATGATATGTCTCATCATGGCAGCCCTCCTTATTATACAGGGGGGCTGGCCAGTGTCCCTTTCTGTGATTGGGTGCCTGGGTTTAGGCTGGGAGCCCTCTGATTGGCTCAATGAGGTCAGGTGGGGCTGGCCAGGGTTCCCCTCTGTGATTGGTTGCTAGGGCTTCTGATGGGAGCCCTCTGATTGGCTCCAGGACGTCATCTCCTTAGTTACAGTATTTCAGATCCGGATATCCGCGTTATGCGCCCAAATATCCGCAGATAGCTAGCTGGATTTTTGAAAAAATCCATAATCAGAATCCGATAGCGGAAAAAAGTTTGGATATCTGGGTTACCCAGGTATCCGGAATCCTGATGGGCAGCCCTGCTTCCAACCCCCGACGTCTTTTTGCCACTTTAAACTCCCTGCTTAACCCCCCCCCCCCCCCCCCACACACACACACACACACACACACCCCACACTCTCTGTTTCCTCCCTCTCTGCCACAGATTTAGCCACCCACTTCACCAACAAAAATGTCTCCATCCGTCAGGAAATATCCAATCTTCAATCTTCACCTCCCACCTCCTCCCAACCAACTCCTCCTTCACCTTATCCTCCACTCACCTCCTTCACTCCTACTACCACTGAGGAAGTCAACCACCTACAGCAGACTTCCCATTCCACTACCTCCCCCCTTGACCCCATCCCTTCTGATTTACTCCAGCCTCACTTTACAGATTTGGCCCCTGTACTCACTACCCTGTTTCACCTCTCCCTCTCTCCACAGGCATCTTCCCCTCAGACTTCAAGCAGGCCACTGTACTACCCCTGCTCAAGAAACCCTCCCTTGGCCCCTCACTACCCTCCAAGTACCGGCCTATCTCCCTCCTCCCCTTTGCCTCAAAACTCCTTGAGCGTCTGGTTTACAAATGCCTGACCCAGTACCTAATTGCCAACTCACTGCTAGACCCACTGCAATCTGGATTTCGGCCTACCCACTCAACCAAAACAGCTCTCACCAAAGTGGTCAATGACCTTGCCTTAGCTAAAGCTGAAGGTAAATACTCCATTCTCCTCCTCCTTGACCTTTTAGCAGCTTTTGACACAGTAGATCATCCCCTACTCCTCCAGTCCCTCCAGTCCATGGGCATTCACAACCTCGCCCTGACCTGGCTTTTATCCTAATTCTCCAACCACTCCTTCTCAACTTCCTTCAATGAGTCCTCATCCACCCCCAACCACCTCTTGGTGGGAGTCCCCCAAGTCTCGGTCCTTGGCCCCCTACTGTTCTCCCTATACACATCCTCCATCGGCAAGGTTATCTCCTCCATGGGTTTTAACTATCATCTGTATGCTGATGACACCCAGATCTACCTCCACACCCCTGACATATCCCCCACTAACATGGACAAGGTCTCCTCCTGCATATCAGCCATCTCCTCCTGGATGTCCATTAGGTTCCTGAAACTAAATCTAGACAAAACAGAATTTATGATCTTCCCACCCCGGCCATCCCTGAACCTCCCAGATGTGCATGTCACTGTTAACCACACTACCATTTGCCCTGCCTCTCAAGCCCGCTGTCTGGGTGTCACCCCAGACTCCACACTCTCCTTCACTCCCCACATACAAAACCCTCACAAAGTCCTGCAAATTCCACCTTCGTAACATCTGCAAGATACGCCCTTTTCTGACCTCTGCCACCACCAAACTCCTCATCCATGCTCTCCTAATTTCCCGCCTTGACTACTTCAATGCCCTTCTGTCTGGTCTCCCTATGACCCGAATAGCCCCACTGCAGTCCATTATGAATGTGGCAGCCAGAACTATCCACTCCTCCCATCGCTGCACCACGCCAGCTCCCCTCCATGAATCCCTCCACTGGCTTCCTATCCAGTCCAGAATCAGATTCAAGATACTGTGTCTGACCTACAAATCTGTCCACAAATCCTGTTTAACCTACATTTCTGATCTTACTCAGAGGTATACACCTAGTCACTCACTCCGCTTCTCGAATGAACTTCGCCTGATCGCCCTCCGCATCACCCAGTCCAATGCACACCTCCAGGATTTCTCAAGAGCTGCTCCAATACTATGGAACTCCCTACCTCCACCCATTAGGGCAGCCCCCTCCTTCAACATCTTCAAGAAGGCCCTCAAAACTTACTTTTTTACTCTGGCCTACCACCCCCCACAAGTGCTTTAAACCCGCAGCTGAACTCTGGTCCCCTACCTTTCATGTCCCTACCTCTTCCTCTACATTGCAAGCCTTTGGGCATTACTACCTATCTCCATTACTGTGCACCCTTGCTATGCATTTGAGTGAACCTAACTTGCCTAATCTCCATGCTCCCATCCAGTGACTGACTAAGCATTACCTTGTACTCATACTGTGCTGTGTGACCTGGATTTTCTTGTATTCCTGTATTGTCATATTGCTGTATGTCACCCCTAAGTATTGTATGTAACCGAAACTAATGTCCAGAACTGCGTAATATATCGGTGCTTTATAAATACAACAAATAAATAAATAAATAAATAATATAGAACTTACTAAGAAGTATCAGGAAGCAAAGCAAGATTGCAATCAGTGCCCCAGTGCTCAGTCCAGCTGGAAGTAAGAAAGCCTCCACATTGCACGTCTGCACATTCCCCTTCTTGTCACAGGAACAGACTTGTATGGTAAGTGTTTCAGTGCTGCTTTGAACTGGGTAATCATTGTCAAAAATAACTATTGGTATTGTATAAGTACTTATTTTATACCGATTATATCGGCTTCTCTTTGTTAGGATACTTGCTGTATTGTCTGTAATTCAGAACAAACAGAGAATAACAATATGTATTGAACAAAAAACGCATATAGTTAGTGACAAATGCGTGAAAAGTAGGTTTTGTTTACCTTTATTGTCTAGGACGGTAAAGTTCGGATCATTGGCATACTCTGGCACCATTTCAAAGAAAAATGTATGACCCCAGGGAGGTTCATCTTTGTCTACAGCACTAACTGTTTGAATAAGCTGTAAAAATGTAAACAAACATTTTAACAATGAACTCACAGCCAAATGTTACATTCATATTTGTATTACTGTACTGTGAAAGAACTGGTGATTTATAGCTAAAAAATTCTAACGTTAAAGTAGGAATGCAGCATTTTACAACTTAATTGGCATTATGAACAATGCAAGGAAGGTCAAACTAGTCAGGTGAAGGCAAAATGAATCTATTGTAGTATGTTCATGCACTTAAAAGCTGTTATAGCAAATTATACCTACTCCCACTGTATGGTCTAAACTCTGTTTTACTTACATTGCCATTTAATTAATTGTATTAAACTGCACATTTTTGGGTGAGATTTGTAACAATTAAGACTTGATCTACACTATGGTGGACCCAGCTGAAGCTACAGCATATCCAAATAATTAGAGATGGCTCGAGCCTCCGATTTTCAGTTAGCGAACCTCAAACGCGAACTTCCGCAAAAGTTCACATTCGCGCGATCAGGTAGTGTAATTAGTGTATAGCTTCACACTGACAGATCAAACTCACTGTGTAACGCACCGCAAACAGCTTTTGTTAGTGATGGCCGTGCGCACCATGGCGAGAGTCCAGGCGATGGCGGCTTTCAAGCCCATATGGTTGGGCTGAGGTAACTCAATGAGAGAACAACAATGACTGAGTGTCCAGCTGATCGAATTTGGTCTGTCCACAATGAAGCAACGACCTTATTATCTTGGGTCAGGTGTGCCCCCCAACACACTCATATAGCCAGTCATTGCTTAATTGTGATACGCAAGCCCCTTCACTGCGGCAAGGTAACGATCACGAAGGGGAATTGACACATGTACATGCCTTTTGTTTTGTTGTTGCAGCCCCAGTGCAGCCAGAAAAATTAGGCAGGCATGTACACGCACCAGAAAAATGATTATTCTTTTTGTTAGCGGCCTTAAAAATTCAGGAATCCATCTGGAGTCCTGGACCCTGTTGGTGGTAGCGGAGAAGGCAGTCAAGCGGCCTGCAGTCAGAGATGTTGTGTAGGGATGACTTAGTCTTGGGGCACACAGTCACACGGCGTGCGGGCAGAGATGCTGTGTGTGGGGACTGACTTAGTCTTCGGGCAAGCCTGACTGTGCTTTGCAGACCAGGCATCTGTGGTCAGATGGACCCTTGACCCAACACTGTGTGCCAGAGATGACTCCACTTGCCTTTCAACATCACGGTACAGTGTGGGTATCGCCTTTTTTGAGAAATAATTGTGGCCTGGTATCTTCTACTGCGGTATGTAGCATTGCTTTTGTGTGCTGCTTTTCCTCAGGTGGTCATCCCATTGCAGTTTGTGCTTTTTCATCATGTGCCTTCGTAAGGAAGTTGTCCCTTTGTGGGTCTTGGTCTTTCCACGGCTCAATTTTTCGTTGGCAGAGAGTACAGATGGCATCGCTCTCATCTGAGGCAGACACGCAAAAAAATTTCCACACCGCTGAGCCCTGGGATGATGGCACTTTGGTGATGACTGCCGATGGAGTGTTAAGTGGGGTGCCAGAATCAGAGCAGGAGGAGGAAGATATGTCACGTTTCCGTGCGTAAGCTGAGGAAGATTAGGTGTTTTGTGTTAAATAGTCAACTACGTTCTGATAATATTGGGGGTTGATAGCATCTAACTCCCACTCAGTAGTGGGAAGCCACTGACTAGTAAAACATATTATTGGATCTACCTACAGTCCACCATAACAGTCAGAGCAAGATCATCCACAAGGCACCTAGGCAGGTGCCTTGAGCCCAATGAATGTCAGGGGGCCCAACAGCTTCTTTCTTTAACCTGTGTCCTATCTCAGATTACCAAGAGAGCATAAGGTAGAAATTACTATCTTGCCTATGACTTCATTTGATATTTCTATATCCATATCTGATAACAGTTCAGGATCCCTCTATATATATTCCACAAAAGCTTGTTGAATAGATGTCTTCTGACCCGACTCCCAGCCGTGGACGAGTGCATCCATATTGTGCATGTGTGAGTACGATCTGCACATCTCCAGTAGAATGAAGTGCTCATGTAAGGAGGAAAAATACACACACAAGTGGCTTCATTCTACTGGACATGCACAGAACTTACTCACACAAGCCTGGTCCGGAAGCGCCCATCCAGGGCTGGGAGTATGGCCAGAAGATGAATAGGGATCCAGTGCTGGAATGGTGATCTCTATGAGGATCTAAAAACATCTGGACCATCTAGAGCAGGCATGGGAAAACTTGGCCCTCCAGCTGTTGAGGAACTACAAGTCCCACAATGCATTGCAGGAGTATGACAGCATGACTCATAAAGGCAAATGCAGTGTGGGATTTGTAGTTCCTTAACAGCTGTAGAGCCAAGTTTGCCCATGTCTGATCTAGAGGCTTTTAACTATTGCAATAACACACAACACAGCACACACACACACACACACACACACACACACACACACACACACATTACAACGACTGCTTTAAAGAGAAGCTCCGACCAAGAATTGAACTTTATCCCAATCAGTAGCTGATACCCCCTTTTACATGACAAATCTATTGCATTTCACAAACAGACCATCAGGGGGCGCTGTATGACTGATTTTGTGATGAAACCCCTCCCACAAGAAACTCTGGTACCGCGGTACTCTGGGCAAACTGCCACAATGTAACAATGTTCACAGACAGGAAATGGCTGTTTACAGCTGTCTGTAACAGCCAGAACGGCTAGAAACAGCTACATAACCTGCCCACAGTAACAATGTCACCATGTGATAAATGTCAGAATGTAAATCGGGCAGAGGAAAGATTTTACAATGAGCAAACACTGACTAAATCATTTATACATAATTATTGTAAAAATGAAGCACTTTTTTTTATTACATTATTTTCACTGGAGTTCCTCTTTAACCAGTAATCCATTTTCTTTTGCTATATCAAATGATTTTCAGAACTACCTGAAACTCACCTGTATACGTTAATCACTTGAACGGCAACACATACTGAGGAAAATTAGATATTCAAATGTATAGATATTATTATTATTACTAGCTGACCTCAGCCCATTTAAAAACGGGCTCTAGGTCTGTCACCGCCGCATTTCACTGCACATGTGCCCGCCGCACACACACACACACACACACACACACACACACACACACACACACACACACACACACACACACACTACACACTACACACACACACACACACACACACACACACACACACACACACAGACACACACACACACACACACACTACACACACACACACACACACAGGTTTATTAGGTAGGATGCGAGAGGGCATGTGGGAAAGCCACATCTTGTTCTTTTAAAAATGTGCGCATATGGCGGATGATTGTAGGAGCTCTGCGCACGTCCCTGTGGTTGCTATGGCAACAGTGAGGCTGTGCGCAGAGCTGATGGTAATTTTCAGCTCTGCCTCACCACTCTGGCACGGCTCTTGCTTAATAAATATATACATGTGTTTAAAAAAAAACATTTTTCTTCACTCAGCTCTGTGCGCGTCCCTGTAGCAACCACAGGGTCATGCGCAGAGCTGAGTGAAGCAAATATGATTTATTCTTTAAAAATGTATACATTTATTACTCGAGAGCCACACCAGAGTAGTCAGGCAGAGCCGTAAATTGGCATCAGCTCTGCGCACAGCGTCCCTGTTGCCATAGCAACCACAGGGACACGCGCAGAGCTCCTACAATTAGCCGGCACATGCACACTCGTTTAAAAGCACTGACACCGGGACAAAGCAGGAGGCAGAGACACAGGGACATTATATAAAGAGATTAATGATTTATATAGCACAAATACCTTCTGTGGTGCTGTACAGAGTAATAAACAAGGATACATAAAAATACAGGTATTCAACTATAATATGTTCTTTTTAATGTTGTTCTTTTGAATGTTGTTATTAGGATGTTTCTTCTTCTTCTCCAGCTGTTTTGGAGAACCCTGCAAGTTGCAGTATTTTATTGATAAGTAATTTATAACTTACAGTATCATTATAGAGCTGTTCCTTTAATAAGCTATATTCTTGTTGGCTTGGCCAAAAGTTGCTCAGTAGAATCTCAAGATATCTTCATGGTATTGCTCTATCAGATTGCAATTGTGAACATGTAATGTAGAATCAGCTATAAATGTATTTTTTTATGACCTGTACATTGTTCAGGTACATATGCTCTTTTTATGTATGTTCAAAAAATTCAATAAAAACTTTTGAGTACAAAAAAAATACAGGTATTCATATACATAAAATATAGACATTGGTGTATATACAGAAGTGATAGACAATATAATACTAATAGGGACACATATATAGTTATAAACAAAGCATATAGCATCGTACAAGGCACGAAAGAGAGAGGACCCTGCCCTTGTAAACTTACAATCTAAAGGAATGGGAAATAAACCAGAGTTAAGGCAGTACATAAGGTCTTCATGCAGGGTTGTGTTTGTAGACTAAATACAGTAGGAGTTCATCTTGTCCAAAGCTGAAGTAGGAAAGCCCTAGGTAAGGTTGCATGCTTGTCTGAAAAGGTATATTTTAAGAGCACACTTTAAGGTCGAAAAGTTTGGAGTGTGACAGCAGATTATTATTATTTATTGGATTTATATAGCACCAACATATTACACAGCACTGGGCAATAAACAAGGTTACAGCCAAGGAAAATAGGGGTGACAGACAACACAATACAGGTAATAAGCTGTAAGACACATAATTCCAGATCATACACTGGAGTAGTAGTCAACTAATTCAAGTTCTCATTGGCTAGGAGAGTTAGGGCATTAATGAGGAAGGGTAGGCCTTCTAGAAAAGGTGGGTTTTGAGGGCCTTACATAGTTACATAGTTATTTTGGTTGAAAAAAGACATATGTCCATCGAGTTCAACCAGCCTGTTTGAAGGTGGTGAAGGAAAGGGCAAGCCTGATGGGCAGTAGGAGAGTTCCACAGTTTGGATTGATGCCACCCTAGTGAAGTCCTGTAATTGTGCATGAAAGTGCAAGATGCATGAGGGGTTAGGAGTAGGTTAGGAGAGGAGCAAAGTGGACAACCAGGTATGCATCTGCTTACCAGTTCAGAGATGTAGGTTGGGCAGGGCTTGTGTATAGATGTGTAGGCCAGACATAGGATCTTGAAGTTGATTCTGAAGTGGATCAGGAGTTAGTGGATGGATTTGCATAGTGGAGTCTCAGAAACGGAGTGGTTAGAGGAGTAGATGAGTCTTCATGATGGATTGTGGGAGGGCAATGTGATTTAGAGGGAGACCTGATAGGAGCCAACCCACCAAGGGATAAGAAATACGACCCCACCACCAGGTTTAAGGAATAATAAGAAAATAAATACAAATTATTTTTGTATAAAATAAACAAAATATGCAGTGGTATACTGGATACATCACTGGTTTGTCTGTGAAATAAGAACGGCAAGGGGATGAGAGGAGTAAATCACTGCTCAACTAACATATATACAGTGGGTTGCAAAAGTATTCGGCCCCATTGAAGTTTTCCACATTTTGTCACATTACTGCCTCAAACATGCATCAATTTTATTGGAATTCCACGTGAAAGACCAATACAAAGTGGTGTACATGTGAGAAGTGGAATGAATATCATACATGATTCCAAACATCTTTTACAAATAAATAACTTCAAAGTGGGGTGTGCGTAATTATTCGGCCCCCTGAGTCAATACTTTGTAGAACTACCTTTTGCTGCAATTACAGCTGCCAGTCTTTTAGGGTATGTCTCTACCAGCTTTGCACATTTAGAGACTGAAATCCTTGCCCATTCTTCTTTGCAAAACAGCTCCAGCTCAGTCAGATTAAATGGACAAAGCTTGTGAACAGCAGTTTTCAGATCTTGCCACATATTCTCGATTGGATTTAGATCTAGACTTTGACTGGGCCATTCTAACACATAGATATATTTTGTTTTAAACCATTACATTGTTGCCCTGGCTTTATGTTTAGGATCATTGTCCTGCTGGAAGGTGAACCTCCGCCCCAGTCTCAAGCAGGGGCGTCGCTAGCCCTATTTTGGGGGGGGCACGTGCCCCAATCTGTCCTGGGGTGCCACGGATCTCCTCCCCAGGGGTGCCCGGCACTGCCCGCTGTCCCCTCCTGGCCGCTGCTGCCTCCTCGGCCGCCGCTGCCTACCCCCCCCCCCCCCCCCCGGCTGACCCCGCGGCCAGAGCTTCAGACCTCGATCAGCGGGCGACCAGACGCAGCGGGCGCTAGGACCTAGCGTACACCGCTGATATGCGGAAGTGACATCACTTCCGCATATACAGCGTGGTGCGTCCGGCGCCCGCTCTATCTGGTCGGGTCGCCCACGGCGCTGATCGAGGTCTGCTGGCTGCGAGGTAAGGGGGGGGCGCACCTGTCACTCACTACCTAACGGGGGTCCCTGTCACTCACTAGCTATCGGGGGTCCCTGTCACTCACTAGTTATCGGGGGTCCCTGTCACTCACTAGTTATCGGGGTCCCTGTCACTCACTAGCTAAAGGGGGTCCCCGTCACTCACTAACTGGGATCTCTGTCACTCACTAACTGAGGTCCCTGTCACTATCTATCAGGGGTCCCTGTCAATCACTAGCTATTGGGGGTCCCTGTCACTCACTAGTTATCGGGGGTCCCTGTCACTCACTAGCTAACGGGGGTCCCTGTCACTCACTATCGGGGGTCCCTGTCACTCACTAGCTAATGGGGTCCCTGTCACTCAGTATCGGGGGTCCCTGTCACTCACTAGCTAACGGGGGTCCCTGTCACTCACTAACTGGGGTCTCTGTCACTCACTAACTGGGGTCCCTGTCACTATCTATCAGGGGTCCCTGTCACTATCTATCGGGGGTCCCTGTCACTCACTATCAGGGGTCCCTGTCACTCACTAACTGGGATCCCTGTCACTCACTAACTGGGGTCCCTGTCACTCACTAACTGGGGTCTCTGTCACTATCTAACAGTGGTCCCTGTCACTCACTATCTATCGGGGGTCCCTGTCACTCACTATCGGGGGTACCTGTCGCTCACTAACTGGGGTTCCTGTCACTCACTAACTGGGGTCCCTGTCACTATCTATCTGGGGTCCCTGTCACTCACTATCGGAGGTCCCTGTCACTCACTATCGGGGGTCCCTGTTACTCGCTAGCTAACGGGGTCCCTGTCACTCACTAACTGGGGTCCCTGTCACTCGCTAGCTAACGGGGTTCCTGTCACTCACTAACTGGGGTCCCTGTCACTCACTAACTGGGGTACCTGTCACTCACTAACTGGGGTCCCTGTCACTATCTAACGGGGGTCCCTGTCACTATCTATCGGGGGGTCCCTGTCACTCACTATCGGGGGTCCCTGTCACTCACTAGCTAACAGGGGTCCCTGTCACTCACTAACTCGGGTCCCTGTCACTCACTATCGGGGGTCCCTGTCACTCACTATCGGGGGTCCCTGTCACTATCTAACTGGGGTCCCTGTCACTATCTAACTGGGGTCCCTGTCACTATCTAACTGGGGTTCCTGTCACTTACTAACTGGGGTCCCTGTCACTATCTATCAAGGGTCCCTGTCACTATCGGGGGTCCCTGTCACTCACTATCGGGGGTCCCTGTCACTCACTAACTGGGGTCCCTGTCACTCACTACCTAACTGGAGGTGCCTGTCACTCACTAGCTAACCTGGGAGTCCCTGTCACTCACTACCTAACTTGGGGGGCTACCATATTAAGGGGGCATTTTGCCTATTTATGTGAAATGCTGTCCATTTATGTGCCTCATGACTGCTGGATTTGTCTTGTTGGGGGCCTTATGATTTGTTGGGGGTCTCAAGATTGCTGAATTTGTCTTGTTGGGGGCCTCATGATTTGTTGGAGGCCTCATGATTGCTGAATTTGTCTTGTTGGGGGCCTCATGATTTGTTGGGGGCCTCATGATTGCTGAATTTGTCATGTCGGGGGCCGTCACGATTGCTGAATATGTCATGTCGGGGGCGTCACAATTGCTGAATTTGTCATGTCGGGGGCGTCACGATTGCTGAATTTGTCATGTCGGGGGCGTCACGATTGCTGAATTTGTCATGTCGGGGGCAGGGCCGGCCCGCTCATGAGGCGGGGTGAAACATTTGCCTCAGGCGGCAAACTTCTAGGGGTGGCACCCGCCCGGGGGGGCCGGCCGCCGAGCCAGAGGGGTAGCGGGCAGGTCGGGGGTATTGGGCCTAGTGGTGGGGAGGGGGGTCGGACCCCCCCTCCCTCGCCTGGGTCCCCCGATCTGCGCTCCCCTCCAGCTGTAATTAGGAAGCAGCCGCTTGCAGATCGTAAGAGGCAACGGGCGGGGAGGACTCACCTTTTCCGCGTTCCAGCAAGCGCTCCACTGACGTCACTTCCTGCATCGCCGCCCACTCGCAGCAATTTTCTCCTAAATTTGCCTCAGGCGGCAAAAAGTCTAGGGCCGGCCCTGGTCGGGGGCCTCACGATTGCTGAATTTGTCATGTCGGGGGCCTCACGATTGCTGAATTTGTCTTGTCGGGGGCATCATGATTGCTGAATTTGTCTTGTTGGGGGTCACATGATTGCTAACTGCGAGACTATGGGAAAAGCTGAATCCTTATCATATGAGACAATAGCATTAAACCTACTTTTTTAGCTTTTTAAAACAGAAAATAAAACTGGGAGGTTCTAAAAAATTGAATACATTTTTCAGGAGTAGGATGGATGAATTTGTTTATCTTCACAGTTTATTTTCAACTTGGATTTTCCATAATGTTCATGTATGAGTTAAAACGTTTGTACAGTATTTAGTTTAAATTGCTGTTGCCACTTTGCGATAGATAAGTTACTTTTGGGTTGCAGTGTGGGCACTCGGCCTCCAAAAGGTTCGCCACCACTGTCCTAATCTAATGTCCCACCATTGCTAGGTTCATGTAAATTTGTCTCCACCCGTTACCACACCTACATTCTGGTCCATGGCCCACCCATTTTTTCGGAGCGGCGCGATAAGCGCGACGCACAACGTGATCCTCATATTTTTGGCACGCTAGCTGCAGTGTGCTGAATTCTGCTGCCTACAGTATGTACAGTATACGCTGTTCTCTAGTGCCTGCACTGTGTGCTGATCTACCTCCAGTGTGTACAGTGTAAGGTGTTACTCTGTGCCTTTACTGATTGTAAACCAGCTGTATTGTATGCTGATCCCTGCTACTTTCAGTATGTACAGTATTAGCTGTAAAGCCTGGTACACACATACAATTTTGATTAGCCAATATTAGCTCTGTTCATAAAATTCATTATCTGTTGGCCCACTTACTGCACGGGGGTGGTAAAATTGGTGGTCAGTGATTGACCAATCAAAATTGTATGTGCGTATACATCTTTGATCTATGCCTTTACTGATTGTAAATTATCTAAATAAAGGACTGGGGGCTCCATCCAATATTTCGATGGGCAGGCCCGTTATCTGTAGCTTACACCGCTGCTAAGTTCATGTACATTTGGCCCCACCCATGGCCACGCCCACTCACCGCATGGCCACGCCCATTTTATACCTCCCCACCTGGTGCCCCCAATCTCCAAGGACCCTAGAAACGCCCCTGGTCTCAAGTCTTTTGCAGTCTCCAAGAGGTTTTCTTCCAAGTTTGCTCTGTATTTGGCTCCATCCATCTTCCCATCAACTCTGACCAGCTTCCCTGTCCCTGCTGTAGAGATGTACCCCCGAGCATGATGCTGCCACCACCATATTTGACAGAAGGGATGGTGTGTTCAGAGTGATGTGCAGTGTTAGTTTTCCGCCACACATAGCGTTTTGCATTTTGGCCAAAAAGTTCCATTTTGGTCTCATCTGACCAGAGCACCTTCTTCCACATGGTTGCTGTGTCCCCCACATGGCTTGTGGCAAACTGAAAATGAAATTTCTTATGCTTTCTGTTAACAATGCCTTTCTTCTTGCCACTCTTCCATAAAGGCCAGCTTTGTACAGTGCATGACTAATAGTTGTCCTATGGACAGAGACTCCCACCTGAGCTGTAGATCTCTGCAGCTTGTCCAGAATCACCATGGGCCTCTTCACTGCATTTCTGATCAGCGCTGTCCTTGTTCGGCCTGTGAGTTTAGGTGGATGGCCTTGTCTTGGTAGGTTTACAGTTGTGCCATACTGCTTCCATTTCTGAATGATCGCTTGAACAGTGCTCCGTGGGATGTTCAAGGCTTTGGAAATCTTTTTGTAGCCTAAGCCTGCTTTAAATTTCTCAATAACTTGATCCCTGACCTGTCTTGTGTGTTCTTTGGACTTCACAATGTTGTTGCTCCCAATATTCTCTTAGACAACCTCTGAGGCCCTCACAGAGCAGCTGTATTTGTATTGACATTAGATTACACACAGGTGCACTCTATTTAGGCATTAGCACTCATCAGGCAATGTCTATAGGCAACTGTCTGCACTCAGATCAAAGGGGGGCAAATAAGTATGCACACACCACTTTGCAGTTATTTATTTGTAAAAAATGTTTGGAATCATGTATGATTTTCATTCCACTTCTCATGTGTACACCCCTTTGTGTTGGTCTTTCATGTAGAATTCCAATAAAATTGATTCATGTTTGTGGCAGTAATATGACAAAATGTGGAAAACGTCAAGGGGGCCGAATACTTTTGCAACCCACTGTATATAAATATATATATATATATATATATATATATATATATGTATCGGGTCCCGTTGGTTTGGCCAATCAAGAGAAGAGTAGCTGCTGCTGCTGGAGAGATAGATAAATAGTGCACCTCACTTGCGTCAGACTGGCCGCGACTGGAGGAAGTTACAGGACCCAGTACTGGAACTGGAGGCAGCGGAGTACGGTGGCGTGGGAGTGATCTTTATTCCCATACTAGGCATGTGTTAAAACAAGTCAACTACAATTGGATACATACATAGATGCCTGTATGTGCAATGGATACTGCTGCAAAACATTTATACATACAAAGGAGTGAACAAGGCTATATCACTGCTCAAATATAAGGAGCTCTCTATCGTCAACAGGTCCTCTCCCAATAATGCATTTAGTCCAAGTTGTAATAAAAAGGCATTAATGAGAGGCAAGTTCATTAATTTGGCATATCGGGAAAAGAGGAACAGCAACTTATCCTATAAAACTAAACCCATCCGTCCTCGTTGGTGCTGTACATACACCCCCTGTGAAAAGTAATTTTAATGAAAGGATGAAACATTTTTTTTCTCCTAGAAGAAAACTTAGTAGTAAAAAGTGAATCTAATGAGGGCTCAGGGCCCATAAGCAATTCACTTTTTATCTTGCTTTTTTTTCTTAGGAGATAATTTTTCATCATCACTTAAAAAAACTTTTCAGCATTTTGCAATTGAAAAAGTACCCCCAAATAGGTGAAAAGGTACTGTCAAATTTTGAGGGGAGAAAGGGTGAATTGCATATGGGCCCATGTTCAATAAACTTTTTTTCTCCTGAGTTTTACCCTAGAAGATCTTTTTTCATCTTGTATTAACCTTCCTGACTGTACTCGGGCTATGCTGCGCAGGAGGATTTCTCAGACCCTGCTGGGCCGATTTGCATAAGTTTTTTTTTGCAACACGCAGCTAGCACTTTGCTAGCTGCATGTGCATTCTGATCGCTGCCGCTCCGCGCTAATTTGCCGCCGATCGCCACGCTGCACCGCCCCATCCCCCCCCCCCCGACCCCCTGCGCTGCCTGGCCAATTAGTGCCAGGCAGCGCTGAGGGGTGGATCGGGACTCCCTTTGACGTCACGACGTTGATGTCGGTGACGGGGGAAGCCCTCCAGGAAATCCTGTTCTTTGAACGGGATTTCCTGATCTAAGATTGCCGTAGGCACAGCGGCTATCATGTAGTGAGCCCTACATGATTTAACAAAAACATTTTTTAAAAAACACTGCTGCGCTGCCCCCTGGCGGCTTCTAATAGACCACCAGGAGGGTTAAAGGGAACCTGAAGCGAGTAAAATTATTTAAACTAAACACATGGCATAGCTGCAAATGAATATTACATGCTAACCTCACCCTCAGTTCCTCTCAGAAGCTCACCATTTTCTTCTCACAGTGATCCCTTCCAGTTCTGACAATATTTTGTCAGAACTGAAATATACCAGCTGCTGTCAGTTATATATCAGCAGCTGTCAGTTACAACTGAATGTGCAAGGTAACAACTGAATGGGCAGCATGGTGGCGTAATGGTTAGCTCTCTCGCCTTGCAGCGCTGGGTCCCTGGTTCCCTGGTCCCTGGTTCAAATCCCAGCCAGGGCACTATCTGCAAAGAGTTTGTATGTTCTCTCCGTGTCTGCGTGGGTTTCCTCCGGGCACTCTGGTTTCCTCCCATATTCCAAAAACATACAGATAACTTAATTGGCTCCCCCTAAAAAATTGGCCCTAGACTACAGTAGTTACACTACATAATATAGACATATGGCAATGATAGGGATTAGATTGTGAGCTCCTTTGAGGGACAGTTTGTGACAAGATATATATATATATATATATATATATATATATATATATATATATATATATATATACACTGTACAGCGCTGCATAATATGTCGGTGCTATATAAATACTAAACAATAATAATAATAATAATGTCCATGTTTCCATATGGCTCAAGTGGGTGATATTACAGTTTAATAGTGTGCAGGCCAGGAAGCTGTTATAGGGTAATTGCCATTTTTAAAATGGAGGACGGAGAATTCTATTGATCACAGTGGACATATGGGATGCAAGAGAGGAAAAAGAGACTGAGGCGTAGACTACACAGGAGGTAAGTATGACCTGTGTATGGTTATTTTGACTTTTTTTTCAGTTCAGGTTCTCTGTAAAGATAATTTTTCAGCGTTGAACAATTATTAAAAAAGAAAGTGAAAAGTACTCTCAAAACTATTTTGAGTTGTGTTTTGCTTGCTGGAAGTTTAAAGGGCATTTTATTTACAAGTGATAAAAAATATCACCTAGTAAAAAAGTTAATGGCATATGGCCCCAGGTGTCTTGTTTGCTCGAAATGGGCATTACAGAGTCTTAAAAAGAGTGTCCTTTCTCTTTAACCTTTTAACCACCAATTTAAGTATTGGCTTGCAAATGCTCCAGGCTGATTTATTTTAGAAAATTTAATTTTATTCCATGATATTTCCTTGCTACTTTGTGAAACACACACCATTACATATACTGTATAATGTCAATAGACAATCCATGATTTGGGATTTTTCTTCCATTACAAAGTTCAATTCACACAAGTTTCTGTTTTACTGCAGTTGTGTATTTTGCTGAAAATACAAACATTGCTTGAAAAAAACAAACAAGAAATCATGTGCAAGAAAATCCGAGCAAGAACATGTTCAAATAGTGATGCAAAAATACAGAAATGGCCATGATGTTGCACGGTAAATTGTGGTGTAATTACAATTATAAGACTCAAGCCACAGTACAAGGGCTGAAACAATAAAACATAAACAAAAGTAGACAGTGTAGGATGCAGTGTAATAGTGTGTGTCCACCACAAGAGGACAGTGTAGGAAGGCAAGTGAGATACAGTAGCAGAGGACTTGACTTGTGCTATCAGTTGCTATATAGCACAAAGTCACATGATTGCACGGCATTCCAAGAATTCTCAGCAGTACTGCTGCACTGTTATCTCATGCAAGAAAACTTGTGTGCAGCTCCTAAATAGGTCAAAGTTCATAAATACAATTTCTGCAGGGTTACCTTATTAGAGGCTTGAATATAGAGAAACATGACTTTTAAAACCTCCAGTTACCTATTTTAATTCTCATTAGTTGTAGGCATAGCTATTACCATGCCTGGAAAAAATAGCAGAACTATCAATGAGGGCACAAATGTTGGATAAAGTCTATGTACCCAATTTGAACTGGGTGATCCACTTAGATGAGATATTAAGCATCTTCTAAAATATTTAAGAAGTCTTTTGAATTTGATTTTTTTTCTACCAGATAGATCAAAGCCAAAGAAAATATATAGTGATATAGTGATATTTTTATTTGCATGTATTTATTTCTTAATGCATTAAGCAAATTTGAAATGGCATAAGTCTGTACTTTGACCTAATTAGATGGAATAACACATTCGTCTAATATAAGGTAACCTAGTCTCATCACTATAAATTCTATTTAAATAAACATTTTCATGCCCTTGAAAGCATTCTACTCAGTTTATTAAAAGTAATTAACAAGCATTATTAATTAATGCTGAAAGTTCTCGGTTTATGCAGTTTATCTTAAAATAAGTTTACGTTTCTCTTAAAATGTTGTGACATTACTTAGGTGCAAAAACTACTCTTTAATAGTAATACCTTTCTGCCATTGATATCTGCCTGTCAACGTCATTATATCTATGTCACTGATATCTGCTTGTCATCAATATTTTCCTATAAGTGGTATTACCTACAATTCATTGATACCTGTTTACTGTTCTATATTCCAGTTGTGGCCATTATATAAAGATAGTAGTGTGTTAACATCCCAGTTTTTTTATTTTTATTTACCTATATATAAATTTCAGAATTCTATTTGCTTTAGCTGATGCTGCTCGGCATCAAATACAGTTGCTGCCTTCCTCCTTTCAGTCCTTCTTCAAGTCTGATGTCTACTGTAGTATATAATTACCTTCAGAAATGTTGATAATTCTACATAATTTTGTATTATTTATGGAGATGGCAATATTGCTCTGTGGCGTAGTCGGAGCAGTGCTTTTTGGCGCAGCCAGATTTGGGCGCAGCCACCGCCACCATAGGCTACAATAGGAATCACAACTGAGCGGCGCTCAGTGAGTAACGTCGGCATCATCAGAAAACGGAGCCGAGGTTGCTTAAAAAACACAATAATTCAGCCTCCAGCAATCGCTAGAAACCGAATTATATAATTCCCCCGCTATCCATGGCAGCCTGGAGGGGGAATAGTATTTAATACGGCCCGGACTTGTGCAGCAGCAGGATCAACCATATACCGGCTGTATCCTGCGCCCAAGTCTACCGCGCCAATTTCAAATGTATGCAGCGTAGTGGTTTGCACTCTCGCCTTGCAGCGCTGGGTTCCCGGTTTCTAATCCTAGCCAGGTCAACATCTGCAATAAGTTTGTATGTTCTCCCCGTGTCTGCATGGGTTTCCTCCGGGCACTCCGGTTTCCACCCACATACCAAAAACATACAGATAAGTTAATTGGCTTCCACCTAAAATTGGCCCTAGACTATGATACATGCACCACGTGATACAATACATGCATAATATGTCTGCGCTATACAAATAAATACATAAATAATTGCATTCTGTTGCATCAACAAGGTCATAAATAAATACAGTAAAAAATATCTGGACCCAGCACTAAGTGCAATACTCCACTACTAATGGTTTCCAACTCTTAGCATAACCCATTTACTACTACTTTTTGTCTTCTGTCCTAACTCTCCACTCATGTGCACAATTATTCCCCTTTTCTCTTTCCCATATTTCTCAGCTTCTGACATTGTTTATTTGAAATTAGGTTATTTGAAATTAGATACCCTAGGTTACTGTTAGCTTACTCACTAGGGATATTAATAGGTCTGTAATTTTTAATTGGTATGTTTACTTTCTTTAATAATGACAGAACACCAGCTATATTCCTATCATATGGAACAGATCTGCCTGAAACAGAGATAATCAAAGAAAATATGATAGAGTGGCCCATCAATAGCATAGCTCCACAATTGTCTCCACTGTGCTTCCTGTCCAGTTTGCAAAGCACCCTTGTTTATGGTCAATTAACCTTTCCTCACCTCCTGCTACCAGGAGGATGTGGGGGAGGAGATAGTACAGGAGGAACTTATAAACTTAGGGCAAAATCTGGAAGCTCCCTTTAATAAGTGTATCCCCAACCAATCCCAAGAGTGTTCTGCAAAAGAAAGGAAGAATTTACTGCCCCTCCTTTGCAGAGCTCTCCCAACCTTGTGGAATATGTGGCCTGGTTTTGCTTAAAGTGGATCCGAGATGAAAAACTAACTATAACAAGTAACTTGTCTATATTTCTTATCTAAAGCTTAGATATTTTACACAGCAAATCTAGCTGCACACAGCTTTAACAGAATATGAAGATTTTTTCCTGTGATACAACAGCAGCCATGTTGTTTGTAGACATTACACAGAGGCAGGCTTATCTGCATCTTGAGCAAAAAAAAAAAAATAATAATCCTCCCTCCTCCTCCTTTCTCTGAAATCTCTGGCTAGTAATACCCCCCACTCCTCCTGCCCAGACTGAGCTCCCATGAGCCCTTGCTACTGTCTGAAAGTGCCTTGGCTCTCTGAAAACCTGTGGACGTGGCTTGTTTAGTTTATAGGGAATTAGAGTATTGAAACAGAAACAAAAAAGTATTTGGCTTGAGGAATGCCCTATAAACAATAGGAAAGGAACACAATTATGCAATGAGTAAACGTTCATCTCGGATCCACTTTAAGGAGTTTAACCCCATGCTAGGAAAAACTGAATTCTTAGAAAAATATCAATCCACATGGAGCACAAGCTTGGGAGAGGGGACTTGGCCCTGTTAATTTTAAAAAAATGTCTCAAAATGTGCACTTTCTCTTTCAATTTAAGTCACCGACTGACTTGGGAAAAATTATATTGTAGATGAAAACATTGGGATGCTAATGAGCTAAAGCCACAACGTGACAACAATACAAGTTTAAAACATAGCCATTGAATTTTTGCAACATCTAAGCTCTTCTTAAAACTTTTTATGACATAACCCCCTTTATGGCTCTGACATAAAATGCAGATTTGGTCATGACATCATGTTTAGAAGCTTTATAATTAACCTGGAAAGTCAGCACTACAGACTTCATGAGCAAAAGTGCACAAATTGATATGAAAAATTAGTTTTCAGACAAAACTGGGATTTAGTAATTCTGATCATTCCTATTGTCTTAGCCAAATTAAGCAAAGCAGATTCAAATCTTTTTACTGCAAAGTTATGTCTTATAGATGTGATACTATTCTTCCTTAGGAATGCAGTGTTTGCTTATCGCCATTCACCAAACACAATGTTTTTTATTACATTAATCCGAATAATATTTTCTAATAGCCTTCTGACTTATCTGAATAGTCTTTATCAAAACATAAACATATATATATATATATATATATATATATATATATATATATATATATATATATATATATATATATATATATATATTGGACAGTAGTAGTGGCCTTCTTTTTGCAATCTTGCAATGCAACCTTTTAAGTTCCTAAAAACTGTAGGTGTGGTTGGTTATCCAGCCATGTAGATGCTACTGCAGTGGACCAAAAGGGAGTGCTCCCATTTGTGACAATGTGTAGCCTTGCCGACCTAAATGTTTTGTCCACCCACCAGACGGATTTGTAATGCCATCACTGCCTTGTACCTTACCTACAATTTAATTGTCAATGGCTAAGCTCCTGCACAGTGAGCTCTTCATCAAGTTTGTCCTTAGCATTAAATGGCATTAAGGGCAGCTGCTGTGATATTTGCACAGGATTCAAGGCCAGAACAGTGTTCAGAATCAGCTTTATTCCCCAAGTACGACAGTTGTTTCACCCAGAATTATTTGTGGTACACTCAGTTTAATATAGTGCAGTTTACAGACAGTGAGTAACAACATAGAAGACAGAGGAGGTTGAAGAAATGACTGCCAGGGTAGGAGGGGTGATGTTAGCCCTAGACATCAGTCTAGAGGTGTGGCGGAGATCTAGTGATGGCAGGGGTGACCTGATAATCCTCTCTGCAGCGTTAAGTACTCTTTGAAAATTGTGCCTGTCATTTGCAGTGGCTCCTGCATACCAGACAATAATGGAGGAGCATAGGATAGATTCAATAGTATGAGTGTAGAAGCTGGTCAGCAGTACTGTCGGCATTCCAAACTTCCATCCATATCTCCCTTCTGCTTGCTGCTGCACAAACCACGTACACAGAAAGCTATGTTCTGGCACATTTCTCTCACAGCTAGCATTACGTTTTTCAGCAATCCATGGTACAGTAGCTCTTCAGTGGGATCAGACGGGCTAGTTTTTGTTCCCCATGTGCATATATAAATCTTGGGTGTCCACAACACCCAACATTCAATGTTCAAAGAAAAGGTTTGCACAGAAATGGGAGACACCATAATCATAACCATACAGAGTGTTAACAGTTAGGTAAGTAAGGTAAGATTACCCCTGTCAGCCTATTCCAAGCCACTCCTTGGAGTACCCTTTAACAAATAAGACTATTTTCCAAACTGATTAAAAAATAGTAATCTTTTTAAAGCCAGTTTAATTACAGGATTTTTCCAAAAGATCCCCAAAACCGAGTAAGGCATAAACGGCGCAGGAAATTTGGGCACACCAGGTGCCGCCATAGGCCATAATTTGAATTGTGCCTGTATTGGCGGTCAGTCAGTAAATTGTTAAAATACAGAGCCCAAATTAAAATAAAAACAGCAAAATTCACCTGCCATCAATAGCTGGCAGCTGAATTACCTCTTACCCCAGAGTCCACGGCAGCCTGGAGGGGGGGAAAGTAAGTTTTGACTTTACCCTGTGCCCATATTTTCCAGTGCCTTAATTACATGTACACCCCAAAACAACCTCATAGCTCTCCATTCAGAATATTGTAGTTCTAGGAGCAGCTAATCTAGCTACAGTTGTTTTTTTTACAAATCTGGGCATAACTACACTAAGCAAAAATATAAAAGCAACACTTTTGGTTTTGCTCCCATTTTGCATGAGCTGAACTCAAAGATCTGAAACATTTTCTATATACACAAAAGACCCATTACTCTATTGTTCACAAATCTGTCTAAGTCTGTGTTGGTGAGCACTAGTGATGGCCCGAACCTCCGATTTTAGGTTCGCGAACCTCCCGTGAAAGTTTGGTTCGCGTAAAGTTTCGCGAACCGCAATAGACTTCAATGGGGAGGCGAACTTGGAAAACTAGAAAAATGTATGCTGGCCAAAAAAGTGATGGGAAAGATGTTTCAAGGGGTCTAACACCTGGAGGGGGGCATGGCAGAGTGGGATAGACGCCAAAAGTCCCGGCGAAAAATCTGGATTTGACGCAAAGCAGAGTTTTAAGGGCCGAAATCACATTGAATGCTAAATGGCAGGCCTAAAGTGCTTTAAAACATCTTGCATGTATATACATCAATCAGGGAGTGTAATTGGAGTACTGCCTCACACTGACACACCAAACTCACTGTGTAACTAGAGATGAGCGTAATGACCTAATTACGATTTCGCGAAATTTCGCGTAATTAGTGTAATTACGATTATGGCCGTAAGTACATAATCGTAATGAAGAAGGATTTCGCGAAATTTCGCGTAAGCGTAATTTTCGCGTAATTTTCGCATTACAGTCGTATCATGCCGTAATTTCGCTTTAAACGCTACCGGAATTTCGCGTTAAACCGTAACGCTCCGTATAATATAAAAAAGCCGCCGACTTTAAGGGTTAATAGCAAAGCCCCCTTAAATGCTAAGAGCCTCAAATTTGGAGAATATATTAAGGAGATCAGGAGGAATAAGAGGAAACATTTTTTTTTCAAAAAGACCTTATAGTTTTTGAGAAAATCGATGTTAAAATTTCAAAGGAAAAATGTAAACATTTAAAAACCCGCCGACTTTAACGGTTAATAGCAAAGCCTGCTTAAAGTCTAGGAACACCAAATTCCCAGGGTATATTAAGGGGATCAGTGGGAATAAGAGGAAACATTTTTTTTTCAAAAAGACTTTATAGTTTTTGAGAAAATCGATTTTTAAGTTTCAAGGGTGAAAATGTCTTTTAAATGCGGAAAATGTCAGTTTTTTTTGCACAGGTAACAATAGTGTATTATTTTCATAGATTCCCCCAAGAGGGAAGAGTTTTACTTACTTCGTTCTGAGTGTGGGAAATATATAAAAAAAATGATGTGGGGTCCCCCCTCCCAGACCTCTTTAACCCCTTGTCCCCCATGCAGGCTGGGATAGCCAGAATGCGGAGCACCGGCCGCGTGGGGCTCCGCACCCTGACTATACCAGCCCGCATGGTCCATGGATTGGGGGGTCTCGGAAGGGGAGGGGCAGCCAAGCTTTCCCCTCCCCCTCCGAGCCCTTGTCCAATCCAAGGACAAGGGGCTCTTCTCCACCTCCGATGGGCGGTGGAGGTGGAGGCCGCGATTTCCTGGGGCGGAGGTTCATGGTGGAATTTGGGAGTCCCCTTTAAAAAGGGGTCCCCCAGATGCCCACCCCCCGTCCCAGGAGAAATGAGTATAGAGGTACTTGTACCCCTTACCCATTTCCTTTAAGAGTTAAAGTAAATAAACACACAGACACTTAGAAAAAGTATTTTAATTGAACAAAAAACATAACCACGAAAAAAGTCCTTTAATATTCTTAATTAACCATTAATACTTACCTGTCCCTTTAAATAAATGATCCCTCGCAATATCCTCGGAAATGTTCTATCAGTTACAATGTAACAAAGTTATTACAATGTAACAACTTTGTTACATTGTAACTACGCCGCACCCGACGTCACTCACCGCCGCCGCCGCCGCCGCGTCTGTGCTGCAGGACCCGACAGAGCTCTGAGCATCTTTGTATTTGGGCTCCAAGGAGCCCCATTGGTCCTTAGCAGACCAATGGGGTTCCTTCTGATTTGAAGGAACCCCATTGGTCTGCTAAGGACCAATGGGGCTCCTTGGAGCCAAAATACAAAGATGCTTTAGAGAGCTCTGAGCTATAGCTCAGAGCTCTGTCGGTCCGTGCAGCGCAGACGCGGCGGCGGTGGCGGCGGTGAGTGACGTCGGGTGCGGCGTAGTTACAATGTAACAAAGTTGTTACATTGTAATAACTTTGTTACATTGTAACTGATAGAACATTTCCGAGGCTATTTCGAGGGATCATTTATTTAAAGGGTCAGGTAAGTATTAATGGTTAATTAAAAATATTAAAGGACTTTTTTCGTGGTTATGTTTTTTGTTCAAATAAAATACTTTTTCTAAGTGTTTGTGTGTTTATTTACTTTTAACTCTTAAAGGAAATGGGTAAGGGGTACAAGTACCTCTATACTCATTTCTCCTGGGAGGGGGGGTGGGCATCTGGGGGACCCCTTTTTAAAGGGGACTCCCAGATTCCACCATGAACCTCCGCCCCAGGAAATCGCGGCCTCCACCTCCACCGCCCATCGGAGGTGGAGAAGAGCCCCTTGTCCTTGGATTGGACAAGGGCTCGGAGGGGGAGGGGAAAGCTTGGCTGCCCCTCCCCTTCCGAGACCCCCCAATCCATGGACCATGAGGGCTGGTATAGTCAAGGTGCGGAGCCCCACGCGGCCGGTGCTCCGCATTCTGGCTATCCCAGCCTGCATGGGGGACAAGGGGTTAAAGAGGTCTGGGAGGGGGGACCCCACGTCGTTTTTTTTTAATATTTCCCACACTCAGAACGAAGTAAGTAAAACTCTTCCCACTTGGGGGAATCTATGAAAATAATACACTATTGTTACCTGTGCAAAAAAAACTGACATTTTCCGCATTTAAAAGACATTTTCGCCCTTGAAATTTAAAAATCGATTTTCTCAAAAACTATAAGGTCTTTTTGAAAAAAAAATTTTTCCTTTTATTCCCACTGATCCCCTTAATATACCCTGGGAATTTGGTGTTCCTAAACTTTAAGCAGGCTTTGCTATTAACCGTTAAAGTCGGCGGGTTTTTAAATGTTTACATTTTTCCTTTGAAACTTTAACATCGATTTTCTCAAAAACTATAAGGTCTTTTTGAAAAAAAAAATTTTCCTCTTATTCCTCCTGATCTCCTTAATATATTCTCCAAATTTGAGGCTCTTAGCATTTAAGGGGGCTTTGCTATTAACCCTTAAAGTCGGCGGCTTTTTTATATTATACGGAGCGTTACGGTTTAATGCGAAATTACGGTAGCGTTTAATGCGAAATTACGGCATGAAGGAAACGCGAAATTACGCGTTGAAAATTACGCTTACGGTATTTTCAATTACGATTTTAATGGCAATTACGCTACTGTAATTTCGCATCGTAATCGCAAATTTCGCATGCGTAATTTTAGTAATGCGAAATTACGAAAATTTCAGCTCAACTCTATGTGTAACGCACTGCAAACAGCTGTTTGTGTAGTGACAGCCGTGCTGGACTGGTGCGCACCATGGCCAGAATGCAGGCCATGGCGGTTTTCAAGCCCATATGGTTGCCGGGCTGAGGTAGCTGAATGACAGAACAGTGACTGTCCAGATGCCCAGCTGTCCACAACGAAGCAACGATCTTATTATCTTGGGTGTGCCCCCCCCCGAAACACTCATATAGCCGGCGGTCATTGCTTTATTGTAATACGCAAGCCCCTTCACTGCGGCGAGGTAATGATCACAAAGGGGAATTGGCACATGTACATGCCTTTTGTTTTGTTGTTGCAGCTGCAGTGCAGCCAGAAAAATTAGGCAGGCATGTACATACACCAGAAAAATTATTATAGGGGCTGCTGCTAGCAGTGGCCTTAAAAATTCAGGAATCCGCCTGTCCAGAGTCCTGGACCCTGCTTGTGGTGGCGGAGAAGGCAGTCAAGCGGCCTGCAGACAGAGATGCTGTGTGGGGAGTGACTTAGTCTTGGGGCAGACAGTCACACAGCGTGCAGGCATAGATGCTGTGTGTGGGGACTGACTTAGTCTTCAGGCAGGCCTGACCGTGCTTTGCAGACCACATGGTCAAATGGTCCCTTGACCCAATGCTGTGTGCCAGAGATGACACCACTTGCCTTTCAACATCACGGTACAGTTTGGGTATCGCCTTTTGTGAGAAATAATTGCATGTCTTCCACTGCGGTGTGTGGATTTTACTTTTGTGTGCTGCTTTCCCTCAGGTGTTTATCCCATTGCAGTTTGTGCTTTCTAATCATGTGCCTTCATAAGGTAGCTGTCCCTACGCAGGTCTTGGTCTTTCCACGGCTCAATTTTCAATTTCCTGGGATGATGGCACTTTGGTGGTGGCGGCCGACTGAGTGTTAAGTATGCAGTGATGGGTATTACATGTGCACCTGTCACACTCAGATAGGTACCGGATAGGCACAGTGACACTGCGTGCGCTCACGTGGGAAGGTGGGTGCACTGAAGTGTACAACAGGTAGTAGGTATATGAAGTGATGGGTATTACATGTGCACCTGTCACACACAGACAGGCACAGTGACACTGACTGACAGGGCTGTATATAATGCAAGTGGGCCACACACACACACAAAAAAAAAAAATAGATCACAAGAACAAGATTAGCTCTTAAAAGAGCTTGTGAGGGCTTTTTTTTTAGCAATAACAATCAGCCAGGAGCAAGCTAACAAGCCTACAAGAGCCTAACTAAGCTTTCCCTATGAGAGTCTGCAGCAGCTATCCCTTCACTAATTACTGCAGGCACACAAGTGAGTCCACTGCCTGACGCTGCCTGCCTTTTATAAGGAGGGGGGGCTCTAGGAGGGAGTGTAGCCTAATTGGCTACAGTGTTCCTGCTGACTATGATGTATTGTAGAGGGTCAAAGTTGACCCTCATGATGCACTATGGGGGCGAACCGAACTTCTGGAAAAGTTCCCGGTTTGCCGCGATCGCGAACCACGCAAGTTCGCCGGGGAACCGTTTGCCGGTGAACCCTTCGGGCCATCTCTAGTGAGCACTTCTCCTTTGCCGAGATAATCCATCCCACCTCATGGGTGTGGCATTTCAAGGTGCTGATTAGACAGCATGAATATTGCACAATATTCCACAGTAAAAGGCAATTCTGAAGTGTGCACAGTTTTGCCTTACATCTCCGTTGCATACTGTTGATCAGGTTGTGGATTGGGGCCTTTGGAATGTTGATCCACTCCTCTTTAATAGCTGTGCAAAGTTGTTGAATATTGGCAGGAACTGGAACACGCTGTCGCATACACCGATTCAGAACATCCCAAACAAGCTCAGCGGGATACATGTCCGGTGAGTATGCTGACCATGCAAGAAATGTGATATTTTCAGCTTCCAGGAATTGTGTACAGATCCTTGCCATATGGGACCGTGCATGATCATGCTGCAACATGACATGATGTTGTAGATAAATGGCACAACAATGGGCCTCAGGATCTCATCATGGTATCTCTTTGCATTCAAAATGCCATCAATAAAAATGCACCTGTGTTCGTTGTCAATAACATAGACCTGCTCATACCATGACCCCACTGCCACCATGGGCCACTCAATCCACAACGTTGATGTCAGCAAACCGCTCAACCGCACGTCACCATACATGCTGTCTGCCATCTGACCTAAACAGTGAAAACTGGGACTCCATAAACAGAACACTCCAACATGCCATATACCATCAAACATGAGCATTTTCCCACTCCAGTCAGCTAAGACGTCAAACTGCAGTCAGGTCTAGACCCTGATAAGGATGATGAGCCTGCAGATGAGCTTCCCTGAGAATTATTTGGTAATGAAAACTGATTGTTGCTGTTGCTGCAGCAGTTCGGGTGGCAGGTCTCAGACGATCGTGGAGACGAACATGCTGAATGAGGAGGTCCTGGGCTGGTGCGGTTACACATGGTCTGTAGTGGAATGTACTGCAATATTCTGTGAAATGCTTATGGAAGAGAAATGAACAATAATTTCACAGCTCTGGTAGAGATTCCTGCAGTCAGCATGCCAATTGCACACTCCCTCAAACAATGCAACATCTGTGGTATTGTGCTGTGTGATCAAACTGCACATTTCAAATTGGCCTTTTATTGTAGCCAGTCTAAGTCACACCTGTGCAACAGTCATGCTGTCTAAACAGCACCTTCATATGCCACACCTATTAGGTGGGATGGATTATCTCGGCAAAGGAGAAGTGCTCACTAACACAGATTTAGACAGGTTTGTGAACTATGTTTGAGAGTAATGGTTCCTTTGTGTATATGTAGAAAATGTTTCAGATCTTTGAGTTCAGCTCATGCAAAATGGGAGCAAAACCAAAAGTGTTGTGTTTATGTTTTTGCACAGTGTATTGTATATTACAGTAATTGTATACTTTTGATACATTCTCTAATTCTAGATATCATTAGGGACAAATGTAAGATTAATTTGAGATTTTATGGAAAGATATATGCATTCTGAGATATTATTTTTATTGGGAATGGAAAGGGCCACAGAATAAAAACATTAACTTCAACTGAAAAGGGTGAAGGCCCTCTCAAAATGCTGGTACTATGTGGCCTCCCAAATATCTCAAGATTTTGGAGTGGGGTTATCAATCCTCTCCTACTATTTGGGTTACAATAGGAAAAAGTAAGTGTAAGCCATGTTGCTTTAGACATTTACCCTGGTATTCCGAGTTACATTTACTGGAACCTAAGTGCCACAGATCTTAAATGATGTCCTCTCTAGAGCTATGGGGTCCGTCTAGGATAAGATAGGTTAAATGGCTTCCTCCTCAGTTATACTCCCTCATTTTTATAATCCTACCTTCTCTATGTGGTTGATATGAGACAGATTTAAAATGAACCTAATGGTCCCCCGCAGACATCCTGTGCCAGTGCAGCCACTCACCGATGCTCTGTTCCCTACCTCAGATTCACTTCCGGAATTTACGACTTTAAAGTCAGAAAACCACTGCACCTGTGCAGCGGCGTCCTTGCTCCTACTGACGTCACCAGAAGTGTACTGCGCAGGCGCAGACCGTACTGGGTCTGCGCCGTACGCTCCCAGTGACGTCAGCAGGAGTGAGTACACGGCAAAGCAGATGCAGTGGTTTTCCGACTTTAAAATCGTAAATTCCGTAAGTGAACCCGCGATGGGGACCGGAGCATCGGTGAGTGTCTGCGGGGCACAGGACGTCTGTGGGGGACCATTAGATGCCCCAGGTAAGTTCAACTCTTTTTCCCCCTACCCCCCTACAGTACTCCTTTAATATAACTTATATAAAGCTTCACCCCCTGGCTTTTCATGGTACACAGGAAGTGATCATCATTAATATTTCAAAACTATCTGTCAATAAATAAATAAAAGCCAATCTGTAGTAATGAATATATAACATATGGAATACAGTTTATATATGCAAGCACTTCACTGTATATTCAAGTTTAAAAGGGAACTGTAACAAAGCATAGTAGAATGCAGTTAATTATTCAGAATACCCATCTTTACATTAAATATCCTGGTTTCAGCATCAGAAACACATCCTATAGCTATGTATAGCTGCATATTGGTATGTAGCCTCACTCTCCCACTGAGACTAGATCTAGGTTGTTTATTATGTGCTTCCCTTCTGAGCATTCTGGGAGACCAGCTATGTTTTTGTACTGGCTTCAGAATGCTCAGTAACCAAACATTGTGCAGAGACCACTAAAGATGTTACCGCCTGTGATACATTTCAGAAAGTAATTCAAGGTGATGAAATATTTTACAATTTTACCTTAAAAATATATTCTTTTTATCTTAAAAACAAGATATATAATATGAAGACTTAAAAGATAATAGTACATTTTTTTATAGTAAATGCACTCTACTACTCTGAGAAAAGTATCTCTGACAGAATATTGCCTTCATCAAAAAACGTGTTTCCAAAACTGAATGCCATAGGAATGCTATGGTGTGTAGAAACATATTTATCTATGAAATTATTTTTGAGAGTGGTGAAATATTTCTATAACTATAGGTAGCTGAGCTTAGATTAGCTTCCCAATGGCTCTGCACTTAGAAAATACCCACACAAAAAAAAAATCAATATTAAAACATTTGAAGAACACAAATATGTTGGCTGCGTAATATGTTGGGGCTTAATAAATACAATAAATAAATAAATATATCATTAAAAAATGTTAAATAAGACTGTGCAGGGGCACAGATTCTGCCCATTACAAGTGTATTTAAAAAGCCGAGTTTTCCAGATTTTCCAGATCATTGTTTTTTTGTCTTTTTTTATTTTATATATATATATATATATACTGTATTATTATTATTATTATTTAGTATTTATATAGCGCCGACATATTACGCAGCGCTGTACAGTGTATATATATATATATTGTCTTGTCACTAACTGTCCCTCAAAGGAGCTCACAATCTAATCCCTACCATTGCCATATGTCTATATTATGTAGTGTAAGTACTGTAGTCTAGGGCCAATTTTTTTAGGGGGAGCCAATTAACTTATCCGTATGTTTTTGGAATGTGGGAGGAAACCGGAGTGCCTGGAGGAAACCCACGCAGACACGGAGAGAACATACAAACTCTTTGCAGATAGTGCCCTGGCTGGGATTTGAACCAGGGACCCAGCGCTGCAAGGCGAGAGAGCTAACCACTACGCCACCGTGCTGCCCATATAAAGTATTTAAATATGTTTCAAAATAGAGGTTGTGGTGGACTTACCTCCATAAATTTGGACACAGATTTGTGCAGATATCAAAAAAAGCAGTTCTATAAGTTGTCATGGTGATGTTTGCAGGAGCTCTGAGAAATGTTCTCTATAATATTGTTTGGTATAAATATAAATAAAATCAGATGTACTCTGAGCATGCTGTGTTATGCCTCCCAGATGCTCCACCTTATTTATTTATTGTATTTATTGTATTTATAAAGCGCCAACATATTACGCAGCGCTGAACATTAATTTAGGTTACAGACAATATTTAGGGGTGACATACAGCAATATGACAATACAGGAATACAAGAAAACCAGATCACACACCATAGTATGAGTACCAGGTAATGCTTAGTCAGTCACTGGATGGAGCATGGAGATTAGGCAAGTTAGGTTCACTCAGATGCATAGCATGGGTTCAAAGTAATGGAGGTGCAAGATCAGGTAGGACACAAAAGGAGGAGGACCCTGCCCAAAGGCTTACAATCTAAAGGGAGAGGTAAGGACACGAATGGTAGGGGACCTGAGTTCAGTTTAGAGCACTTGTGAGTGGTAGTGGGCCAGAGTGAAAAGGTGAGTTTTGAGGGCTTTCTTGAAGATGTTGAAGGAGGGGGCTGCCCTAATGGGTGGAGGTAGGGAGTTCCATAGTGTTGGAGCAGCTCTTGAGAAGTCCTGGAGGCGTGCATGGGACTGGGTGATGCGGGGGGCGGTTAGGCGAAGTTCATTGGAAGAGCGGAGTGAGCGGCTAGGTGTGTACCTCTGAGTAAGATCGGAAATGTAGGTTGGACAGGTTTTGTGGACAGATTTGTAGGTCAGACACAGTATCTTGAATCTGATTCTGGACTGGATAGGAAGCCAGTGGAGGGATTCTAGGAGGGGATCTGCCGTGGTGGAGCGATGGGAGCAGATGGGAGCGATGGGAGCTTATTGCCTGAGGAAGGGGGTATGCTCGCAAAGCGTGTGCATGTGGAGTGATTGTTGCTGTTTTTTTTTAATAAAGTACTGCTTTTTTGCAATCTACACAATCAGTGTCCGAATTTTGGGAGGTAAGTCCACCACATTCTCTTTTTTTAAAATGTATTTTATTCCTTTCCCTGCCAAGCATGTACTAAGCGCTGTGGCTATAGAAGGCTCTAACTGCCAACAACGTACCTAGTACATTATTTTGGCATTTTCCCCTGCTGGAAGCAGTGGGGAGGGGGGCCGACATCATTCGTCCCTCCCTCCACATGGGCCCACCACCTCTGCCTCCCTGCATGGCTGGAATAGTGGTCGGAGTGTAATTACTCACCCGATTTTATACCTGTGTCCCACGCTGGCAGCCATCTCCTCTCTTCCCTCTCTACTTCCTATATAACGCATGATTACATACTCATCATACAGAGATCGGGAGAGGAGAGAGGAACATGCTACCCCTGATGAGTCATTGATGACGAAACTGGTAGGGCTGAGCCTCAGGCGCGGTGTGTGGAGACGCTGAGTAGAGCGGCTGCGGTGAGGACGTCCTGGGATTAATTTAGGTGCGCATTGATTTTAAATACTTGTGAGTGCAATACTGTGAGTCTTTTTGCCTATTAAAACGGAATTATGCTATAGTAGCCTGTTTTTTTTTTTTTTTTTTAAGGCCATTCCTGTAACTGTACCAAGTGGAGAACTTTGGAGTGTGCACATTTAGTGCTGATAGCTGGTCAAAATAGGATCAGCCATATCATCTGGTGAGCCTGCATTTTTCCCATTGAGCACTGCGGTGTAAGCACTACTGGGAGTGGTGCACACTGTGTGCTGGTCTGGTGGTGGAGATTTGGGTATTTAAAGCAGGATCACTCTATGTCTTTCCTTGTATTTCCGAGTTGCATCTAGGAAGAAGGCGGTCTGATCGGAAGGATCCTTTGTTTGAACCCATTTGCTAAACTAAATCAGCCATATGCGCTGGTAAGAGTATTTTATACTACTATAAGGTCCATGTGAAAATTTTGAAGCTGTGTGGAAGGATACAAGTGGACTTATTGGGACTTTATATTGGTTTTATGTTTTTCTTCCCCTATAGGACTGTGATTTATGTATATTGGGCATAGACTGATTCAGATGTGAGCACTGTACTGTTTTGCAGTTTAGCATATACTTGTAACTCATTAGGGTGGCGATACCCCCCCCCCCCCCACGGTCCAGCGATCCATTACGGGAGTAGTCATTGTATTGTAAAACACACAGATAGAATCCTCTAGTGTGAAACAGTCACAGAAACAATACAATTTGAGAGGAGCTCACAGACCACTATTTCACAAAACCTAACGAGTGCAAAATGTCTAAAAACTGCTTGGCAGTAGATGTTCACATTTAGAACAAATCAGCTGGCAGGGAAAGGGTTAAATATTTTATTATTCTTGGCACCTTTGTACCATTGATCTCAAAATCAAAAAAGTTACCTGTTGGTCAGTCAACAAAACTGCCAACATTAAACCAATGAGTACATACAAAAAAGAAATGTGGCTGCTGGAAATAGCTACTAGTTGAATATAAATGGTAATTCTGATAGCAATACACTGGTAAATATTACCTATATTTTACTAAATCTAACCCTATTCTCACACAAGCTCTCCCTCTACCAATGCTTAAGCCTAACCACCCCCCTCCCCATGATGCTTACTCTAATCGCCCATCACTGATGCCTAATCCTGACCGACAACTCCACTGATGCCTAATCCTAACCAATCAACTGACCAATGCCTAACCCTAACAAACCTCATATTGATTCCTAACACTAATCCACCCCCCCCCCCCCCACAGCAAACCCGTCAATAACCGAGCCACCTTCACTGCAATAAAGCCATGATACACATAAGATATATGGTGCCAGAAAGTTTTGGTGCTCCACTGGCGCCCATGTTATTTGCAGCTATAAAGGGATTTTTGAGCACCTCAAGAGCCATGTAAAATAGCAGGGCCCCAACGCCAGTACTTCTGAAGACTCCAAAGGGAAAGACAATCCTCATACCATAAAACATACCATGAAGGTATTAGAAAAAGGTCTTTTCTCCAAGATAACCACTGTAAATGTTCAAAACAAATCCTCAACTTTCAATGGCTCCAGGCTATGAGTAAAGACACACCACTGTCTGAGACATGTCAGCCTTTTTGTCTGTCTTGCTTTGCTATTTAATAAAAGTGGATTCATTTTTACTGGAGCCGTTGAAGACTTGCTGATTTGTTTTGAACATTTACTTCTGAAGATTTGCAGAGGAGGGCTGAAGATGTATTTTATCAAGTGGTGAAAGAACTTCACCACGGGTGGAACTATAAGACAAAGAAAGGACTGGGAGCTAGTGATGATCATAATCTGCTAATTATGATTCCACTAAATTTCACATAAAATTTTGCAATTGCTGCCATACATAATTACGATTTGGAAATTCAGTTGATTTAACAGAAACCATTTATAATTTTGCGTAATTACACAAAATGATGAATGGATTTCTGTGAAATCAATTTAATTTTTAAATCATAAATATGTATGGCCGTAATTGCGAAATGTGCACAAAATTTAGCAAAATTGTAATTTGCAGATAACGATCATAACTACTTTCTGGTCCTCTCTCTGTCCCATGGTTCCAGCCCTGGTGAAGTTCTTTCATCACTTGGTGGAACACATCTTTGGCCCTCCTTGGGCAATCTACAGAATTAAATGTTCAAAACAAATCAGCAAGTCTTCAATGGTTCCAGTAAAAAACTTTTATTGTATAGCAAAGCAGGACAGGCATTTTGGTAATTATACCATGTATGAGCTTTTGCTATTAACCTCTAAAGTTGGCACAAAATTACGTAAAAACTATGCAAAATTACACATCATTGGTTCCTGCTAATGGTTACAAACTGATTAAGATTAAATTAAGATTAAAATGTAGCATTAAAAATTTGCATCATAATTGCGAATTATGATGCACAATTATGAATATGCAAAATGTGTGCTCATTACTACTGAGAAGACTCCATGGGATCAAGAGCCTTTCCTCTTCTTGGGTAAGTATCAAACAATTTTTTTTTCTTTTTACCCCGTGTCACATTTACTTTATTCAATAGAAAACCTACATATTTAAAAACCATCATAAGTGACAAGACAATATACTCTGTACAGCACTGCAGAAGATGTTGGCAATATATAAATACTAAATAATAATAATAATATTTGGCTTAAATGTGAGACTTTTTTTATGCTTGCATATTAGTAGTTTCAGTTTTCAATAACAACCCTAAACAACATCTAAGAGTCTTTCTAGAACAAGATATCTTACCCTGTTCCCATGACATATATTTATTAGTGTGCTTACTAAATCACACACCCTTGGACCCCTAAAATCCACAATAATCTCCACAATATTATCATGGAAATTAAAATCTATGTAGCGGATATCCATTTCCCACTATATCAGCGATTTTGTAACTGAACAACAATACATTTTTAGCGGGCTTGCATCAATACATAAGAATAGTCTTGGTGTAAAGGAATCACAGAATTCTGTGCCTGACTAGTTTATAAGTCGGCACAAAAAGCAAACAGTAACATTTATTGCATTCCTTCACACCTCCACATCTTCATTAATATTACTGCAATCTCACATTATTTGCCTGCAACACCTGCTCTGGTGAGTGTGCTGGGGTTATAAATATAAGGCAAAAAAGGGGGAGAGGACAGAAACCCCTTACAAAAAGCACCACTCAAGACAAAAATATCAATTTAGAAAAATCATAACAACTTTATTTCATAGATATTCGACATACCAAAACAGCACAAACAATTTAAAATCATCTAAAAAACACACGCAAACACACTAATATCAATAATGACCTAGCCAGAGTGTAATAATATGATCATGTAAACCTGCAAGATATAATAATCATTAGTAATATAACCTTTATCCTAGGTAATAATATATTCCATGAGCGGTTCAGATAATAAGCCCCATCATGGGTGAACCCGGGTTCAGTATGTATCTGTGCAAGAGAACTGTGCAAAAGAGCTATAAAGTGACTGTAAATGACAAGTACAAATTAATAATGATAAGTCACTCACTTAAACATGAAAACACTAGTGAAAAGATCAATCAACAATATGTTATATGCGCCAAAACCATGGATGTGCAAAGGATATATATAAATATAAATAAATATTAAAGTGCAAACAGTGCTATCAAAACTAAAATGTACACAGTAGTAGGTCTAGTGAGAAAAGTCAGGATCAGCCCATATAGACGGTGCAATAATTGAGTGAAAAACATAGGAGATACTTAGCCGCAGGGGCGGATTTACCATAAGGCACTCTAGGCACATGCCTACAGGCACCTGATGATGGAAAGGCGGCTCACTCCCCTCTCCAAGTGCCTCCCTCTTGATTACCTATGCAGAGTCCCGAGCAGAGCATAAATAAGAGGTTACTTACCCGGGACTCAGCATTGCACTGATGTGATCTCCCTACAGTCGAGGGCAATTCTAGCTAATTAAAGTGAGGTTCCATTAGCTACCTAATACTTGGGGGCACCTCTAGCTACTTAAAGGGACTCCAAGCAGTGCAGAAACTATGGAAAGATGCATACCATTTTGAAGCTCTCTTTCTCCTCTTTCCAAAGACACATAAACCGCCACCCTACGCCTTTTAGTTTTCGCTATTTTCGCGATCAAAATCGCGGTGGCCGTGATTTCCATTGCGAAAATAGCAAAAACTAAAAGGCGTAGGGCGGCGGTTTATATATCGTTGGAAAGAGGAGTAAAAGAGCTTCAAAATGGTATGCATCTTTCCATAGTTTTTGCACTGCTTGGAGTCCCTTTAATACTGATGATAGCTCTGGCTACATAATACAAAGTGGCAGCTGTATCTACCTATGATGGATAAGGGAGAAGCGACAGCTGGGACAGCCAGCACACTTGGGGTGTGAATCGGCAGGAAATCTGTGCCTATAGGCTCCTGTGATGTAAATCTGGGCCTGCTTAGCCGGGTAGTAAGGTGCAGGAAATTGGCTAAGTCAGATGGAGGATCTCCTCAAAATAGGTCCCACATGCTCTGGGGGCGTAACCCCACTGTGAAAGGAGAGGAGGAAAGCCGCCGTTCACCCATGATGGGGCTCATTATCTAAACCCCTCATGGGATATATTATTACCTAGGATAAAGGTTATATTACTAATGATTATTATATCTTGCAGGTTTACATGATCATATTATTACACTCTGGCTAGGTCATTATTTATATTAGTGTGTTTGTGTGTGTTTTTTAGATGATTTTAAATTGTTTGTGCTGTTTTGGTATGTTGAATATCTATGAAATAAAGTTGTTAGGATTTTTCTAAATTGATATTTTTGTCTTGAGTGGTGCTTTTTGTAAGGGGTTTCTGTCCTCTCCCCATTTTTCTTGCATAATATTACTGCAATGACACATTCATTCCACAGAAGACATCCTACAGATCAAAATATTTGGTGGTGTTGTGTATATACAGTTAGGATAAAGCACTCTCAACAGTAAACTTAAATCACTCTCGACAGTAATGCTGAATATAAATTTGCCTTCTTAAAACAGAAAATATTAGCAATAATAACAATTAGTAAGAGGCTATTTTGATTTCTTCAATTCCCTTATACTAGTGGTTTGGGGTCACCATGAGCTAGATGGGTATACTCAACTCAGTAGTACACGCAGAAAGCTACATAAGACAACTGTCACAATTAAAAATTCAGTTCTAAAACCAGTTTCTTTGTTAACCACAAGGATAAACAAATGTATGTTTGAGTAATGGTGTCTATTAAAAAACTGAATATAAGTATATAGAGAGGATTGTTTTTGTCTTAGGGACAATGGAAACAAACTTTAAAGTGAACCAGAGATGAAGCACCCTCATGTATTTTACCATATATATCAGTGGTAACATTAGAGAAAGCACCTACCCTGCTCTCTGTTTCATTCTTTACTGCTCAGCCTGCTTCTTATCAGCCCTGATTAAATCCCCGACTGAGCGTTTAGTCTGGCTTGGCTCAGGAATCATTATAGCTGAGTCATTATAGCAGAGCCACAAGGGGGCAGACTTGGGCTTGAAAAGACAACAGAGAAGACAGACTCAGCTATAATGATTCCTGAGCAAAGCCAGACTGAATGCTCAGTCAGGTATTTTATCAGGGCTAATAAGAATCAAGTTGAACATTGAAGAATGAAACAGAGAGCAAGGTAGGTGTTTTCGCTAATGTTCCCACTGATATATATGGTAAAATACATGAGGGTGCTTCGTCTTTGGTTCCCTTTAAGCGTACAGCAGTACATATGAGTTAAATAAAGAACTTCATATTCAGCCAACAGTGCGATGCTCACTTGCATGATTTTGTCAGTTTGTGCAGTGCATGTAATATGTGTCTGCTAAGATCTGGCTTAGTCTAAAATAAGCTAAAAAAATTCTGTAAGGCCCGGTTCACATTAGCGGTGGCCTTCCGGAATCGCCGTGCCGGAGCCGGACCGCTTTCAGAATGGACGGAACGGACGCACGGCATGGCAATGAAAGCCTATGCGTCCGTTCACATGCGTCCGTTCTGCCGGACCGGAGCCGGACCGGATCCGGGCCGGATCCGGACTCCGGCGTCCGTTCCAACATGCGCTATTTTTTGGTCCGGCTCCTCCGGCAGCCGTATCCGGAGCGGAGCCGGACTGCACCATCCGGCCAATACAAAGCAATGAGAGCCGGAGAGCGCACAACACACTGGCTACAAAAACCGGACGTTCTACCCCACTTCCTATGCATTTTGGATGGGGACCACATGGGCCCAGCGAAGAGTGGGGCAGCAGCGATTTCATGCAGGAGCTCTTTTTGCCAGCAACATGTCTGATATGTCTGAAGGAGGCGAACAACAGAGAGAATTCCCAGGTTTACGAGTAAAAAATGCCTGGATCCATGGTCCCAACTGCAGTCTCTGTATTCACGGATGGTCTCCACACGTCCACCTGTCTCCAACAATGACCCCAGACCCTTCTGCTGACCTCCCAGACCCCAGGTAATTAAAAGGATGTTATCTCCTTAAGAAACCGGATCCGGACCGCAACCGTGTTCACACCGCACGGAAACCGGATGCAAACGGACCGGATCCGGATAGGAACCGTACGGATCAGGTCCGGTCCGGATACGGTGCGGTCCGGACATCCGGTGCGGTTTTTACTAAACCGCAAGTGTGAACGGGGCCTAAAACCTAGCATGATACAGAACAATATCAAGTTTTAACCAAATCTCAGTGTTAGAGACAATGTAAATACACTTTTAGTGTACAGCAGTAAATATGAGTTAAATAAAGAACTTCATATTCAGCCAACAGTGCAATGCTCACTTGCATGGTTTTGTCAATTTGTGCAGTGCATGTAATATGTGTCTGCTAAGGTCTGACCTAGTCTAAAATAAGCTAAAACATTTTTCAAGAGACTCTGTAACAACATTTTCAGCCTTATTTCTTCTATCCTATAAATTCCTATACCTGTTCTAATGTGGTCTGTCTTACTGCAGCCTTTCCGAGTAGCACAGTGGCTGTATTATCTCTGTTATATAATCTAATCTTCTTTCCTCTGATGGCTTTGTCGGGCTCAGGCACTCAGGCAGGAATCTGCTGCTCTGCTTATAATAGGATAGAAGCTATACACACCCTCTCCAGGCCCCCTGCAGGCCCTGTATGAGTCACAGACTGAGCTCCTCACGGCCTATCACATGCCATGTCTTTTGTTTGTAAGCACTGCTTAAAACTGGCAATTACAATCCAGGATTGCAGCAGGGAGTGGCAGAAACAGCACAGAGGGGCCCAGGAGAACATAATGAATAGAATGGTATGCTTTTTATTGTAAGAATTTTAGAGTACAGATTCTCTTTAAAACCTAGCATGATACAGAACAGTATCAAGGTTTAACCAAATTTCACATCCTTTCTGTGTCTTTCTGATATATGCTGCAGACCTACTTGCTGGGTGCACAGAATTATGTCTTCATTGAAAGTGAGTTAGCAGTTTCCACTTACTCTATATGAGTTGGATGGGAAATCATATTTCATATGTGTTATGACTCAACAGCTGTCAAAAGGTAGAAATAATTCACTTTTTCTTTCAAATTTCCCGCTATCACAGTGATTGTTATAACACTGTTGACCTCAAAAGCAGCAAATGTTTTTAAACAGGGAGATTTGTTGTTTACAATTTTGCAATGTACAAATAGATAACTGTGTGACTTACCTGACCCGGCTTAGCATTTTCACATACAAATGTATTATAATGTTGTGCAAATACTGGTATATGATCATTAATATCCAGAATTTTAATATAAACTTTAACACTTCTGGAAAGTCTAGGATTTCCTAGGGGGGGAAAAAGACAAAGAAAAATGTAGATGAGAACAAGAATGTATAATAAAAATGCTTGGATAACTAGATAATGCAGACTTTTTTTATCCTTTAAAGGGAACCTGAGATAAATACCGAAGCTGTCATTGTCATTCTCTAATAAACAATGTCAACTGCCTGACTTCTGTGCTTATGTTCTGCCTCTAATTCTCTGAGGTAAGTTTTACACCTGGCCCTTGCATTTGCGGTGTGATGCTGTGTCCCATTGCACTGCAACACATAACATTACATTCATATGCCTCTGCGGCAGAGTAAACCAACAAGGCTACATGCATAGTGCTGATCCCCCCCTCACGCCCTTTCCTGTCATTTTTTTATTGCGCACCAGGGCACCAGGGCCATGTCTGCTGAGCACACATCCTATTCCCATTGGATGCTAGTCAACACTTGTTAGACAAAAACTAAAAAACTAAAATAGCATAGTGGTAGACAAAAACTAAAAAACTAAAATAGCATAGTGGTTTGGTCACGGACCAGGAATCAAACTTGTTTGACAAAAACTCAGTATGACAACCAGGCAATTGCAATTGTTTATAAGGGAATAAAGATGGCAGCTTCTGTATTCTGCTCACTTCACATTCCCATTAAAATTGTTAAGGAAATAAATACAAATTAAACTGATAAAACATGTAGATCAAGTAGTATTATCTACTGATCACTCACAGTATGAGTGTAACGATTGGTGGCAGCAACACAGATATTTCTGATTATTGGTGATCTGCAGTATCACCAATAATACAGATGCTATACTTGATTATTTGGTGATCTGCAGAATCACCAATAATACTAGTATAGCTAGACACAGGACACCCAATGTGGTATAGTGTTTGGTGCAACAGTAATCAGAGAGGTTATCTCCCGAGAAGTGGGAGATACAGACACTACTGCAGCCCAGGATTCCCTAAAGGGGCAGGGAATCAGACTGCACTGCAGCCAGTGGACCTCTGAGGGGCAGAGTCCCACTGACTGTGCTGCCAGGTAACGATATGTAATGGAATGAGTGATTCAGATAGACCTGCAGCCGAGGATTTCCTGAGGAGCAGGAAATCAGACTGTACTGCAGCCAGTGAATACCTGAGGAGCAGGGATCACTGACTGGAGTAATGTGATGAGGATTGGTCTGCAGCTAGGGATTCCCTGAGGAGCAGGGAATCAGACTGTACTGCAGCCAGTGGACCTTAGAGAGGTAGAGACCCACTGACTGTGCTGCAAGATGGTCTCCAGAGGAGCCGGTGACCATGAAGAGCAAGTGTCACAGATGTACAGTAAGGCTGATCACCCAAGGGCTAGGTGACAGCCAGAAAGGTCAGACAAGCCAGGTCGGCAACACACGGACAGATAAAGTACAGAGGCGGAAGACTGATTCGGTATTCAGGTACAGGCAATGTTGGCAACAGATAATCAGATGGGCAGAAGTACCGAATCAGAGAACAGGACAGTAGTCAGGAAAGCCAAAGGTCATAACAGGTAACAGTAACGTATCTCAGTCCTAGTCTTAGGTGTGAGGTCCTTGGTCTCAACACCTGGGATCTAGTCTAACAGATAATCAGTAGCGATGTAGCAATCTCCTAGTCTTAGGTGTGAGGTCCTTGGTCTCAACACCTGGGAACTAGTCAAAAACATAAACAGTAGTAAGCAATAGTACTTTAAAGCTATCAACGGAATCTGACTCAGTGTGAATTCCCAGCTCCGGCTGGTTCTAACACACTGTGGGATCTGACTCAGGTCTGAGCGCTCACACGTAAATGTTCGCAACAGCAGACCACTTGCAACTGACAGGCAAGTCCTATATATACCAAAAGCGCTCCACAGCGCCGCCCCAGTCACTCAGCCAATCCGGAGCATAGCTGGAGTCAGCTGATCGGCCTGATCAGTTGACTCCCCTTCTACTAGCATAAAGGTCCTGTCGCCTGGCGCGCGCGCGTGTAGCTCTCCATCTGTGTGCACTAGAAGGACCAGGCAAACCAGCATCATGTTGCTGCGTGGCAGAAGCCGCCGGCTGGGACGCGGAGATAGCCGCCATGCCGCTTGCCCATGTGGCGGCATCTCCGCTATTCATTACAATGAGATTGTAACGTGAACCTGAACACAACACTGGAAAGGACCCCACCTGCATTTAGCATGTAAGTAGCACTGTCACGTACTATTGTTAAAAAATCCTACCTCTTCCAATTTCTGCAGAACTCCACTGCATATCAAAAAAACATAGCAATGCTGCCCTAGAGCAGCCTTACTCACTAATGATGCATGCTCATTGGGAACTTTCAAAAATCACCTCCAGTATATTTGCATTTATACCTCCTATACACCCCAAATAAAGGTGGGAAGGGAACCTCTGTGCAAATATCAGTCCGTCTAGACCCACTGGTTCACAAGATAGGTTCTTACATTCTGTCTCAGGAACCAGTGGGGCTGCAATCTGGCACTGATGTAGTCCTGGCACTGATGTAGTTCCCTACCCTAATCATTTGGAGTTTATAGATGATATAACTGTGGAGATATTACCTGCAGCATAATAGAATAGGATATGTGACAGGCAGCACAGGTTCATACTGTGCATGTGGAGCAGCGTAAATCTTAGGGCAGCACGATCATACACAGCACCAGGAATATCTACTCTGTTGACATCTTATATATATATAATACAACACTAAAGGGGTTACAGAACCCTCCTCTAGTAAGTTATATTAGGAATGGAATGTAATAAAAACAAAGAATTATGCCTACACAGCCCTAGAAAGAAGTTAAAATACACACACACGCAAACACACACACACCACGCACACACACACACACACACACACACACACACACACACACACACACACACACACACACACACACACACACACACACACACACACACACACACACACACACACACACACGCATATATATTTTTCTTTATAAATAGCGTCACACATCATAAATCTTTAGGCAAGACTTTAGACAAGACTCCTAAAATATGTTGCTGATCTGATCACCATGTCACCATATTGTCACTTTTAAACTGCAACCATAGTGGCTAGGGTTAGAAATAGAGATGTTGCGAACTGTTCGCTCGGCGAACATCTCTGGGGCCTTTACTACTTACGGGTCACTCTGACCCGAAGTAGTACGCCCGCGCTGCCCGGTGAAGCGCGTTCTAGATCGCGCTCCTGTTGCCGGGCACTCTCTGCGCATGAGCGTGACGTCGTTCATGACGTCACGCACATGCGCAGAGAGTGCCCGGCAACAGGAGTGCGATCTAGGATGCGCTTCGCCGGGCAGCGCAGGCATACTACTCCGGGTCAGAGTGACCCGGAAGTAGTAAAGGCCCCATGTATTCAGAGATGTTCGCCGGCGAACGGTTCGGGAACCGTTCGCCACATCTCTAGTTAGAAATGAGCTAAAATAATGTCAAACGACTAAACATTAATATTAATTAAACTCATCCCTTTTTTTTTTACTTCTGTAAACCCCTCACAGCTGTGGGCTGTATCATTTGGGTGAAACTAAATTACCAAATAGTCCAAGAACTGATTTTTAATTAAAGATGGAAATGAACTGTAACATTCTGTGTGTAACTATATACACATAATTTCCATGCTATGTATACATCTTGGTGCACTATATTGGTTCTGGCGTGTCATCTGCACCATAATTCTCAATTTGCAAGTGTTCTTTTAGAGAAGAAAAATTCATACACATTCTGTTATTCAAAATGGTGGTTATTTTGAGGTAATTTAATAATACATTTAAATTATGGTATGGCAGAAATCGCGACAAGCAAAAATAAACATTCAGCATCCTACATTGACAATACATATATATATAGATACTACCATCAGATTACAAAATGGTAACTTAGTCTCAGACTTCTACAAGAAACACACTGACCGCAACACACTTCTTTGCTATGAGAGCTTCAACTTACCTGCTGTCTTCCACTCGGTTGATAGGAGCCAAATACTAAGAGTAGATAGAATAGTGTCTGATGACAATCTGATTGAGCAACAAAGGCAGCAGATGGTTAGAAAACTCTCACAGCGAGATTATCTTACCACATTGATAAAGGAGGAGCTTGAGAGGCTTAATGACCCCAACAGTGCTGGGCAAGAGCATACAGAAATGGGTTCACGCTTACCCTTTGTTCGTCAGTACCATGGCTTTTCCAATAAAGTACTTTCATGTATCAAAAGGCATTGACACATTCTGGGCAGTGCATACCCGGAGGTTCCAAAGTACAGCACTCCGCCAATCCCTGCCTACAGATGTAATAAAACTGTGGGCAGTAGATTGGTTAAGGCTGACTTATCACCTGTTTTCAAAAGCACTGCCTCTCTTACAGGCACCAAACGAGTGGGATCTTATCCCTGCCAATCTTGTAGCGAATGCCAACATATGATTAAAGGTACTTCTTTTGGTGGGGAATTCGAGATAAGACATTTTTTGACCTGCCAGAGCTCCTATGTTGTGTATTTACTCACTTGCCCTTGTGGCCTTTACTATGTGTTTAAGAGCACACAGAAGGTGCGGGACCGCATCACACAACATTGGAGCTCTGTCAGGAGCAAAACCTCTGACTTGCCTGTAGCCAAACATTGGCGCACTGCAGGCCATAGGGATGTTGACCTTACATTCTTGGTCATTGACTGTGTACCAAAACCAAGATGAGGGGGTCAGGATACTCTACTTCAGAAAACGTTAGGTAATGTGGATTGATAAATTGGGATCTTTATGTCCTGGTGGTCTCAATAAAGATTTTTATCTTTATTTGTTTCTATAAATTTACAGATTGTAAGAATCGATTATACGTATGGAACCTATGGAATGACTGGATACAGACTAAATGGACTATATTATGGACTCTGTTGCTTTAAAGCTAAGTGTGAAACTAACACTTCCTTTTTTTCGTATGTGGGTGTGATTTTCATTACCATAATGTAATTTGCAGTCTGTCAGGTATATATTAACTAGAGATGGCTCGAACCTCCGATTTTAGGTTCGCGAACCTTTAAAGCGAACTTCAGCAAAAGTTTGGGTACGTGCGAACTTTGCGAACCACAATAGACTTCAATGGGGAGACGAACTTTGAAAACTACAAAAATGTATGCTGGCCACAAAAGTGATGGAAAAGATGTTTCAAGGGGTCTAACACCTGGAGGGGGGCATCGTGGAGTGGGATACACGCCAAAAGTCCTGGGGAAAAATCGGGATTTGACGCACAACAGCGTTTAACCTCCTGAGCGGTCTGGACGAGCTCAGCTCGTCCAGTACCGCCGGAGGGTGTCGATCAGGCCCTGCTGGGCTGATTCGTTCCAAATAAAAAGGAGCACACGCAGCCGGCACTTTGCCAGCCGCATGTGCTACCTGATCACCGCCGTGGCGCGGCGATCTGCCGCGTGCAGCGGCAAAAGAGGGTCCCCCCAGCCGCCTGAGCCCAGCGCAGCCGGAATAAACAGTTCCGGCCAGCGCTAAGGGCTGGATCAGAGGCGGCAGATGTCAGGACGTCGGCTGACGTCCATGACGTCACTCCACTCATCGCCATGGCGACGAGGAAAGGGAAACAAGGAAGGCTGCTCATTGCGGCCTTCCTTGTTACTTCTGATTGCCGTAGTGGGCTTTCATGCAGCCAACTTTTAGTTGGCTGCATGTAATAGTTTTTTTTTAATTAAAAAAAAAACCTCCCGCAGCTGCCCTGGCGATCTTAATAGAACGTCAGGGAGGTTAAAGGGCAGAAATCACATTGCAATGCTAAATTGGAGGCATAAAGTGCTTTAAAACATCTTGCATGTGTATACATCAATCAGGTAGTGTAATTAGTGTACTGCTACTGCTTCACACTGACACACCAAACTCACTGTGTAACGCACAGCAAACAGCTGTTTGTGTGGTGAAAGCCTTGCTAGACTAGTGTGCACCATGGCGAGAGTGCAGGCCATGGCGGTTTTCAAGCCCATATGGTCACCGGGCTGTGGTAGCTCAATGATAGAACAACAGTAACTGTCCAGCAGATTGAATTTGGTCTGTCCACAATGAAGCAACAACCTTATTATCTTGGGTGTGCCCCCCCCCCACACTCATATAGCCGGCGGTCATTGCTTCATTGTGATACCAAAGCTCCTTCACCGCGGCAAGGTAACGATCACAAAGGGCAATTGACACATGTACATGCCTTTTGTTTTGTTGTTGCAGCCCCAGTGCATCCAGAAAAATTAGGCAGGCATGTACACGCACCAGAAAAATTAATAAATAAGTAGTCCAGGGGTTCATCGCTGCTCAGACTGTCAATGTTTCTTTCTCTACTATTGTTAAAGAAAGCGTATAGCCAGGGAATCAGGGTTCGATTGTGGTCCGGAGTGGAAGCCTGAGAAACGGCTACCACCACACATCCAAGGAAGGACACAATGTGCTGTATAAGTAATGTGCCTGCCCTGACCGTGCTTTGCAGACCAGGCATCTGTGGTCAGATGGACCCTTCACCCAACGCTGTGTGCCAGAGATGACATCACTTGCCTTTAACGGGAATCTGTTATGGAGGGCAAGTCTGCCATCCATTCAAGTGAAAGGTATGCACTGACCAGGTATAATACAATGTGCAGTCACAGATGCAGTGAAAGGTATTCAGTGACTGGTATCAATACAATGTGCAGCTGTCACACACACAGGTACCGTGAACAGGTATGCAGTGAGTAGTATTACAAATGTGCAGCTGTCACACATGTGCAGTGAAAAGGTAGACACTGAATGTGCTGGGCCTGGCAGTGGCACAGCACAGTAGGAATTAGCAAGGGCCAGCTGCGACTGACTGATAGGGCTGTATATGCAAGTGCCAGTGGGCCACAAAAAAAAAAAAGATCACAAGAACAACATTAGCTGTCAAAAGATCTGTTGTGTGGTGCCTTTTAGCAATAAGCAAGGATCAAGCTAACAAGCCTAACAAGAGCCTAAATAAGCTTTCCCTATGTCTACAGAAGGTTCCCCTCCCTTCTCTAATTACTACAGCCACACCGAGTGAGATAATGGCCGATGTAGCTGCCTTATATAAGGGGGGGGGGGCTCCAGGAGGGAGTATAGCATGATTGGCTGCCCTGTGTCTGCCGACTGTGATGTAGGGGGTCAAAGTTGAGCCTAATGATGTAGTACAGGGGGTGGATCAAACTCGCATAAAGCTTGCGGTTCACCGCAAATGCTAACCACTGAAATTTGTGCGAATAAGTTTGCGGTCGAACCGTTCGGGCCATCTAATATTAACCTGTTTGATTTCATTTGCCTGTTGGCATTGAGAAAGGTCAGGGACGACCGAAACTGTCTACCTCAGCTGTATAACGTGTTTGCGCTAATAAAAAAGAGCTATGTTCTGCAACACTACGTTTCATTTCTAAAATTGCTGAGGGAATTGGGCATCACTGACTGTGTGCACACATCCCCCAGTAAGGGGCTACTGTGATAGCTGCTGACCTCCTTGGACACTCTCTCTCTCTCTCTCTCTCTCAATTCACATTATCACGCAAACGGGAACGTTAGTGCGTGAAAATTCCGAATTTTTGCCGTGATAACGTTTTTGTTCATGTGATAACCATTTTTCCTCATGAATTACGTTTTTCACGCGAAAACGCACGAAAAGCCGTGCTAACAGCCATGCTAACAGTTAGCACCGTTTTGTGAATCAAGCCCTATGTCTATCCCTTGTAGATCTGTGTGAATACATACAGTGTAGCAATTAAACATTGTTAAAACTGCAAAACATTTAAATCAAAAGGGAAGAAAAAAAAACAAATATGACAAAATTGAAAAATGTATTTTGCTGCAAAAAGACTCAATGGACTCAGAGTTCCACTCATGCATAGGGCGGTTGGTTGATCTCTACTTTTTTCCCCCTCAAAATCCTGACATTCATTGTTAAATCTGAAATACAGAGCTGTGAAAATATACAGAGCCAACTTTCTAAATAATCAAACAAAACTTGCAGAATATTCAGGTAAAGACTAAATCAACGGATATCTGATACAACTGAGAGATTAAGGTCCAGAAGAGCTTAATCTATTCAAAGTGCCACCCTATATGACTGCAAAATATTTCTATTCTTTCAAAGTGCTAGTCTGTAGAAAGAAACTTTTTAGAATGACAGTGTAGCTTCAGATGTGTTAGATACATTATTTTTAGCCTAAATTAGGCATTAAAAAGTTTTATTCCTGAGATTTTACCTACATATTTTCTTTAAGTCTAAAATGTTTCTTCTTATTTTTTTCTTCTTTTCTTACATAGGAGGTTAGCTTGTATAACTTATGTTTCAATATTTTACGATTTATACAGTATTATGGCAAGGTGGGAATTTAGAATGCTAGATAAAATTATTCAGAAAAAGAAATCCTATTTCACAGTATAGGGAATAGCGCTGGCGAGCAGCTGTAGAAGTGGTCCTAGCAGGTCAGCATTGTTGCTGCAGGGAGTGATGGTGCCAGGGGAGCCTGGCATAGGAGCTCTATATGTTGTTGGACTCAGTTTCAGGGCGCAATACACTGTATGACTAGCAAGGAGCAGGTCTGGCATAGTGCAATGGTAGTATTGTTAGGAAGCACCATCCGGGGGAGGGGTGGATCTTAAGGCAAGATTGGAGGTGGAAAAAGGAGAATGTAGACATAAGTATACAGAAGAAGTTGATGGCAGAAGAAAGAGGTATAAACACTAATGCTATACCTGTATGTCATATAATATGGTGCTGTATACGAGAGGGATAGCAAAGCCTTCCTCTCTTCCCCTCTACTACAAAACCCTTTCCATATCATGATGAACAAGTAGCTCATCCCCACCTCTACTAATCAGAGGTAACTACGCCCACGCATGTGGGAATTGGTATTGGGGGACTTATCATCATGTCTGGATGACTCCTTTTATAATGATGCTCAGTCTTCACACTCTAAACAAGTAAATGTAGTATTTGTAACCATCTATTTAGTGTAAATAAAAAATAAAAAAACTATTAATAAATAAAAAAGTAAACAAATCTGCTTCCTTATTGATTTTTCATCTGTCAACTTCTTACTTCTGTTTCATTTATTTCTTCTGTCTTCTCTCCTCTGCAATTTTGATTAAAGAGTCACTTCCCCCTCCCCGCCATGGGACTACCATTATACCTCGTTGGACTCATCACTACATGTAGCTTTTTAACTGGTAATCCCTGGCCACGCGTTTTTTGTACAGTACTATAGAGAGTAGAGAAACCCTGGCAAAAGTATCTTTGAATTTGCTTCTAATGTTTCCTAAACATTGTTTCTTGGCTACCCCCGATCACAAATTCGAGTAAATCTGGCCATGGCAGTATCAAAATCCAGATACGCCATGATCATGATCAAATTTGAAATGGAATTCCGAATTCGACTCAGATTTTAGCCGTGATTGCATGTAGAATCCGTGATCATGGCCATGATCATGGATTTGACTTTACCGTTAACCGCAAAGCCCCCATACATGCTACAATCACCATAATTGCATGGATTATAAAGGTAAGAAGTGGCTACAACATAAAAACAAATCAAAAAGAACTTTTAGGTTTTGAGAAAATCAATTTTAAAGTTTCAAATAAAAAAACTATTTGTGATTAAAAACCCGCCAAAACCCGCCGACTTTAGTGGTTATGGGAAAGCCCCTTTACATACTTTAAACACCATTTTGTTTTCAAAAAGAACTTATAGTTTTTGAGAAAATCGATTTTAAAATTTCAAAGGAAGTTTCAAAGGAAAAGGTATACATGTAAATGCGGTAAATACATTAACTGTCATTTACTGCATTCAAATGTATACTTTTTTCCTTTGAAACATTAAATTCGATTTTCTCAAAAACTATAAGGTCTTTTTGAAAAAATGTTCCCCTTGTTCCCACTGTTCTACTTAACATATCCTGGAAATTAGTTTTTTCTAGCATGTAAGGGGGCTTTGCTGTTAATCACTAAAATTGGCGGGTATTCAGGTAATAATCACGGCACATGATCACGGCTAAATCCGTGATCATGAACCGGATTTGGATCACGATCACGGGTGCATTCAGAACTGAATTTGTGATTGAGAGGCGATCACAAATTCAGGATCCGACCTCGTGATCCAGAAAAACAGCTTGTGATCAAGGCTGTTGAGAAGTAGCCCTGAGATTATACAGAATTCCAATGCTGCCCCCTTGAATTTTACAACCACCTATAGTCAACAATATAATCAAGTTATAGGGGTGATTAAGAAATATATCCCTGTACTATATGCTGATGACAAATTACAGGAAATACTAGAGCCAGGGTGCAGATTTGCCTATAAAAGGGCTCCCTCCTTGTCGTCTACCCTTTCTCCCAGTCTTTTTCAATCCAATGCTGCACCCCAGCGTTCTACATGGCTGTCTCTTTTGGGGTCACACAGATGTGGACTCTCCTCTTGTAATTTTTGTATCCACCATCATTCTTCACGTGGTGTTTCCTCTGTTGCTAATCAAAAAACTTTCCCTATACGACAGTTTATTAATTGCAGTACAAAATCTGTTGTCTATGTGGTCACATGTACTATTTGCAGCTTACAATACGTGGGCTGCACTACGCGTTGCTTGAGACAAAGGATCTCTGAGCATTTTAATGCGGCCTCCTGGAAGACAGATAACATTAGCAATGTTGTGAGACACTACAGGGAGAAACATGGTTGCAATATGGAGGGTTTTTCGTTTCAGGGGATTGAGAGGGTCACTGCCCCCTTTAGACGATGTGATCTCTATAAGAAGTTACGTACACGGGAGGCATTTTGGATCCTGCAGATGGGTACCAGGGAACCGAACGGTCTTAATGCTAGGTGGGATATTAATTTTATATACTGATATCGTTTTAAATTTTGATTCTTGTGTATTTGTATTTTTGTAATTTTGTATTTTTGTACTTTGTACTTCATATTCCTATTACTGTATTTTTATTACTGTATTCTGTGTACATAGGATCTTTGTGATGGTGGTGTCTCCATATATATACACCCTTGCAGGTTTCCAGTCCTGCGCCTTTAAGTTCTCCTGGCCCCATGTGTGTATACACCTTGGGGCGGAGCCTTGGTAGTATATATGGACCACCTAGTTGTCAGTATATTCAGGCTATGAGTAAGGATATGATCCGAAACATGTCAGCCATTTTACTGCCTTTGTGAATTGGATTAAATAAAAACCCTTGGATTCTACCTGCGGGTGTGCGGATTCTATTCCTTCTGTATCCTGATGTGCCGCATTGGCTTCCAGCACCTTGCTTTCAGGTAACAGAGGTAGAGCGACCTTACCTACTACATTTATGTTACTGTTGTCACTGTCATTATCAATTCTATATTTTGTATCAATTCTGTATTTGGTCACTAATTATGTATTTTGTATACTGGTGTATTCAGTTTGTCTGTATTATGTACCACATGTTCGTTTCTTACATTATACAGCTCCACGGAATATGATCTAGAAATCAATATTAATAATAATAATAATGTATCCATCAAGTAAACCTGAGACGAGGGGAACAAGAGGATTTTTACTTACCTGGGGCTTCATTGAGCTCTCTGTAGTCTGTCAGCGCCCTCGGTATCCTCCTGGTCTGAGCCACTGTGCTGCTGCAGCCAAACTAAAGTCCACTACCCAGGTACTGCACATGCACTGTTCTGGGCCGTGCAACTCCTCGATCATGCCCCCATGGCCAGGAGCATTTTGCTTTTGCACAATTATGAGTCTGTACAAATTGCACATGCTCAGAATGCTCCTGGTCTCAGGAAGGTAATCAAGGAGGCACATGGTTGGTAAAAACAGTCAGTAGTGATCTGCTCTCATGATATTGTGCCATGCAATTATAGATTTGCAATAAAAGGACTTGATTTAATATCCAAGATAGGAGTGCTGACTTCTTACACTGTCCAGCACCCTTTTGTATTTGCACACAGCACCAGCAACAGAGGGATAAGCAGCAGTGACTTTTGTACTATATGCAGTTAATAGTGGACTTTAACTACTAGCCGACCACTCCACACAATTGGTGTGAACATGGTGGCAGCCCTAGGACTGCTTCACGGTGGCATGAATGGCTCTCTATGGGGCTAGCAGGAGATCGCGCTCGCTGCTGCGCACACATCCCTGCTTGGAAGGCAGAGCTCTGCTCCGCCTTCAGTATCCCATCGGCGATCACCGCTCAGAGACTGTTAGACAGTGAAACTGCCGTCCAATTAGGCTGTACATCACCGCGATCTAAGACAGAGCTGTCCTGGGGACACGGCTGTCCCCTCTGTTAATGCGGTAGTGATCCGCTGTCATAGGCTGAAGCCTATGACAGCCGATCGCGCTGATTGGCTGGCGGGGGGAGGGAGGGAGCGGGGTAAATAAAAAATAGAAACATTTTCATAAAAATAATCAGAATCAGAATCAGAATGTATTTATTTCGCCAAGTACAACGTGAGTTGTACCCGGAATTGCTTTTGGCACAACAGGGTCGGTGATGGTACAGTAGATATACAGAAGATACAGTAAAAGCATACAGTGCATTACAGATACATACAGCTATTACCTACAGTAAATACAATGCACATACAGATCATAGGTCAAGGTGGAAGAATCCGTAAAGATGGGCCCTGAAGAACGGACAAGAGGGGAATCCGCTGCCGTCCATGGCACTCAAAACGCTTCTGCAGCGATAAATTGAATCAGATGCCTCCAGTCCGTCCCCGGGAAGAGAGAGAGAGAGAGAAAAGATTGCGAAGATGAAAAAGAACAATGAAAGTGAGGCCCCTTGGGCAGTGCAGTGTGACTGGTTAGCGTCTCGTTTGGCTGGCTATGCCGCAGTGATGGGTCCGCAGCTGCTCATCTGATATCCTCTTAGTAGGGGAGGACCCATGATGGCAGTGCAGGGAGCCAGTGCAAGATGCCAGATTTGTTGACTGACCCGGTGGGAACCAGGAGGATGACCCGCAGCGGTGGCCACACAGCGCTGTGCAATGGAGCTGGTGGGTGCACGGGGCCCTGCTATGAAGATGGTGGTCGCAAAGGGCATGCAGCTGGGGCCGATTTGGTGGAGCAGAGAATGGCAGCTGAGGGACCAGGAGGGCCCCAGCAGGTTCCGCTTGCCCAGAGGACAGAGAGAGCAGTCCAGCTTGGGGTCTCACCTGGGCAGTGTTGCACTAGGGTCCTTATGATCTTCCCTGCAGAAAAGCGGGGTTGCCCATCTCTCCTTCGCTGCAGCCTGGACGGAGGATTGAGGCATCCTGCGCGTGCTCCAGGTGGCTCTAAATTCCCTGGCGGCGGTGGAGATCCTGATGCTGAGGTCCAGGCCACGTGGGTGGCGGCAGCCGATGGCGCAGGAGTGACGGATTCCTCTGGCTTGTAGCAGTAGCAGCATGAGGGCATTTCCTCGGCGGCAAAGAGCCTTGCAGCGCCTGGTCCTGCTGTCACGCCATGTGGGTGATGGCCGCTCAGCTGATCCTGGAAGTCACGTGGAGGATGGTGAGAGCGGTGTTCGGCTCTGGCGATTCCAGGCTGGCAGCCCACTGCAGACCAGGACAGCGGTGAAGAAAGCCGGCGGTTGACTCACGGACTCAGAGCGGAGGGAGTCCCCGAACTGCCCTGAGCCAGGAGCTGCACACACCGCTGTGATGCCGCTGGGGGCCGTCTGCCAGCCGCGTGCGCCCCGCAGGTCACCAAACTTGTCCGCAAGCCCCCATCCACACTCACCCTCCCCACCAGGGAGGAAGAGAGCAGGCGGGTGACTCCAGGGGCAAAACAAAAAAATAAAAGTCCGGAGCCCTGTGGCCGTGGCGACCTCTACAGCGCCATCTTGGTCAAGTACATATTTATAAAAAATAAAATAAACACTGGGGGAGTGATCAGACCTCACCATTAGAGAGCTCTGTTGATGGGTAGAAAACCGGGGGGGGGGGAGGGGGATCACTTGTGTGCTGAGTTGTGCGGCCCTGTAGCTTGGCCTTAAAGCTACAGTGGCCAATTAACAAAAAGTGGCCTGGTCTTTAGGGGGGTTTAACACTGTGGTCCTCAGTGGTTAACAAAGTAACAGCAGCACAGTGGAGCAGACCAAGAGGCCAACGAGGCAGCTGACAAACTACAGGGAGCTGTAAGAAGCTCCAGGTAAGGAAAAACCCTATTATTCCTCTTGCCTCAGGTACACTTTAAGATATCCTGCTTTGTACATTTGTGTCAAGTTGTGTATTTGTTAATCATCTGTTCTATGTTCTTGTATTATCTTCATTGGAGAAAAAGGGACAGCAATATCTAACAAACCACTAGCAGTAGAGTGCTCATACCATTGAGAAGAAGCCCTTCATCATGTAAAACAGATGCTTAGAAGCAAAATAAGTGTTATATGACTATGAGATCAATGCTCAGCTAAGAGCATGTAAAAACAAATGATGATATCCACAGTAAAATAAGTCAGTAATGAAAACAGAACTTCCTCACAGGAAAACCTCTTTAAAGAGACACTGAAGCAAAAAATAAATAAATAAATAAAATGATATGATTTGTGTGTGTAGTACAGCTAAGAAATAAATCATTAGGAACAGAGACATAAATCTAATATTGTTTCCAGTATAGGAAGAGTTAAGAAACTCCAGGTGTTATCTATGCAAAAGAGCCATTGAGCTCCACGACTTTCAAAGTTGAAGAGAGCTCTGTATTCTGAAGCTTGTTATCTCAACTGTCAGTCATTGTATTTTCTTTTTCTCTCCAGAGGACAGTTCAAAGGTTCACTGGCCTTCTCTGTAAAATCATTTCGAAAGCTAAGTAGTGTGTAAACTGCAAATATTAGAGAATTATGCAATGTTGTAAAAAAAACACTATATAACTGAAAATAAAAATATGAGAATATTTTCTTTGCTACTAATGTTCTAGTAATTATCTGTACTACACAACCAATTCATTATATCATTTTTTTCCGCTTCAGTGTCTCTTTAATGATCATCTGTACAGTTAAGAGATATACCTTATCTAAAGCTCTAGTTTAAGAATTACTTTCCTGTAAGAAAATGGTAACGTGAAAACAATTTTTGTCACAACAACTACATTACGCCATAGGCCTGCTCTAAGAAGAGTGATTCATTTACCACTAGTTTAATTGATAAAGGGGTTAATTCAGAAATTGTTTCCCATGAATAATACCTTTTCAGATCTCAAAAAGCAAAAATGTGCTAAAGCTAAGGGGAGCGAACTAATACTGATGCTAAGTTAATCAGGGACAACTTATTTTGAGTGTTTTTTTTTCTGCTTTGGAAACTGCTGACACATGCAAATGTGTTTGCATGAAGCAATTAAGCAGAACATATAAAAAGAATTTGCTAGTGAGAAAGGAATGCCTTTTTATCATCATGATCTTCTTTTTGCTCTTGGTACAATTAGTGATTTTAGATGCTAGAGAAAATCTTTATTGGTTAAAAAGGGCAGATGAGTGCTAAACGTGTCAACTTCTCAATGCAATGTATTGCTTTACACAGAATGGTCCTATCCTGCATGAAAGTGTGTTTGATCTTATTATTATTTCACATTTTATTGAAAAACTAAAACAAAAAAAAAACAACACTAGTAAATGTAACACACTTTTCCCCTAGCATCTTTTAATCTTTTATTCCCCACGCTGGCTGGTGTAGATAGAATGGTTGAGCAGACCACCAGATAGCTCTGCCAACTGAACAATACCAGTGTGGTATCAATATGGCCTAGATTGTCAGCGTGACCTCAGCAATCATCATGCTGCAATCCTGCGTCATCACGCTAGGCCCATGTTGACTTTGCACAAGCGCAATAGAACTTTCAGGTCTCCAAAACAGCTGATCAACAGCTGTTTTCTGAGATGTGCACTGCAGTTGGTGTATAATCTTATGCTGTCTGTGCTGCCCTGACCACAAGCTCCGAAACAGACTGCACCATTACTTTAGTGTAGTACAGCTAGCAATAGCTGAGAGACAGGAAGAGGTGGGACACACATTCCTATATTATTATCTTGATTATTTATTACATATTTCATTTTTAAATTTAACAATAACATATCGTGAGGTCCCACATAGAAGGTAACTATGCTCACACATGTGGTGATAGTTCTTGGGGGTTTATCTATGGTGCAATGTGAAATTCCCTATAATGAGGTACATTCCCAAGGTTCTTCCAGACCTGTAAAGATCCGGGTAGAATGTAGTTTTCGGGACCATTAACAATCATGAAAAAATATTTATTTCCCAAATTGCTTACCAAATGTTTGCTCCACCATTTACTATTTCAGCCTCCAACTTTTGTCTACCAGTCAGCCCATCATTTCTGCTTCAGAGTACTGGAATATATGTCCACCTTCTTCAGAGTATCTCCATGCCAGTCCACATGCTTCAGAGTATTGGCATCTCAGTCTGCTTGCCTCAGAGTACCTACATTCTAGCTCAGAAGCCTTCTGTATGGACTGAAAAAGTCTCCCCCTAATGCTACATGTGTATCTAGCTCTGCATGCAAACCAATGCACTCAACAAACATCTCCAATCAGTCCAGTCTATAGCACCGCCACCTGTAGCCCAGTTTTTACCCGTGGCCAGGATTTCTGTACTGCTGTACTGTAGCGCAGTCAGCCTCACTGCCTTCAGAAACTTTGTTTCTCCTCCTCATCCATGAAGTCATCCATCCTACAGTATTCCCCGCCTCTACTGCAATTGGCTAGTTGTTCAATGTGGAAGTTAAATACACATCCCAAATTACTCAGCCCTATGCTGATCCATTGGCTACACAACAAATATTCGGCCAGTTATCTATTCTGAGCAGGGCAGCTAAAAAAAGGTCAAGACCATTCAGGCGTTTGTTGCAGGCCTAGACTGGAGGGAGAGTTTGAAAGTTGCACTTTGCTTAAGGCTTCAGCGTCCTAGTTACATTTTTCCTCTTGGTTTGGAACACTTTGCTGCTGCACTGCCTACTGTTTTAAATGAGAATCATCATCACTGGTTATAGCAGCCATGGTCTGTCCTTGAATTTTTTTGTTGGGTAAGGTGTATATGAGTACCCCTATTCTCATTTCACTTGGGGAGAGTGTGGGCATCTGGGGGTCCACTTAAAAGGGACTAACAGATGCCACCACCTCCTCTTGGGCACTGGAGGTGGGGAAAGCCCCTTGTCCATGGACTGGACAAGGGCTCTGGGGAGAGGGGGAGGCTTGGCTGCCCCTTTATTCCAGAGTCCTCATGGAGAAGAATGTGATCAATTTGGTCAGGTGATAGATATGTAAGTCTCTGATTTGCTAATCATGACCATGTGTTAAAGCAGGATGTGATCACAGCAAACCAGAACTTTGCAAATCTATCAGCTGGCCTGATCAAATAAATCACATGCTTCTCCATGAGTTCTCCTAGACATGACCATCACTAGACGCAAACAGGATTAAGCAACATCCATCTGTGCAATTAAGCTTCATGTTAAAGGTTTAGTCAAGATCAGATGAAAGGTCACATGTCATATCCCCATTTTGGTTCAAATAAAGTGGTACATGCAAGTTGTTCCAAATTATGCTGGCCATGTTGCTACTCATTATGGGCTACAGTATTGTCTCTCGACTGAAAGAAGTGGATTGTATTGTTCACTATGAGGTGCTATTATAAATAGTGCAAATTTCACACTAAGGGTTCCCTAATTTCACAATATAGCCACTATTTATGATAGCATTTATGGCAGCGCCCTAAAATTATCATAGTAGTACTTGATTGGCAGCGGGGTCATTTAAGGTTAAGCATGAGGGGGAATGGTTAAGGTTAGGCATAGAGAGTGGTGTTTTAAGGGCTAGACATGGGAGGGCAGTTAAGGCTAGGCATGGAGGCAGGGGGAGTTTTTTGAGGTTAGGTGTGGGGGGTGGTTAAGGTTACGCATGGTGAGGCAGTTATGGTTCGATGAGAGGGGGTTGTTTTTAAAGTTAAGGCATGGGGGGTTAAAAAAACACTCTTACGGTCAGCCATACGTAGACCATCCAGAGTGTAAAAAATGATATTATAAGCTCAGTAAAAGTTAGAGCTCTGGCCGGCAGCTCGATAACTCTTTGCCTCCCGTTCAATCACAGCGCCACTCTCAGTTCCAGCAGCGGTGGCTACTAATTCCGGGTCGGCAGTGGTTCACATCCGGTGACGTCATCTGCTTCTAGCGTCTGTTGTCACTTAGTTACCGCCGCGGTATTTTAGACGACATATGTTTTGTATATAATAAATAACCAAAGCTCCTAAGTTAGGCTAGTTTTAATGACACTGCAAAGCTGAATCCAGCATTTTCCCAACCTCACAGTTCACAAGCATTTTTAAAATTTAAAACAAAAGGTTGTAAAAAGTGTACTGAATTATCTGAGCAATACAGTGAGTATTTGATATTTTAGAGTCATGATTCTTTTGCATGTAAATAGTTTACAATCAAAAACATTGTTTTCAAAGCTTAACTTGCAGTCAACTGAATATTTCATTTCAGATATCAATAATTAATTTGATGAAGCATTAAAAATAAATGATGCTTTGTGACAGCTTAAAAAAGATATTGAATAGTGAACCATAATTAACTCACTTGTTTCAGTTGCAACTATTGTGATATTCTGCCATGGTGTTGTTTCACGGTCAAGAGGTTTGATGAGGATTAAAGAACCATTTCCTGAGTATATGTTGAACGTCCTCTCGAGATCTGTGTTGCGGTCAATGCTATACCTATAATTGAGCAACTGATTTATTATTATAATATGCATTAAAAGGTATTCTAAACAAGCTATAAAAGAGAGGCATTATTCACATTCATGTATCTTATTCATAATAATTAGACAATTCATAGGTACTTTTTGTGTATAAGGCATTGATAATTTTACTTTATTTTAGAAAGTGTTAAGATCATATGACAGCATACAGAAAAAAACCCAGTCCCCAGGTCTTATTAAATGTATGCTTTATGATGGGAGTATAATTTTCTTTCTCAGTTGGTATTATAATAGCAACTGCAGCACATTATGTTAGTTGTGTGACATGTGTATAATAAAATAATGTTTTTCCAGACCAAAAAAACAAACATTGTTCTAAGGAAAATACTTTATTGATGATGTCCCTGTTCTTTAGCTGATATTCCATTTCCATAGGCATATGTTGATATCAACCAGAACACACTTATGTGAAAAAATTAGGACACCCGATTATGTATTTAATTCTTTATTAACCACTTGAGGACCACAGTCTTTCTACCCCTTTAGGACCGGACACTTTTTTTCCATTCAGACCACTGCAGCTTTAACGGTTTATTGCTCGGTCATACAACCTACCACCTAAATGAATTTTACCTTCTTTTCGTGTCACTAATACAGTTTTCTTTTGGTGCTATTTGATTGCTGCTGCAATTTTTAGTTTTTATTACATTCATAAAAAAAGACATGAATTTTGTCAAAAAAATTATTTTTTTAACTTTCTGTTCTGACATTTTTCAAATATAGTAAAATTTCTATATACATTTTTGTCCAAATTTATTGTGCAACATGTCTTTGATAAAAAAAATCCAATAAGTGTATATTTATTGGTTTGGGGTGAAAGTTATAGCATTTACAAACGATGGTGCCAAAAGTGAATTTTTCCCATTTTGAAGCATCTCTGACTTTTCTGAACACCTGTCAGGTTTCATGAGGTGCTAAAATTCCAGGATAGTATAAATACCCCCCAAATGACCCTATTTTGGAAATAAGACATCCCAAAGTATTCACTAAGAGGCATGGTGAGTTCATAGAAGATTTTATTTTTTGTCACAAGTTAGCGGAAAATGACACTTTGAAACAAAAGTAAAACAAAAAAAAGTTTCCATTTCTTCTGATAACTTGTGACAAAAAAAAGTGAAATCTGCCACGGACTCACCATGTCCCTCTCTGAATACTTTGGGGTGTCTACTTTCCAAAATGGGGTCATTTGTGGGGTGTGTTTACTGTCCTGGCATTTTGGGGGGTGCTAAATTGTAAGCACCTGTAAAACCTAAAGATGCTCAAAGGACGTTGGGCCCCTTAGCGCACCTAGGCTGCAAAAAGTGGTCACACATGTGGTATCTCCGTACTCAGGAAGAGTATTATAATGTGTTTTGGGGTGTATTTTTACACATACCCATGCTAGGTGGGAGAAATATCTCTGTAAATTAGATGTTTTTGATTTTTTTTACACACATTTGTCCATTTACAGAGATTTCTCCCACCCAGCATGGGCATGTGTAAAAATACACCTCAAAACACATTATACTACTCTTGAGTACAGCGATACCACATGTGTAACACTTTTTTGCAGCCTAGGTGCGCTAAGTGGCCCAAAGTCCAATGAGTACCTTTAGGATTTCACATTTCATTTTGAGGCATTTGGTTTCTAGACTACTCCTCACGCTTTAGGGCCCCTAAAATGCCAGGGCAGTATAGGAACCCTACAAGTGACCCCATTTTAGAAAGAAGACACCCAAGGTATTCCGTTAGGAGTGTGGTGAGTTCATAGAAGATTTTATTTTTTGTCACAAGTTAGCTGAAATAGATTTTTACTGTTTTTTTCACAAAGTGTCATTTTCCGCTAACTTGTGACAAAAAATAAAATCTTCTATGAACTCACCATACAACTATTGGAATACCTTGGGGTGTCTTCTTTATAAAATGGGGTCACTTGTGGGGTTCCTATACTGCCCTGACATTTTAGGGGTCCTAAACCGTGAGGAGTAGTCTAGAAACCAAATGCCTCAAAATGACCTTTGAATAGGACGTTGGGCCCCTTAGCACACCTAGGCTGCAAAAAAGTGTCACACATGTGGTATCACCATACTATACAATAGTATAATGTGTTTTGGGGTGTATTTTTACACATACCCATGCTGGGTGGGAGAAATATCTCTGTAAATGGACAATTGTGTGTAAAAAAAATCAAAAAATTGTCATTTACAGAGAGATTGCGGCGATCGAGGGGTTAACAACCTGCCGGCGGTACCGAACGGCTGGCGGTTTGATGTCACGGGTCGGCGGAGCCTATTGCCGGTGGATGTGTGCGATCCCCGGGCAGCTGCCACATAAGGAGCCACCGCCGATGGGCTAACAGCGGTCGTTTAGGCCCAGTCTTTGCCGCCGCCCATCGGCTGAAGGCAGTGCTTATGTGGTTGATAAGTGTTCCTTATTGTTATCTAATATCTTCTACTTTTTCCAAAACAACAACAAAACTGATAAGGTCACATAAAGGGATGGTCAATGAGATACAAATAATTCCAAGTTAATGCTGAATTTTTCAAATGCTTAGGCAAATGTCTGCATCTTGAAAATGAACCAATAAGAGCCCACCTCAACTTAATTTCATAGATCCATTTCTAAGCTGCATAGAATTACATCATTCTGCATCATCTAGGAGTTATGTGGATCTCTTTGAATATCTCCAGTCATATATACGGTATACTGGATATATATATATCACAGCTATATAATTCTGAGCAGATTTAATGTGATGGGTAGAAGGGAAAACTCTAGTTGACCTAGAAAGATTTTTTTTTCTAATTGAGCATTTTACATAATAATAAATAAATAAAAAAACTTGCCTGCACCTTACTTCTTATGCATTTTGCAGCTTTTGAGCCAAAATAAATGAATTTAACTGAGACAGTATTCTATAGCACTCTAGAAAATTGAAAGTATTAAGTGTGCTTCATTACAGAGTGGTGATTATATACATTTTTTATACTAAAGTGGACTAACCTTTTGAATGTTTAGCTCAGTGAGTGCTTTCAGTTTTCTTTTAATCACATGCATTCTTCAAACAAAACACGCAACGGTATAATGAATCACTGACTTACTTTACAGAATTCTTTTTTGAATCTGGATCTTGAGCAGATACATGGCCAATTATGCTGCCTTCTTTGACATCTTCGTTTACTTCAAATACATAGAAAGGTTTATTGAAAACTGGAGCTTCATCAACATCTTGCAGCATAATTTTCACAATAGCCGTGTCCTTAAAAGACCTAAGGTGAGAAAATCTTGGATCTTCAAATGTATTAGAAGCCTCAACCTCAAATGTATGCATTCCATGACTTTCAAAATCAAGCAACTGTGGGGATAATGAAAGAGCATTGTCATTAAATATAGTGTTCCTAATATTTCAGAAAATATGGATCACTGACCTAGCATTAATTACATGACGAGCAGCCAAGAATTCAGAGGGATAATCATGCATAAACATAAGCATCATATCAACAATAATGATTTTTTTTCCTTTGAACAGCTGTCTGACAGGATGATAAAAGTTAAAAAATAGAATCAGCTTTAGATACACTGATACATAGAATATAATATCAAGCATTCTGTCTACTATTCTAAAGAAAGTAAACTTCAAAACCTTTCTTTGTACATCCAGCACTTAATAATTATCTTCATTTATTTCATTATGCATAGAGCTAACTAATACTAGGCTTCTTCTTAATAAGTAAAACAAAATATACATTTTTAAAGTAAACCTGAGACGGCGAGGGGGAGAAAAGTTATACATACCTGATGTAAGGGATAGCGGAAGCGCCGCCAGGACTGACGTGGCGGCGGGTACCGCATCACAGGTGACGGTTTCCGCATCGCTGCCGGTGGACTCTACCACGCCGGCGGGCGGTGCAGCACAGGCGGTGGATTCTCGTTGGCTCACAGATTCAGGGCTACGCGCGCGCGCTCGAGGAGACAGGAACTTTATGCTTGTAGAAGGGGAGTCAGCTGACTCCAGCTAGTCTCCGGACTGTCTGAGGGTCTGGGGCGGCGCTGTGCAGCTCTCTATGTATATATAGGACTTGCTTGTCAGTAGCAAGTTGTCTGCTGTCGTGAATACTTCTGTTTTAGCGCTCAGACCTTAGACTAGATCCCAGGTGTCAAAACCAAGGACTTCACACCTAAGATTAGGATTGTTTATTATTTGTATCTGTGTATGACTCTGGCTGTTCCTGACTATCCTTACTCTAAACGTTATTGTACGTCTGCCTATCTGATTCAAGTTGCCGACCCTGCCTGTTACTGACACTGAATCAGCCTTCTGTTTCTGTACTTTATCTGTCCGGTAGTTATCGACTCGGATTGTCTGACCTCTCTATCCTCATCAGTGGGCTCTGCCACTGGTGAGGGATCTGTAGCCTACACCTGCTCCTTTGGTGTAGCGTTAATAGCGCAGGTTACACCTACCATAGGTATCCTCGGCTGCAGTACAGTGTTAGTCACTTGCACTTCAGGTGATCCCTGGCTGCAGTACCGTCTTAAGTCACCCGCTCCTCAGGAGACTTCTATTACGCCATTACTGTTGCACCAAGCACCTATCCTTTATCAGCTCCTGTGTCATTGTTATACTTGCATTATTGGTGATTCTGCAGATCATCATATAATCAGGTATACCTCTGTATTATTGGTGATACTGCAGATCACCAATAATCAGAAATTGCTGTTAGCTGACACCAATCATTACACCTGAGGCTTCCGCCAGCCCCCTCCAGGCTGATCGCTACCTCGCCACCGTCCTCCTCCACCAAGTGGATCATCTGGAATCTGGCCTCAAAAGTCCTCTGGTCTTGGGCATTCTGTGCATGACCAGACAACCCGGACATGCACTCTCATTGCTGGGAGTACTACTGCACAGATGCAGAACGCTTGCGGTGACAGGATTGCAAACAGGGGAGCGTTCATGGCTGGACTGCATCAACTGCACCTGTGCTGATTGGAGGACATTCAGGGCCATATTCCAGACATTCCAGGTAGCGGGCGGAGAACGATAACGAGGGAACGCCGATCAGCCTCAAAAAGGGCTGGAGGAAACCCCAAATATGTAAATTGTTTCCCTCCCACCCCATCTCAGGTACACCTTAACTTAGTTTTGGTAGCATTAAGTTATTAAACAAAAAATAATAATAATTAAACCAAGTTAAATTAATTTCATACCACAAGTGATTAAAGTCATATTTGCAATTGTTCACATACACTAAAACCTCATTTATTAGCTCAGTGTTAAACCATATAATTTCTCAAACCAGATATGGACAGACTATAGAATATTAGTATTAATATGCAACCCTTTGGCTTCATAAATTACAGCATAGTGTTTGCAGGGGCATGGAAAACACTGAAATTGCGTTCCCCCTCAAAAACCAGCATCCTTTCCCATGTACATGTGTTGTGGTTGCCTGTGTTTTATATTACTTTCTTATTTCCTCTCTGTCCTCTTTTATAACACTATGCCAAGTGTGCCCTACATACAAAAATGAAGTAGCCATGTTCCCAAGATAATAGATCTAAACTGATTTGAGGTTTGAGTGACGGGGAGACATGGGGGCAGGCACGGCAGTGCAGCACATGGGTAGACATGGTGCCCATGGTGCTGTGGCGCCGAGCCATGTCTGCACCCCTCTAGATATGCCTCTGAGTGTAAAGAAATGTAAATAACTATCCTTCAAAGATCTTACAATACTAACATGCTATCACAAAAGATATTACAATAAAATAAATTCACGCATAACCTTTTTAACTGTTATGATACCATCCTGTGTATTCTGGTCCGTGAAGATCTCAAAGCAGTCTTTGGCTTCTATATCAACAATACTATATTTTATCTCCGCATTTTGGCCCACATCTTCATCATTAGCTTTTATACGGCCAATGGCAGTTCCTACAGCAACGGACTCCAATGAGATAAATTGGTAAATACCTGCAGTTAAACAAAGAAAATTGTTTTTATAAAAATGTCAATTGATTAAAAAAAAGCAGTCATAGTCATCATGATGTATAATGCATGTCTTTCCTTTACTATATCAAATACAAGGGCATATTTTTTGGGAATAGTATAAAGGACCTGTTGAAGAACAGTTATTTTTAACAGTTGTACAAAAAAAATAATACTAATTCATGAAGAGAGTACAGGTGGAACTCAAAAAAAGAATTGAATTTTAATAAACTGTTAAGGCAGACACATAAACTCGTATAGTTTAATCCAACAATTGTTCCACAAATGTTCCTCATTAAGTCAACAAAAATCATTTGTAACAACACCAGTCTGTTTTAGGTTCCCGCAAGCCTTTTTCAAGCGTTAGGGTGTGACAAAATTACCAAGAACAAAACCATAAGTAAAATGGGAATAAAAAAAAAACAATTAGTGATTAAAATAAATCCCAGGTAGGTAGGGGCTACCGGGGTTGTGGAAAGGAAAGCTATAGAAACAAATTGAACCAAACAGACCATAGTTATAAGCACTAGGTACACAAAGACCCAAGGATTCCATGTATAGAAACAAAATGATACTGAACAGATATGGCTAATCAGTACAGTATATTAATAAAAAAAAATACATTCAATAAGTTACTGTAATGATCCACTCAGCTGTCTGCACAGGCAGACAGCTGTTTGACCATTCCCATTCCTTAAGTCTGAGGGCTGCAGGTCTCTGGAAAAGAGACCTGTCTTCACTTTGCAAGTTTCAGACCTGCTCTGCTGCTGAGGAATTTGCATATACTTGTCATGCAAATTGCCTAGTTGCCTCCTTTGAAGGCTTGCAGTATAAATACCATGTTCTCCCAGAGTCCTTTGCTGGTCATGATGGTTTGTTCCTGCTAACACCGGGAGTATCAGCCTTGCTATTGTTTGCTAAAGATTATCTTAGAGTATTCCTTGGGACTGCGCTAGGCATCCCTTCTAGTGCAGTCAGGTTGTATTATCTGTAGTGCTGTGTTCTGTCTCTCTGTCTCGATTGTCTTGTCGCCAGCGGTGGTCGACAGGAAATCGTTCTGTCTGTCTGGGAGTGTAGGCCAGAGCTGCAGTTGCTACTGGCTGCTCCATCTGTTTGGATTGCATTCGCCCTAGTGGTAGTGGCTGTGCTTCCTACTGTATTCTACCTTGGGGGTGCTAACCAGAGCAGCGGTTGCTACTGGTAGTCCCATCTGTCTGTCTTTTCTGGTACGAACGCTTGCTGTAGGCTCGGTGAGGTAACCGTTTAGCAAGCGTTTGTGTTCTCTATTTTGTGTTTGAGTTTCATTGGTTAGTTAGGGTGGCACGCTTATCACTGGGCGCCTAACGCACGGTGATCGTGCTTAAACGCGTTTGCTGTTGTGAATGTGTTGTGAGTGCGGTGTTCGCGTTTAGCTAGCGTTTGTTATTTTACTTGACGTTCTGATCATTGTTATTGTTATGTCTTTCCTGCTACACTTGTGCTCTGTCTGATCTGGTCTTGTGTCTCTATTGGCAATCGCCACTCTTGCGATTGCGCTCCCACTTCGTTTCCGTTGTTGTGTGTTCACCGTCGCTGGGTGGCGACTGGATTGGTGGACACACATATATTCTATCTCTGTGCTTATTCAGTCTTGTTTCCCTGTTGGCAATCGTCATCTCTTGGGATTGCGTTCTCACTTGGTTTCTTCTGTTGTGTGTTCGCCGTTGCTGAGTGGCGACTAGATTGGTGGACATACATACATTCCTTCTCTGTGCTTACTCAGTCTTGTTTCGCTATTAGCAATGGTCATCTCTTGCGATTGCATTCTCACTTGGTTTCCGCTGTTGTGTGTTCGCCGTCGCTGGGTGGCGACTAGATTGGTGGACATACATACATTCCTTCTCTGTGCTTATTCAATCTTGTGTTGCTGTTAGCAATCGCCATCTCTTGCAATTGCTTTCCCACTTGGTCTTCACTGTTGTGTGTTCATTGTTGCTGGGTGGCGACTAGATTGTCCACACATACATCCTGTCTCTGTGCTCTCTCTCTTTAAGGGCTATCTTGCCCTGCATTGCTTCCCCTCATACAATTCCTATATGGCATCTGTGGCAGTACAGAGGTGTTGTTCCTATGTTCTCCACAGCTCCATCTGCCAGCAGGAATTCCCTTCTACAGGTGCATAGCACCATTGCTGGGTTCTCTCAGATTATACGCTTGTGGGGGATTTCCGCAGTGTCAGCGCGCATCCTGTGCGCTGACCACGGAAATAATTCCACAATCGTTACAGTTACATAATGGCTTGCAGAAAGAAAAACATAAGGACAAGTATTCATACAAATCTACCTATATGGCATAAATAAAATCACAGAAAGGAGCATGCTGAAAATATATAGTTAAGCTGGCATTTAGGGGTAATGATTATAAGGCATAGCAAAACAATGTATGATGTCACATAGATAAAACAGGCCACTACCTGGCAAAAGTTTATCTCGGATCCACTTTAAACACTCTCTCAAAACTCACTTTTTCTGACAAGCATATGCTCTACCTCAGGCCACTTCCCCTTTGACCTTTGTCCTAAGGCCAAGTTGCACTCCTACTAGCTATCCTAAAAAACACTGCCTCTAGGTATGTTTATTGTATACTACTCCACTGTAATGAGTAGCAGAGATATGGCCACAACAGTAGTGTTGGGCGAACAGTGTTCGCCACTGTTCGGGTTCTGCAGAACATCACCCTGTTCGGGTGATGTTCGAGTTCGGCCGAACACCTGATGGTGTTCGGCCTTTTAAGTTCGGGTTCGCCCCGAACTACTGAATGGCCGCCGAACAGGGCCGAACAGGGCCCCTGTTCGGCCGAACAGGGCCCTGTTCGCCCGAACATGCCGCAATACGGCCCCCCTATGGGGTCGCAGGCATAAGGGGGGAGCATGCCCCGATCGCGGGGGGGGGTCGGAAATTCCCCCCACCCCCTCCGCTAGCGCTCCCCCCTCTGCCAGCTTCCCCATAAAAAAAGTTTAAGGCAAGTTAAATAGTACTTGGTGGCTGGCCTGGCACTGGCAGTGGAGTGAGGAGGAGGAGGAGTCCGAGTAGCAGAGTAACGCGTTGAGGCCGGGCAGTTCAGCGGTAGTACCCTTGTGGTATTTCCGCCCTTTCTCTGACCTCACGTCCTCTACGTGATGACGCATACGAGGGTACGCGTCACGCGTACCCTCGTATGCAGAGGACGTGAGGTCAGAGAAAGGGCGGAAGTACCACAAGGGTACTACCGCTGAACCGCCCGCTGCCCGGCCTCAACGCGTCACTCTGCTACTCGGACTCCTCCTCCTCCTTTTGCCACTACCTGGCAAAAGTTTATCTCGGATCCACTTTAAACACTCTCTCAAAACTCACTTTTTCTGACAAGCATATGCTCTACCTCAGGCCACTTCCCCTTTGACCTTTGTCCTAAGGCCAAGTTGCACTCCTACTAGCTATCCTAAAAAACACTGCCTCTAGGTATGTTTATTGTATACTACTCCACTGTAATGAGTAGCAGAGATATGGCCACAACAGTAGTGTTGGGCGAACAGTGTTCGCCACTGTTCGGGTTCTGCAGAACATCACCCTGTTCGGGTGATGTTCGAGTTCGGCCGAACACCTGATGGTGTTCGGCCTTTTAAGTTCGGGTTCGCCCCGAACTACTGAATGGCCGCCGAACAGGGCCGAACAGGGCCCCTGTTCGGCCGAACAGGGCCCTGTTCGCCCGAACATGCCGCAATACGGCCCCCCTATGGGGTCGCAGGCATAAGGGGGGAGCATGCCCCGATCGCGGGGGGGGGTCGGAAATTCCCCCCACCCCCTCCGCTAGCGCTCCCCCCTCTGCCCGCTTCCCCATAAAAAAAGTTTAAGGCAAGTTAAATAGTACTTGGTGGCTGGCCTGGCACTGGCAGTGGAGTGAGGAGGAGGAGGAGTCCGAGTAGCAGAGTAACGCGTTGAGGCCGGGCAGTTCAGCGGTAGTACCCTTGTGGTATTTCCGCCCTTTCTCTGACCTCACGTCCTCTAAGTGATGACGCATACGAGGGTACGCGTCACGCGTACCCTCGTATGCAGAGGACGTGAGGTCAGAGAAAGGGCGGAAGTACCACAAGGGTACTACCGCTGAACCGCCCGCTGCCCGGCCTCAACGCGTCACTCTGCTACTCGGACTCCTCCTCCTCCTCACTCCACTGCCAGTGCCAGGCCAGCCACCAAGTACTATTTAACTTGCCTTAAACTTTTTTTATGGGGAAGCGGGCAGAGGGGGGAGCGCCAGGGGAGGGGGTGGGGGGAATTTCCGCCCCCCCCACCCCCCCGCGATCGGGGCATGCTCCCCCCTTATGCCTGCGACCCCATAGGGCCCCCAAAATGGGCATGTTCAGGGGTCCCATTGACTTCCATTGAGTTCGGCATTCGGGCCGAACATGCCGAACATCTGGCCCATGTTCGGCCTGTTCGGCCCGAACCCGAACATCCAGGTGTTCGCCCAACACTACGCAACAGCAAGCGGCATGCCGGCTATTTCCGCGTCACAGCCGGCGGTTTCCGCCGCGCAGTTACACGCTGGTACTTTGACTGGTCCTTCTATTACTTATAGACTAAGGGCTACGCGCGCGTGCCAGGCGACAGGACCTTTATGCAACTAGAAGGGGAATCAGCTGATCAGGCTATCAGCTGACTCCAGCTATGCCCTGGATTGGCTGAGTGACTGGGGCGGCGCTGTGGAGCGCTTGCAGTATATATAGGACAGGTCATTCAGTTGCTCGGCGTCTGCTGTTGCAAATGCTACGTGTTAGCACTCAGACCTAGTCAGATCCCAAAGTGTGCTAGAAACAGCTGGAGCTGGGGATCCACACTTAGCCAGATTCTGTTAATAGCTTAAAGTACTAATTGAATTGGATTATTTGTTATGACCTTCTGCTAGCCTGACTACTCTTCTGTTTACTGATCCTGTACCTTTGCCTACCTGATATAGTTGCCGACTCTGCCTGAAACACTACTCTGATCTAGCTTTCCGTCTCTGTACCGTATCTGTCCGCTCGTTGCCAAACCTGCTTGTCTGACTCTCCTATCCTCACCAGTGAGCCTAGTCACTGGTGAGGGATTCTCTGCCAGTATCACCTGCTTCACTGGTGAATACTAGCTGCAGTACTATCTGAATCACCTGCCCCTCAGGTGGTCAGTAGCTGCAGTACAGTCTGAATCACCTGCTTCTCAGGAAAATACTAGCTGCAGTATTATCTGAATCACCTGCCCCTCAGGTGCTCAGTAGCTGCAGTACAGTCTGAATCACCTGCTTCTCAGGAGATTACTAGCTGCAGTGCTCTCTGAATCACCTGCTCCTCAGGTGATCAGTAACTGCAGTACAGTCTGAATCATCTGCTCCTCAGGTGAATAGTCACTACAGTACCATCCTCTCTACCTGCCCCTCAGGTAATAGTGGCTACAGTACCATCTGAATCACCCATTCCTCAGGTGATCAGTACACTTATTGTAACAAAGTTCCACCCGCTCCTTGGGTGAACTATCTCACTATTGTCTGTATCTCCAGCTTGCTGGAGTTTGTATTCCTGTGTTACATAGATATACTCCTATCTCCCAGCTCCTCTGGGAATAGCGAGTATCTCTATCATTTCTGTTGCACCAAACAAATACCCTCACGTTGGTTGTCCTGGTGCTGGTTATACCAGTATTATTGGTGATTCTGCAGATCACACATAATCAGGTATAGCGTCTGCATTATTGGTGATACTGCAGATCACCAATAATCAGAGAAATCTGTTCTTGCTGACAGCAATCGTTACAGAACAGCAGACCAAAACATTATGGACGCACTGCGTGACCAAGTTGAAGTCCTGACCACCGCGGTAAACAATCTTACCGGGGTGATTAATACCCAACAGTCTCAGATTACACAACTGTCTGGGACTGTACAGGTACTTCAAACAACCGTTGATGCAGTGCGATCCCCTCCAGTCAAAATGTGACAGAGGTGCCAAGCACATTTTGGACCCCACGCTGTGAGATACTCCAGTTTCTTATTGCCTGATAAAGCGGGATGTTGCCCATGAAACGTGTTGCATTTTGTATGGGAGTATGTGAATAAATTGTTATATCTTCAATCAACAGCATCGTGTCTGTCTTTGGGTGCTGCCGGGCCACCACCGCCACCCGAGCACTTTTAACCTTTTAGAATTTTTTATTCTTTTGGCGCCTCTGTATTTCCATATATCAAGTCATCCACCCTTGGTGGAAGGGTGAAAAACCCTCTTCTTTTCCTTCTACAGAGAGCGACATCTTAGCCCTGAGTGGCGTCAGACCGAATCTCCCCACCTGCGTATTCAGTGGTTGCCTAAAGGGTAACCCAGGTTTGTAAGTATATTACTTACGTTTCACTATTACCTCTATTTCCAAAGCATACTACACTATATTGGGCTCTCGGTCTCCATTTGTTTATCTGACTTTCAGAATTTTAGGAATCGTGTGTTGTCTTATTTTGAGTTGAGGCCCAACCTGTCAGGATCTGAGAACCAGAGGGTAACATTTATAAAGACCCTTCTGTCAGGAGACTCACAAACATGGGCATATAGTCCGCAGGCTGAGCATAAGGCCTTATCCTCAGTTCAGGAGTTTTTTAAGGCCATGGCCGTTATATACGATGATCCGGATATTGCTATCACGGCTGAAAGGAAACTAAAGACCCTCAGGCAGGGTCGTAATCCAGTGGAGGTTTATGCCGCAGAGTTTAGGAGGTGGACTGTATCAGCTAGATGGGGAACGTATGCATTGTTAGACTGTTTCCTGTCAGGATTATCTGATGCAGTTTCTGATTTGATGTTAGGGCATCCTGAGCCTAAGTCCCTAGATGAAGCGATTTCGTTGGTGGTACGGGTTGATCGCCGCCTTTGCTATCAGAGACAAACCCGTGGGATAAACGCTATAAGATCTGTTTCTTACGCCTCTTCTCCACCCTCGTCACCTCAAGATGAACCGATGCAGCTCGGTCACTCTAGGTTAACGCAAGTGGAAAAGAATCGCAGAAGGTCAGAAGGTCATTGTCTGGAGAGAGTTGCTGTTTGTGCCACCAAGGTTCAGGTGAAAGGGGTGCCAGTGCAGTACGCGGAGTTTTCTGACATGTTTTGTCCCAAATCAGCAGACAAACTCCCACCTCATTGAAGTTTTGATTGTCCCATTGAGTTAAGATCAGGTTGTATGCCTCCTAGAGGTCATCTTTATAATTTGTCTGGGCCCGAGAAGCTGGCTATGCAAGAGTACATTAAGGAAAATTTGGCCAAGGGATTCATCCGTCCTTACAGATCTCCAGCGGGGGCTGGGTTATTTTTCGTGCAGAAGAAGGACGGTGGGCTCAGACCTTGTATTGACTATCGGGGGTTAAATAAGATCACAGTGAAAAATCGCTATCCACTGCCTTTGATAGACGATCTGTTTGCTCAGGTGACCAATGCCAGTATTTTCTCTAAACTGGACCTTTGAGGGGCATACAACCTGGTACACATTAGGGACGGTGACGAATGGAAGACGGCGTTCAACATGCCCGACGGGCACTACAAGTATCTGGTAATGCCCTTTGGGTTGTGTAACGCGCCTGCCGCCTTCCAAGAATTGAGTAATGAAGTTTTTAGAGAGGTTCTGGGAAAATTTGTGCTAGTATATTTGGATGATATACTGATCTTTTCTCCCAATCTAACGGAACATCGTAAACATGTGAAGTTTGTGTTACGTAAATTAAGGCAGAACTCGTTGTACGCCAAGTTAGAGAAGTGCCTCTTTGAGGTCATTCAAGTCCCTTTTTTGGGATATATTATTTCCACTTCAGGCCTTTCCATGCATCCTGAAAAAGTCTCTGCTGTGTTGTAGTTGCCGCAACCTGTGGGTTTGAAGGCACTCCAGAGATTTCTTGGCTTCGCCAATTACAACAGGAAGTTCACCAAAGGGTTTTCCTCTGTAGTATCACCCCTAACCAATCTTACCAAAAAAGGGGCTGACACTTACCATTGGTCGGCAGAGGCACAGTCTGCCTTTGCTACGCTTAAAAATCTATTTTGTTCTGCTCCCATTCTGAGACACGTGGATGTCACCTTCCCCTTCATCGTTGAGGTAGATGCATCAGAGATTGGGGTTGGGGCTGTACTGTCTCAGCGCTCTGGCTTACAAGGCAAACTCCATACCTGTGCCTTCTTTTCTCGTAGGTTCTCTCCAGCTGAGAGGAACTACGATATTGGCAATCGGGAGCTTCTGGCCATTAAGTTAGCCTTTGAAGAGTGGTGCCATTGGCTGGAAGGGGCAGAACATATAATTACAGTCTATACTGATCATAAAAACTTGGAGTACATTGAAGGGGCCAAAAGACGTAGTCCCCGACAGGCCCGCTGGTCCCTGTTCTTTTCAAGGTTCAGATTCGTGATCACGTATACCCCAGGAAGTAAGAATGTCAAAGCAGATGCATTGTCTAGGTGCTTTGAGCCAGAGACAGTTCAGCCTGCAACCCCTGAGACCATCTTACCTCAGAAACTGGTGGTAGCAGCCACGGAAACCTGGGAGGATTGGGCAGTTACCTTACTGCCTTACCAACAGGAAATCCCAGAAGGGAAGCCCGAGGGGGTTCTCTTTGTGCCACTTCCCTTTTGCTTACAACTCCTGCAACTATTCCATACCCATAAGAATGCAGGGCATCCCGGAGCTGCTCGAACTCAAGACCCATTGGCTAGATGTGTATGGTGGCCATCCTTGGCACTTGATTGCAAGGAGTTTGTAAGGGAATGCTCTGTGTGTGCCAGACGTAAGCCATCTCGCCAGGCACCGGTGGGTAAACTTCAGTCTCTACCAGTGCCAAATGAACCCTGGACTCACTTGTCTATGGACTTTGTGGGAGAACTCCCCAGCTCTGAGGGCAAGACGGTCATCTGGGTGGTAGTTGATAGGTTCAGTAAAATGGCTCATTTCGTACCTCTGAAAGGACTCCCCTCGGCCCAGGAATTGGCTGATCTCTTCATCCGGCACATTTTCCGGCTGCATGGCATTCCAGAGAATGTAGTGTCAGATAGGGGAGTCCAGTTTGTGTCGAAATTCTGGAGAGTCTTTTGCCGTCAGCTTAATATGAACCTTTCATTTTCATTAGGCTACCACCCACAGACCAATGGACAGACCGAAAGGGTTAACCAGTCATTAGAACAATTTCTTAGATGTTATGTGGCAGATGCGCAATCAGATTGGGTAAAGTTCTTGCCATTTGCGGAGTTTGTGCATAATAATCTGAAGAGTTCTTCTTCAGGATTTTCTCCATTTCAAGTGGTCTCAGGGAGATCTCCTAAGTTTTCTCCTTTGCCAGTGGCATCTTCTCCCTTTCCGGCCCTAGAAGATTGGCAAAGGGCTTTGAGGGAGATTTGGGTCTTAGTAAAGAAAAATCTGGGGAAAGCCTTCCAGACTCAGAAAAAACAGGCAGATAAGAGACGATCTGAAGAGTGGAAGTTTTCCCCAGGGGATAAAGTGTGGGTGTCTACTCGACATCTAGCGTTGAAACAGCCATCACCAAAGTTGGGACCCAGATTCATAGGCCCATACCCTGTGTCCAAAAAGATTAATGATGTAACATATGTGATTGATCTCCCAGCCAGCATGAGAGGTGTGAGATCATTCCATGTTTCCTTGCTTCAGCCTGCTGTGCATGTGGATTCCCCCCCCCCCCCCCCTGTGATGATTGATGACCAACCTGAGTATGAGATCGAGAAGATTTTGGATTCTCGATTGGTGCAGAATTCTGTACAGTACCTGGTCCATTGGAAGGGGTATGGCCTAGAGGAGAGAACTTGTGTGCCGGATTGTCGCATGCATGCGGAGGAGTTAAAGAAAGAGTTTCATGAGTTACACCCGGAGACACCGGGTAGGAAGTGTCCGGGGTCCACTCCTCAGGGGGGGGGGGGGTGCTGCAATGAGTAGCGGAGATATGGCCGCAACAGCAAGTGGCATGGTGGCTATCTCCGCGTCACAGCCAGCGGTTTCCGCCGCGCAGTTACACGCTGGTACTTTGACTGGTCCTTCTATTGCTCATAGACTAAGGGCTACGCGCGCGCGTGCCAGGTGACAGGACCTTTATGCAACTAGAAGGGGAGTCAGCTGATCAGGCGATCTGCTGACTCCAGCTATGCTCCGGATTGGCTAAGTGACTAGGATGGCGCTGTGGAGCGCTTGCAGTATATATAGGACAGGTCATTCAGTTGCTCGGCGTCTGCTGTTGCAAATGCTACGTGTTAGCACTCAGACCTAGTCAGATCCCAAAGTGTGCTAGAAACAGCTGGAGCTGGGGATCCACACTTAGCCAGATTCTGTTGATAGCTTAACCACTTCCCAACTGAGGGGTTTTACCCCCTGACCACCAGAGCAATTTTCACCTTTCAGCGCTCCCTCCATTCATTCGTCTATAACTTTATCATTACTTATCGCAATGAAATGAACTATATCTTGTTTTTTTCGCCACCAATTAGGCTTTCTTTAGGTGGGACATTATACCAAGAATTATTTTATTCTAAATGTGTTTTAATGGGAAAATAGGAAAAAACGTGGGAAAAAAATTATTGTTTTTCAGTTTTTGGCCTTTATAGTTTTTAAACAATGCATGCTACTGTAATTAAAACCCATGAAATGTATTTGCCCATTTGTCCCGGTTATAAAACCATTTAAATTATGTCCCTATCACAATGTTTGGCGCCAATATTTTAATTGGAAATAAAGGTGCATTTTTTTCAGTTTTGCGTCCATCCCTAATTACAAGCCCATAGTTTATAAAGTAACAGTGTTATACCCTCTTGACATAAATATTTAAAAAGTTCAGTCCCTAAGGTAACTATTTATGTATTTTTTTTTAATTGTAATTTTTTTTTTTTTACATTACAAGAAAAAAAAATGGGCAGTGTGGGAGGTAAAGGGTTAATTTTATGTGTTAAACTAATTTATTTCTATGTGAAAAATGCTTTGGATGTAGTTTTACTATTTGGCCACAAGATGGCCACATTAACATTTTGTTTATGCGATCTGCAAGCGTCCGGAAGGACGCTTGCAGGAAGTAGAAAGAGGCTGAGAACTTTTTTTTTTCCCACAATGGTCGCGCTGCTCAGCCGAGCGGCAGCGGATCATTGCGGGGCTGAGATCAACAAACGGGAATGGATTTTCCCGTTCATTGATCTCCGGACGAGCGGGCGGCGGCGTGTTTACTAGCGGCGGGTGGCGTGTTTACGAGCGGGAGCGCGGACAGCGGCGGGAACGCGGAAAGTACGTATTTCTCCGTCCCTGGGGGTTAAAGGATGGAAAAAGGGATGGAGAAATACGTACGCGCGGGGGTAAAGTGGTTAAAGTACTAATTGAATTGGATTATTTGTTATGACCTTCTGCTAGCCTGACTACTCTTCTGTTTACTGATCCTGTACCTTTGCCTATCTGATATAGTTGCTGACTCTGCCTGAAACACTACTCTGATCTAGCTTTCCGTCTCTGTACCGTATCTGTCCACTCGTTGCCAAACCTGCTTGTCTGACTCTCCTATCCTCACCAGTGAGCCTAGTCACTGGTGAGGGATTCTCTGCCAGTATCACCTGCTTTACTGGTGAATACTAGCTGCAGTACTATCTGAATCACCTGCCCATCAGGTGGTCAGTAGCTGCAGTACAGTCTGAATCACCTGCTTCTCAGTAGAATACTAGCTGCAGTATTATCTGAATCACCTGCCCCTCAGGTGTTCAGTAGCTGCAGTACAGTCTGAATCACCTGCTTCTCAGAAGATTACTAGCTGCAGTGCTCTCTGAATCACCTGCTCCTCATGTGATCAGTAACTGCAGTACAGTCTGAATCACCTGCTCCTCAGGTGAATAGTCACTACAGTACCATCTTCTCTACCTGCCCCTCAGGTAATAGTGGCTACAGTACCGTCTGAATCACCCATTCCTCGGGTGATCAGTACACTTGTTGTAACATAGTTCCACCCGCTCCTCGGGTGAACTATCTCACTATTGTCTGTATCTCCAGCTTGCTGGAGTTTGTATTCCTGTGTTACATAGATATACTCCTATCTCCCAGCTCCTCTGGGAATAGCGAGTATCTCTATCATTACTGTTGCACCAAACACATACCCTCACGTTGGTTGTCCTGGTCATAGTTATACCAGTATTATTGGTGATTCTGCAGATCACACATAATCAGGTACAGCGTCTGCATTGTTGGTGATACTGCAGATCACCAATAATCAGAGAAATCTGTTCTTGCTGACACCAATCGTTACATCCACCTCTTGTTTTCCCCCATTCCTTTAGATTGTAAGCTCGCAAGGTCAGGGCTCTGCCCCCCTTTTGTCTCTTGGAATGTGTTATTCATCATGTTACTTTTGTTACTGTAATTACCAGTTCTGTATTTTGTATTGATTCTGTATTTTGTCACCAATTCTGTATTTTGTATATTTGTGTATACAATTTGTCTGTATTATTATGTACCCCATGTTTGTTTCTTACTTTGTACAGTGCCACGGAATATGTTAGCACTTTATAAAGCAATAATAATATTTAAAAAAGTAAAACAAAACAGTTTCTGCAGTCAAGCAGCAATTTAAAACAGTAAATTATGACACATCATTCACATGAACGTTCACATGCTGCATATATACACACATTGCAGTGAAAAATGGTACGTGCAAAAAGGAAGAAAACAGAATGTGCATTAAGATAAAAAAGGAAAACAATCATAAAGCATTAATCCAGTGTGTATTGCCCCTTTGCCCATTGTGTGCAATAAGGCAAAGGATAGTTTGATCATTCACATCTCACATAATAGTGTATGCCTGTTGGCTACAGTTTAGAGTGAGAATCCTGCTAATGGTAATTGAGCTTGTGTCTAAGAATCAGAATCAAGTTTATTGGCCAAGTACAGGAGGTTTGTACCTGGAATTATTTTCGGCACAGACAAGCTCAAGAGTACACAAGACAAGATAACCAGTACAATAGTAGAACAAGGTATACAGTGGTAGTACTGAAGAACAGTAGGATAATCTAAAAAGTCAAGAGGAGTTACAGTGATGTGACATGGGCGGGCATCTACCCAGGTGGGAACATTGGAAAAAGGGAGTGTGATTGGGAGGGTAGGTTGAGAACTTCAATGGCTTGGGGAAAGAAGGAGTTTCTGTGTCTAGTGGTCCTGGTGGGTAAAGACCTGTAGCGGCGGCCAAAGGGGAGAAGATTGAGATTACGGTTGCAGTGGTAGGAGAAGTCTCTTTCTATCCTAATGGCCCTTGAACCCAGTCTAGAGGAGTAGAGAAGGTTGGTGGGAGGGGGGTACCAATGATCCTTTCCGCAACACTTACAACTCTTTGTAATTTGTACCTGTTGCTCGCGGAGGCCAATGTACACCATACGATGATGGAAGAGCAAAATATTGACTCGATGGTAGCAGAGTAGAAGCAGGTCATTAGGACATTGCGACATTCCGAACTTTTTCAGTTGATATAGGAAAAACAGCCATTGTTGCACTTTCTTCTGGGTTATTGTGGCATTTTCCTCCCACTTAAGGTCGCTGGATATGGTGGTGCCCAGAAAGCAGGCTTGTGGGACTCTGGCAACTTCAGTGCCTTTGATGAGGACCAGGGTAATTCAGGGCAGCCTTTTTCTGAAATCTATGATCGATTCTGTGGTTTTAGCTGTGTGTAAGAAAAGCTTGTTCACCTTGCTCCAATTGCAGATATTCTCAATCTCTTGGTGATAGGCTGGTTCATCGCTCTAGTCTACTGTGAGAAAATGCGGAAAAGCCGCCGCGTGTGCTCAGAACAAGGCGGCTGATTCCGCATCTAACGCGGCGGTTTGCACGCATAGGCCTACATCTGCTATTATGGCTGAACACGAAGAAACCGCCGCATGCCCTGATAGCGGTGCGGCTGGTTCCGCGTCCAGCGCGGCGGGTGGTACACAACACGTCTGGTGTGGCTGGGACTGATAGTCCACACAGGTTCAGAAGGACGCACGCGCGCGCTGGGAGGCAGAACTTTTATGACAGCCAGAAGGGAGTCAGCTGACCAAGCCGGTCAGCTGACGATTCAATCAGTTCCCATTGGTCCAGCATTTAGGGGAGGCGCTGGGGAGCGCTGTGCTATTTATACTGGGTGCTGGTCATTCACTGGTTGTCTGCCATTGCAAACACTTTTGTGGAAGCATTCAGACCATAGTCAGATCTTGCAGTGTGTTTGAACCCGGGTTTCCTGGGAATTCACACTGAGCCAGATTTCCTTGTACTGTATCATTATTTGTTAGACCAGTTCCTGGGTGTTGAGATCAAGGCCCTCACACCCCAGACTAGGAATGCTGTTTGTCTTCTGTGTATTCTCTAGCATAGTTCCAGGGTGTTGAGATCAAGGCCCTCACACCCAAGACTAGGGAACTGTATTGTCTTTGTGTTATACTCCAGACTAGTTCCAGGGTGTTGATGATCACGGAACTCACACCCAAGACTAGGGAATTGTATTATCATTTATGTTATACTCCAGACTAGTTCCAGGGTGTTGATGATCACGGAACTCACACCCAAGACTAGGGAATTGTATTATCATTTATGTTATACTCCAGACTAGTTCCAGGGTGTAGAGACCACGGACCTCACACCAAGACTAGGTATTGTTTGATATCTGCTACTACCTTGGGAACTATCTCTCTCCCTTAAGAGATAGTCTCCTGACCTGCTAGTGACATCCATCCTTAAGGTGTCTCTCCTGTGCAGGTTTCTCCTACCTTCAGCCTGACTCCACCCCTTGGAGAATCTCAGGCTGTCGGAAGGTTCCTATGTCAGCATAAGCAGTATTCCAGGCTGCTTCTTATCACCTGCTCTGCAGGTGCATTACTCAAAGTATTACTGTTACACCAAACACTCATATACCTATAGGTGTCCAGAGGTTAGCAATATATCTGATTATCGGTGATACTGCAGATCATCAATAATCGGGTATATATCTGCATTCTTGGTGATACTGCAGATCACCAATAGTCAGATTCTCTCTGCGTGCTGACACCAATCGTTACATCTATAAGGCGAAGGGTGGTAGTGTCATCTGCAAACTTGATAACCTGGACAGAATTGTTTGTTGAGGTGCAGTAGTTTGTGTACAGCAAGAACTGTATTGGGGACAGGACACAGTCCTGGGGGGTGCCCGTACTGGTGACTCGCATCTGAGAGGAGAAGGTATCTAGCTTGACTACCTGTGTCATGTTTGTTAGAAAGTCCTTCAGCCAGCCACAGAGGCTGAGATGCACATTGAGGAGAACTAGCTTGTCGAAGAGGATGTCAGGGCTAATGGTATTGAAGGCAGAGCTGAAATCGAAGAAAAGGATCCTGCCATAGGTGTTTTGCCTGTCTAGGTGGCTCAGAATGTGCTCCAGGCTGATATTGATGGCATCCTCCACGGACCTGTTAGCCCTGTAGGCGAACTGGCATGGGTTGATCAAATCCTTGGTGGTGTGTTTCAGGTGCGACAGAACCAGCCTCTCAAAGACCTTCATGATGTTTGATGTTAGTGCGACAGGTCTGAAGTTGTTTAGGTCAGTGGCACCTGGTTTCTTTGGGATAGGTATGATTGTGGAGTTTTTTAGGCAGGAAGGAACCCTGTGTTCTTTTAGGGACTTTGTGAACAGGGAGGTGAGGACTGGGGCCAGTTGGTTTGCACAGGTTTTTAGGCAGAGGTTTGACACACCATCCGGGCCTGGTGCTTTCCTAGGGTTACGTTTCCTAAGGTACTTAAAGAAAACCTGAACTGAACATTAAAAGTCAAAATTACATACACAAGTCATACTTGCCTCCTGTGTAGTCTACTCCTCAATCTATTTTTCCTCTCCGGCATCCTGTTTGTTCACTGTAATCAATGGAATTCTCTGTCCTCCATTTTGAAAATGGCTATTACCCCATAACAGCTTCCTGGTCAGCACACTGTTAAACTGTAACATCGCCCACTTGAGCCATAGGGAAACATGGACACATCAGTTCTCCTCTCAGCTGTAACTGACAGAAACTGATATATAACTGACAGCAACTGATATATTTCAGTTCTGACAAAATGTTGTCAGAACTGGAAGGGATCACTGTAAGAAGAAAATGGTGAGCTTCTGAGAGGAACTGATGGCAAGGTAACTATGTAATGTTCATCTGAAGTTACCTCATGTGTTTATTTTAAATAATTTTACTCAGTACAGGTTCTCTTTAACCACTTGCCGACCGCGCACTCATACCGCGCGTCGGCAAAGTGGCAGCTGCAGGACCAGCGACGCAGATCTGCGTCGCCGGCTGCAGGCTAATTAATCAGGAAGCAGCCGCTCGCGCGAGCCACTGCTTCCTGTCAATTCACGGTGGGGGGCTCCGTGAATAGCTGCGGGCCGCCGAACGCGGCTCGCAGGCTAAATTTAAACACAAGCGGAAATAATCCGCTTTGTTTACATTTGTACAACGCTGCTAACAGTAGCAGCGTTGTAGTGGATCAGCGATCCCCGGCCAATCAGCGGCCGGGGATCGCTGTCACATGACAGGCAGGAGCCTGTTAGAGGCTGCACAGGACAGATTCGTTCCTGTGCAACCTCGGATCTCCAGGGAAGGGAGGGAGAAGAGGGAGAGGGGGGAATCCTGCGGTGGAGGGGGCTTTGAGGTGCCCCCCCCCCCCCGCCAGCCACACGCAGGCAGGAGCGATCACACTCTCCCAGCACATCATCCCCCTAGTGGATAAAAAAGGGGGGCGATCTGGTCGCTCTGCCTGGTGTTTGATCTGTGCTGGGAGCTGTAGAGCCCACCCAGCACAGATCAGCAAATACAGCGCTGGTCCTTAAGGGGGAGTAAAGGCTGGGTCATCAAGTGGTTAAGTACTTTGCATGCAGATTCTGCAAATTCAGTCCAAAGGCTTGGAGCAAGTATTTAATTTCTGCCATGATGGAAGGCAATGCAAAGAAGTCTTACTACCAGTACAGTGAACTTCTGCAACAGCTTTGTCTTGTTGCTGGCCGGTGGAATCACTCTATCCTGTCGGCTCTGGCAGGTAGCTGGGAGTGGAAGACTCTTTGCATGGAGGCGAAGGTAAACAGTAATCAGAGTCTAACATGCGGGTCAGCAGACCTGGTTCCAGTTGCAGATGGTTGATAGTGCAGCACTACATTCCTGGACAGGCAATGCTGCCCCTTGGATGTGATGTCATGCATAATGCTAATTGCTGAGGCAAACACCTTTCATCTTCAGAGCAATAAATATTTCACCAAACTTTCAGAGTTTGACCGTGTCATTCAAAGCTAAAATAAAATTAAAAATGCATCCAATATGCTTCTTGTTATGCGTAGAAAAGTATGAAAGTGCAATTATATATTTTAGACATATATAGACATATGACTATAATATTGATTACATTGTGAACCCCTTTGAGGTAGAATACAGACCACTAGGACCAAAGTCTAGTCCATGGCAAATTACGCCTGTTTAACTCATGCAAATAGTAATTCTCATGATCCAAACATACAATAGTGCCAGGCTAACATTAGCTTGCTCGGATATGCTAGAAATAACTCCTTTCTTTAACATCCTGAGGTACTTTTCATGTGATTCAATAAGTAATTCCAGAAGTGGGAGTTATTATTTAAAAGGAAAATAAGGACAGAAAAGCATTACAATTTTTACTTGCTTTATCCAGGTGAAAAAAAAAAATGAAAGAAAACAACGTATTGCTCGTCTCGCAATGGTGCTATTGTGTGTATATATTTATATACACATTTATTTTGTGCATTGAAAAAAAATACTTTAGCCCCCTTCTTGCCTATTTTAACCTCTTGTTCTCCTTTTCAACTGAGATTGACTAAATGAGCTGAACGACATGGGGCTTCGTCCTCTAGACAATACCAGGGCCTATGATCCATTTCAAGGACGTAATGCTTATCCCGAATTTAGTGCTCAGAGAAGTAAGGGTAACTACCCACATGCATGTGGAGGTTTTGCCTTGGGCAGACTTATAGCAAAATCTGGGAAACCCCATTTGCCCATTATTACCCTGGTAAATAGATAAAGTAAGTAATTTTCATCCTCTATTTTATTTATAGTAAATAGTTTAAGCAAATATGTTCAGGGTGGTACATGTAAAACTTGCCTCAGCTGCCTGCCCTGACCTTGTGAGATTCCGCCCAGCCTGTGTGCCTGCTTCTCCCTGTTGTGTCCCTGCTATACGGTCTCCAACTTTATCAAAGCCTCTGTTATCTGTATTCTGTGCCGTATGAGATTCCAATACAGCAGTGAATAAAGGCAACAGAGGCTGGATAAAGCTGGAGACCACACACACACATACAGCAGAGAGAGAATAACAGGCATGCAGGAAAATGGGCTGGGCAGCATCTTCCTGTATACTAACATACTTGTGGCAGCAGCCAGAGGCGGTTTTATATGTGTCACCCAATGTTTAAAATAAAAGACGGCAATAAAATGTTTATTGAAATGTATTTTTTTTAATCTTTTTTCATCTTTCTCCTTGTTTATCTTTATACTTTGTCTTCTCTTCTGTAGCCTTCTTTCTTCTGCTCTCTTTTCTGTGGTGCCATTTTCTTTCATATACTTCTTATTGCCTATTTGCCTGACATTTTTAATCTAAAAACTGATCTGCAGGGGTGCTCGGATACCCCTTTTCAAAATCCGAATTGATCCGGATCCGGATACCCAGATATCCGGATCCGGATTGGATATCCGAATCCAAACGTTCAGATATCCGAATAGAGGCCTATAAATTGCTTTTAAAACTTTTTTTTTAGGGTAAACGAGGCATGTGGCATCATGTTTTTTTTTTTTTAAGGGAAACACTAATTGATGATGTGGGGACTTAAAATCCCCCCCCCCCAAAAAAAAATGGCTGTCAATTAACATCAGGACTAGGTTCCAGACAGCGGTCATGCAGCCCACATTGTTTCCAAAGTCCAACCGCATAACTGGGACATGGCAGTTTTCAGCCCAGACACCTCCAAAAAATTATGCAGCAATCGTGTTTTGGGTTAAATATAGGTGGTATCAGCACAGCAGCAGTAGCCTGTGGCATGCTGGTGGTGGGAGCAGCGAAGGCAGCAGGAGCAGGGCAATGCAGCAGCAGCAGGTGTAACGTCTGCCAGGAGCATTCTGGACGTGGCACTTGGCACATGACCCTTGCCAAATGACACGTGCCACGTGCCAAGTGCCACCTGCCACATGCCAAGTGCCACCTGCCACGTGCCACCTGCCACGTGCCATGTGCCACGTGCCACCTGCCACGTGCCGAGTGACACGTGGCAAGTGACATGTGACACATGACAAGTGCCATGGGACACTTGGCAAGTGCCACGTGACACGTGGCAAGTGCCACACATGACACGTGGCACGTGCTGAGTGAGACAGCAGAGGAGAAGACACTAGTGCACACTAACTGTCACACTGGCACTGCTCAGCAGCACAGCAGTTCTGTAGTAAGCTAACACAGTAGTACTACTACTCTACCAACTAACTAGCACTGACTGCAGTACTACAGTACTAACTACACAATAACACAGTAATCCTATTCCCTAACCTAACCTATACTGTAGCAAAGGCTAGCAGGCCAGCAGGCAGCAGCTTGCCTGGTCTGTGCACAGCACACACACAGACACATAGCAGCTGCCTGCAGCAGCCCTGCAGCACACACTCTGACTGTCACTGAAATAAATCAAGCTAGCTACCTAATAAACAATATAACAATAGTGTAGTGCTAGTGAAGGTGTTAATCACTGAACAGCTTTAGGTTTATCACTGTATACAGCACTTGCTAGGCCAGCAGCACTAGAGCATGTCTCTCAGTGAGCAGTGACAAGCAAGGACAATATTTCTCATCATGGAAGCCCTCCTTATTATACAGGGGGGCCTGGCCAGGGTTCCCTTCTGTGATTGGTTGCTAGGGCTTCTGCTGGGAGCCCTCTGATTGGCTCAATGATGTCATCTCCTTAGTTACAGTATTTGGATTCAGATATCCGCGGATATCCGGGTATGCGACCAAATATCCCCATAGTGCTATTCGGATTTGGGCCCAAGTATTCCGGAATCCGAATCCGGTCGGATAGTGGAAAAAAGTTCGGATATCCGGGTGAGCACCACTGCTGATCTGTATCCATAAGATTCTTACTGAGTAAGGTTCGTATTCACCAGTTCAAAGGACCAACAGGAGAGTATGTATGTACTGCCACCCGATTAGTTGAGCACAGGATGACCCGAATTACAACTCACCCTTCTGCTGCTGAAATACTGGGCTGCTTTAAATGCTCATGCCCCTCCAAGTCATAGCAACTCAGAGGGAGAAGTAACTTGGGGTCCAGCAATCGTTACACTTTAAAAGCTGCTGCACCACTATAGGTGTAACAACATTACGTCTATGGCGGTGCCAGGTCAGGGCAGTGGGAACGCCATCCAAATGATCTGTTTCCAATAGGAAGCCCCAGAGCAGATTTAAAGACGTTTTTTGTTGAGCTCCCTTTTCCTTGCTATTACTGCAATGCTAGAAAAGACATTTACTATAATTTTCAAAAAACTTAAATTAAAAAAATAGAAGTGGCACACTAAACACACACACACACACACACTCACACACTCACGCACACTCACACACACTCACACACACTCACACACACACACTCTACAACTGCAAACATAATGATAGTGTGAATATGCCTATTACCTTTTCTGAGGGCAGCACCAAGATAGGCCATTGGGGAAAAAACATAAAAAAATAATACAGGAACATGTACAAATGCCCACAACACACTGCAATAATTAAACATGCCAAACCATGCAAAAAAATTACACAAAGGTTGCCATACAACTCTACATTGGAACATTGTAGACTAGCAATGCAAGAGTCTGATGCAGAATACAAAAAAAGTAAAAATAAATAAACATAGGCACTGTGAATCTCTTGACATGACTATACACTTTGCTGAAGGTAAAACCCAGAGAGGTAAATAGTAAAAAAAAAAAAATAAATAAACAAAAGAACTGAGGCAGTAAGTGATGTCTGGTGGTGAAGACTGCTCAGAAAAAGCAATATAAATCACCCCAGAAATTCACCTAAAGAACTTCATTTGAATGGAGCAACATACCAGGTGAGTTTAAATTCACACAGGCATTGTAAGTATTCATTCTACAATTGAATCATCCGATAACTTGTGTGTTGCAGGTGAATAGGAAAATCATGTACATTTAAAAAAACAAAAAAAATGACACTGAGGAAAGCCGATTGTAGAATATTGGTAAAATTTCCAATATCCTACTATAGCGGCAGCTAATTCCAATAGTAAAATATTGGTAATTTTTATAGCTATTTTACCAACACCTAACCCTCTTCTCATGGGATCCCTCCTCTACCAATGCCTTGACTTACTGTCCTCCCATTTCCATAACATCCTCCAATGTCTATCACTAAACCTATCCCTTTTCTAACACTAAACCTCCCTCTAAGGCAGGCTTTCTCAACCAGCAGGGGCCTAGGATCTTAAGAGATCCGGGGCACTTTTGGGCAATCTAGCCAAAAGATGGGTAGAGCCATGCACTGAAATGTTGGTGTGGTCATGGGTGGGGCCACATTTACTTGAACTTAACAGTCTACCCAGCAATAGGCCTGCCCAGCAAAATTTTGGATGAAGACCCCCTCTCCATTAATACAAAACAAAAATGCAGAATATCACATAAATAGGCATTGTCACTTATACATAACTAGGCAGAGTTACCTGGCTTCTGTGTTGGGCCTGGCTTGTCTAGCTTTCTGCTGGGCGGGCTGCCTGCTGCCAGGTTGCCTGGCAATCCCCCCATAGCATTCCCTGACCCTCTAGTGGATCCCCTCCCATGCTTCAACAAGCCTCCCATTGAGGCACTACAACTCACAGCATGCCCCCATATAACAACTACAGCTCCCTGCATGCCCCAATAAAGTCATCACAGGATCTAGCATGGCATCACAGCATCCAATACGACCACATACAGGCACCATAGCACCCAGCATTCCCCACTTTGCTGTGTGCTGTAGTTCCATGCTGGGTGCCTCTATGAGGCATGCTGGGTGCTGTGTAGTGCCATGCTGGGTGTTGTGGTGCCTCTGTGGGGCATGCTGGGTACTGTGTGATACCATGCTGGGTGCTGTTGTGGCTCTACTCTGCCTGGGGGACATCCAGGACACCACAGAATAGATCCGGGGCACATGCCACTGATCTTTGGGGCTAGCAATGCCCCTGTCAACCAGAGCTCCCTGGAACCCCAGGGTTCCTTAAGTACTCTGCAGGGGTTCCTTGGCATTTTGCCCCATTGTGGGGTAAGTATGACAGAGCACACTAAAATAGGAGATACTTTATAAAAAGCACTAAATTGGGGGTCAGAATAATAATGAGCACATTAATAAAAAGCACTAGAATAAGGGGCACTGTAATGGGGGTAGTGAGATAAACAGCTACAACTACTTTTGAAGTCTATGCCTCTTGTGAAATAAATTCAAGGGTTCCTTGAGATCCAATAATTATTTGCAGGGTTCCTGCAAGGTAAAAAGGTTGAGGAAGGCTGCTCTAGGGTGCCTAACACTAACCGAATAACCTTCCCGGCCTTAGATCAAGTTGGCATTATTGGCAGATCTGACAAAAGTAGCTGCATGCTTGTTTCTGGTGTGATTTAGACACTGCTGTAGTCAAATTGGATCAGCAGGGCTTCCAGGCAACTGGTATTGTTTAAAAGGAAACAAATATGGCAGCCTCCATATACCTCTCACTTCATTTGTCCTTTATTTACATATTCTAGGATATATCACACATGTTTGGAGGTCTGCAGCAGCTATTCACAAGTCTAAATAACAAAATCTGGTAAGCCCATGAGGAAACATGAAGATTAATAAAAAAAAATGTAATATTAGCTGTCTGTTCAATTATCAAACATCTCATGATATTAAACGGAAGCAGATGCAGTCGGAAAATAAAAGCAGCCAATAAATCAGTATTGCTCTTCTGGAAAAATGTAGTTTTGTATGTACAATTCTACAAAAGTAGCAATGTCCACTAAGTATTATATCATTACAGTTTGATAATAATGATAATAAAAAAAATGATCTTGGTGCCTTCAATAGCCAAACCCCAGAGGTAAAAGGCGGGATAAGAGAATAACAGTTTATAGCACCTGGTGAATTGAAAGCAGCCGGGTTATTGATTGTCCCAAATTCTCTCTCCTGGGTGAACCTTATGAGCATGCTAGCAGATTCTCTTATTCATTACTACTAGATACATTTTACTGTATTTTGAGTCCTATGGGAGAAAAGTGCTTTACAATGTTATTGTATTGTATTGTATTGTATTTTCAGGTGGAGCTGCTCCTTCTTGTCACATAATACTGCAACTGCAAAGGGTTATCCCTGAAACCAAAGTGCATTTGGTTTTCAAATTTAGAGACCTGAATTCATAGACTTTCATAAACTAGAGACATTCAAAAGATTCTAGTGAGCTGCCATATGGGAATGCCAATGTAAAAACTCAGCAGGCAACTGATATATTCTCAACATGCGTAAATTTGCATTTAATGGCCAATTGCATTACATGCTTAATGTTTATCTAAGGTCACAGTGTTCAGTTCAAAAACCTGTTCAGACATCTTGTGCAATCTGAATGTTTACATTTTGGTGACATCCCGTGGGTTTAGAAGAGTAAAATCTGCCTAGCTTATGGTTCTCAAGCCTGCAGACTCGTGTAATCCAGGTCAAACACTGATCCTGTTTGCTTGTCTCTAATACAATACGTATATACACATGGTAGACAATAATACACAATGCCGTGAATAAGACGCGCAGGAATGGCTGAGGATAAATACAATGAGTAATTCTAGTAATTGTGAGCCTTAATTGCAAAGTATTGCCTATATCAAATATATAAAAGGACCTAACACTTGTTAACATCTAATTAACAGTCATTATAACCATAAAAGCAGGAGGAAAAACATAAACATAAAGGGCATTAGTTAGTAACTGAAAACTGTCTGGAGATGGAGATCTCATTACTTCCCTCACTTGTCACTTTTAAAGCATACTCTCGTTTTGCAGATCTTGAAATGTCCCACATTATAAAGAATTGAAAAGCAGCTTGGGTTATTATGAATAAAATATTATATTAATAATCTTTTCTTATGCCTGAAAACATTAAGTAAACCATGTAAAGGTTTGAATTGAAAAAAAAAAAATAATAGAAAAAAAAATGGATGGTTTTAATTTTGTTTTACTATTTTGCAACAAATGACGGAAAAAATGCCTATTAAACAGTCTACTGCTTTTCTTTATCTTGCATAAAGCTATAAGCAGACACTGCAGTAGTTCAGTATTTATGAAAGAGCATCACAGATGGTATCTGTTAAATTACCAAATTTAAACAGGGTTTTAAACACAGCACAAGTATTAAATGCATCTTACTCTGTGGGAATCTAGGCGGATTGTCATTGACATCAGTCAGTGTGATGTTCACCGTGGTGGTCCCAGATAATCCTCCCATCTGGCCGCCCATATCTTTGGCCTGAATAACCACTTGGTAATGTTCCCTGTTCTCCCTGCTCATGTCTGGTAGAGCTGTTTTGATTACTCCTGCAAAAAAAAACAGGGGACAACTCTGTTGCAAAACATTCTTTTTGTAGAGTACACTGCTGCACTGAAACTGTATTCTGTAAATGTACATTTAATGGTTGCTTCTTATATTATACAAACAGAGCCAGCATACACAGCTAAATAGATAATGGAAAATAATGTCAGCCATGAATAAACTATGTTTTATACGGCATTAAACAAGTAATACAAGTTAAATCAGAGTGTGTATTGAAAGTGCAGCTCCACTTTAAAAAAGAAAAGATAAATATTGGTACATAAAAATGTAAAAAAAAAACCTACTCAATCAGTTAAATACATTTCAAGCATTTAGGCAATTACTGGACATACCTGTTTCTGCTCTGGGGCTAATAACATGATTTAATACAATGCCTTCTTAGCAGTCATACAGTAATTTATTAGTCAAAAAAGGTAAATCAAATACATAGCATGTGTAGCACATAGCATTCCCACAGCCTATTACTTTGCTGCCCTATAAAATGAATAGCTGGACTTTAAACTTAGAGACAGGGGCACCTCTAGCCAATTTGTCACTTCAGGGGAGAAAATCTCATGCCCCCTCATTAAAATAATTGGAATGCGGCAATGTTTCACCATAAAATAATCGTAACTCAGCAATGATTCATCATAAAATTATCATAATGCGGCAATTGTTCCCAAGAAAATAATCGTAATGTGGCCTCTCCCTGGGCACAGCTTCCCCCGACCATCTGCAGCGGCACATCCAGTCTGTGTAAGTCCCACGCTGACCTGCAGAGCAGGGCTACAGGAAGATGGCACCCAAAACCCTGTACTGGAGACACAAATAGTCTTCAGTACAGGGCTTCGGGTGCTATCTTCGCGTAGCCATGCTCTGCCTGCTGGAAGACCATGCAGGCTGGAGCGGAGAGCTGTGGGGATGAACAGGGCCAGTCACCACGGGGTCCCACAGTCTTGCAGGGAAGGTGAGCACGCCCCCCTCACCCGGCGCTCCAGGCGACCGCTTGTCCTTGCCTGGTGGCTGAAACGCCACTGCTTAGAGACATAGCATGGAGTGTCTCAAATTGAATCTCTTTTGTACACATTTTTTTAGGTATATTGTAGTTAAAGGAATACTATCGATACCCAAGTGTTCTAAAATGACAATGTACAAATAATGTCTAGGTAGCTGTGTAAACATTTTCCTACTTTTCATGTTAAATATCAGAGGCAAAAGCTGTAGTGTAATTTATTGAGGGTAGGATTTAGCTATATTGGGACAAATCAATTGCAGAAGGGATGTCTGCTTCAATGCACAGCCAGAGTTGCATATCAGACTACAGAAAGCAAATATCAAACATATCAAACTCTGAAAGCGAAAACAGTATGAAAAGCTGTGACAATTAGTTACATTTCCTCTGCTCTCTTCAGACACTACAGTCAGAAACACAGGACACAGGAGCTGTAGCTGTTGGGAGCTCTCTCTCTGTCACACACAGAGCTACACATAGAGTTAACTGATCAAGTGTGAGGGGAATTTCCCCTCTCCTCATGGCTCAGTCTGCCGTCAGTTTTGGCATCAGTAAAGTTGGAAAGTATTTTGATAACAGTAAACAATGAAGTTGCTACTAAAATGTATACACCTGTACTTAGCAGCACTTCCCAAACAATTCCTGTGTCAATTGAAAAAAAATATGTGAATCGATAGTATTCCTTTAAGCAATAATATTTCAGAACATAATACATTATTCAAGATACCAATTTTACCTTATTTTTATTATAATTATCCTGGTTCCAGCATCAGAAATGCTATACCTATATATTGCTGTATATTCTTAAACCTTCAAGTGATGTTTAGCCTATGATTTCATGAATCTTTCTACCCCAGAGCATTCTGGGAGATCAGGTGATTTTCCGCCTCTCTTTACTCAAAAAAAAAAAAAAAAAACACTTCACAGTGACTGGCTTTTCCAGTAATAAACATGCATCTCTGCTAAATGTCATAATATAAATCAGGGTTAAGGTAAGATTGTTCAAAGACCAAGCATTGATAAAATAAATTCATCAATTAATATTATATTCAGTAAAGTTCTTCAAGTAATTTTATTTATTTCTTTTTTTTAAAAAGAGAACCAGATAGCTAAAGATTTGATACTTACCCAGGGCTTCCTCCAGGCCCATAAGCTCATCTGAGTCCCATGCCGTCCTCCCTCGGTCTGCCGTTCAGCCGTGATCAGCCCCGGTAACAGCTCAGTCGCGTCCAGTCTGGGTCTTCAGAAGAAGTTATTTTGATCTCTAGTACACTTTAAAGTGTACCAGAGGTAGCTCAGGAAACGAAAAAGATCTATACATACCTGGGGCTTCCTCCTGCCCCATACGCTCCTATCACTCCCACACTACCGTCCTCAGTGTTCTGCAGCGCCGGTACCGGGTCCCTGCACTTGTGTCAGTTGGAGCCAGTCTGGCGTAAGAGAAGTGTGCCCTCTACCTATCTCTTCAGTAGCTGCTGGAGAGATGCGCAAAGAGCGCACTTCTCCTGCGTAGACTGGCTGCGACTGACGGAAGTGTGGGGACCCGGTACCGATGCTGCAGAAGACTGAGGACAGCGGCGTGGGAGCGATCAGTTGGGAGCGGTTTTTTTACAAATACTTATATGTTGTTTTTTTTTATAAAATATTGTATTTTTTTTTATTTTGTCCTCCCCCCGCCAGCCAATTACTGTGATCGGCTGTCATAAGCTTCAGCCTATGACAGCGGATCACCCCTGAGCCTGCCAGGAGGACAGCCGTGTCACACGACTGTCCCCAGTACAGCGCTGCCTTAGATTGCAGTGCTGTACAGAGTAAATAGACGGCAGTTTTGCCATCTAACAGTCTCCAAGTGGTGATTGCTGGTGGGAGACTGATGATGGAGCGGAGCATCGGCTCATGATCTTCTGCAAATCCCTGCCCCAGCCCCCAGGCGGTCCTGGGGCTGCCACCGCGGCCATCTGCGTGACATTGTCAGCAGCAAGTCAATTAATAAAATTGCTTATATTTTTTTAACAATATTCTTTTAAGAATAATTTTGTTAGTGTTTGCCCATTGTAAAATCTTTTTTCTCCAGGATTGACATTCTGGAATGTATCACAAGTGGTAACATCGTTAGTCCTGTCAGGAATGTTCATTATACAGCAATATATAGATATAGGAGGTGTTTCTGATGCTGAAACCTGGTAAATTACCATAAAAGTGGCTACCCTGAATAATCTACTGCATTCTACTGTATGTTTTTACAGTTCCTCTTTAATATGCTTGCTAGATTTTTTTTTTTCTGTGGAGACACACAACTCAATTAGAGATGGCCCGAACGGTTCGCCAGCGGAGAACCGCAAACTTTACCGGAAGCTCGATTCGCCCCCATAGTGCATCATGAGGGTCAACTTTGACCCCCTACATCACAGTCAGCAGGCACATTGTAGCCAATCAGGCTACACTCCCTCCTGGAGGCCCTCCCACCTTATAAAAGGCAGGCATCGTCAGGCTTTTCACTCACTCGTGTGGCTGCAGTAATTAGAGAAGGGAAAGCTGCTGCAGATTCTCATAGGGAAAGATTACTTAGGCTTTTGTTGGCTTCTTAGCTTGCTCCTTGCTGATTCTTATTGCTAAAAAAACACCCCTCAACAGCTCTTTTGAGAGCTAATCTTGTTCTTGTGATCTAATTTTTTTTGTGTGTGTGTCCCACTGCCACTTGTTTTGCATAGACAGCCTTAGTAATTCCTACTGTGTGTGCCACTGCCTGGCCCAGCACATTCAGTGACTACCTGTGTGTATGTGACAGGTGCACATTGTAATACCCATCACTGCATATACCTACCTACCTGTTGTTCACAGTGCACCCACCTACCTACATGAGCGCATGAAGTGTCACTGTGCCTGTCCGGTACATGTCTGTGTGTGACAGGTGCACATTTTAATACCCACTGCACATACCTACTTGTTGTTCACTGTGCATCCACCCACCTACATGAGCGCACGAAGTGTCACTGTGCCTGTCTGGTACCTGTCTGTGTGAGACAGGTGCACATTGTAATACCCACTGCATATACCTACCTGTTGTTCACTGTGCACCACCCACCTACATGAGTACACACAGTGTCACTGTGCCTGTCCGGTACATGTCTGTGTGTGACAGGTGCACATTGTAACACCCACTGCATACACCTTCCTGTTGTTCACAGTGCACCCGCCCACCTATGTAAGCACACGCAGTGTCACTGTGCCTGTCCGGTACCTGTCTCTGTGTGACAAGTGCACATTGTAATACCCACTGCATATACCTACCTGTTGTTCACTGTGCACCCACCTAAATGAGCGCAAGCAGCGTGATATACCACTCTGTGCATACCTGTTAACTGTACCGGTGTGACTGCACATTGTATTAGTCAAGTCAGTGCATACCTTTCACTTCATCCCCCCAATATGGACAAAACGGAAAAGACAGGTAGAGGCCGAGGTAGAGGCAGACCCAGAGGAAGGCCACCCAGCAGGTCTGTGCGAGGTTGTTTTGATGTGATTTCATGGCCCAAAGCACAGTGCTCAGAAGAAGGCACGTCCCATCAACTCCCAAGATTGTCCGGACGTGATTGACTATTTAACACAGAACACTTCATCTTCCGCAGCCACCAGCACTACTACAAGCACCACAGCCGCTGCATTTGACACTTCGCAGGAGTTAATTGGTGGTGATTCATGGCCATTATTGTTACAACCAGATGAAGGTGCTAAGCAAGTTACACCACTTCACATGTCTGAGTTAGGCGGTGACACTATGGACGTAACGTGTAAGGATGAGGATGACAAAGTACTTGCTGTTGGTGCAGTTTTGGAGGTGTCTGAGGCAAGCAAAGCTGGGCAGGATTATTATGATGATGACGATGATACGAATGCCACGTGGGATCCTAAGAGACAAGATGACCAAGGGGACAGTTCAGAGGGGGATCCAGAGAGGAGTAGGGGGAGACGAGTTGCTGAAAGAAGCAGGGGGAGCTCGTCATCAGAAACAGCTGGTGGCAGTGTCTGGCGCCATGTATCGCCACCTATGTACAGCCGGCCAACATGCCCTTCAACGTCAGCTGCTGATGCCACCATAGTGCCATCACCCAAAAAGGGGCTCAGCGGTTTGGAATTTTTTTAGTGTGTCGTCCGTAGATCAGAGCAATGCCATCTGTTCTCTCTGTCTCCAAAAATTAAGCCGTGGAAAGGCCAACACCCAAGTAGGGACAACTGCTTTATGCAGGCACATGGAGAAAAGGCACAAACTGCAATGGGAAGAGTACCAGAGCAAAAGCAGCACACAAAAGCAAAGCCACCCTCCTTCTCCTCTTCCTCCTTCAGGTGCAGCATCTTAAGCCGCTTTCTCCCTTGCACCTTCACAGCCACCCTCCTCCACTCCGCCTCTGCCCTTGAGCGGTTCATGCTCCTCTGCCCACAGCAGCCAGGTGTCCGTGAAGGAAATCTTTGAGCGAAAGAAGCCAATTTCTGCCCCTTTCCCGGCATCTGACAGCTGACTTGGTGGAACTGTTAGCTCGCCAGCCGTTACCATACCAGCTGGTGGACTCTGAGGCCTTCCGTACATTTTTGGCCATTGGGACACTGCAGTGGAAGATACCAGGCCACAATTATTTCTCTAAAAAGGCAATACTCAAACTGTACCATGAAGTTGAGAGGCAAGTGGTGTCATCTCTGGCACACAGCGTTGTGTCAAGGGTCCATATTCCTACGGATGCCTGCTCTGCCAAGCACGGTCAGGGCAGGTACATTACTTACACAGCCCATTGGGTCAACCGTGTGACCGATGGCAAGCAGGGAGTACGTGGCTGTGCACTGCAGCAGACCAACTTGTGACACCTCCACGTCTTGCAGGCAGGCCTCCTGCCACCTCCTCTCCTCCTCCTCCTACTCCTCCTGCTACATCCTCTTTGCTCCTCTCCAGCTACACAGCCCCATCTCCCCAGGGCCTATGCTGCATGCCAGGTACGACGGTGTCATGCCATCTTAGACATGTCTTGTCTCAAAGCAGAGAGTCACACCTGACCAGCTCTTCTGGCTGCTCTTAACAAACAGGTGGATCAGTGGCTGACCCCGCACCAGCTGGAGATCGGCAACGTGGTGTGTGACAATGGCAGCAATCTCATTTCCGATTTGAATATGAAAAAACTTAAACATGTACCCTGCATGGCACATGTGCTGAATATGGTCATTCAAAGATTTGTGTCAAAGTACCCAGGCTTAGTGGACGTCCTAAAGCAGGCCAGGAAGTTGTGTGGGCATTTCAGGCGGTCTTACACGGCCATGGCACGCTTTGCGGACATTCAGCGGAGAAACAACTTGCCGATGAGACGCTTGATATGTGAAAGTCCGACTTGCTGGAATTCAACCCTGGTCATGTTCTCTCGCCTGCTAGAACAGGAGAAAGCTGTCACCCATTACCTGTACAATTACAGTAAAAGGACACAATCTGGGGAGATGGGGATGTTCTGGCCCAACAACTGGACACTGATGTGAACTGCATGCAGGCTCATGCGGCCGTTTGAGGAGGTGACCAACCTGGTGAGTAGCAGTGAAGGCACCATCAGTGACTTGATCCCGTACGCTTACTTCCTGGAGCGTGCCGTGCGTAGAGTGGTGGATCAAGCTGTGGAGGAGCGTGAACAGGAACAGTTATGGGAGGAATAGTTGTGGGAGCAATTTTCATCAGAACCAGATGTGTCCTCAACACCTGCGGCACACAGAGGGGGGAAGAGGAGGAAGAGTCGTGTGGGGAAGAGGAGTCAGACTCGGATGATGAGGAAGGTGGTTTTTTTTGGAGGAGGAGGAAGCAGCAGAAGAAGAAAAACCGCAGCAGGCGTCGCAGGGGGCTTGTGCTGCTCGACGTTCCTGTGGTATTATTTGTGGCTGGGGGGAGGAGGAGGACTCACCTGACGTCAATGAGGAAGAGCAAGAGGATATGTATAGTATGTCTGGATCCAACTTTGTGCAGATGGTGTCTTTCATGCTGTCCAGCCTGTTGAGGGACCCCCGTAAAAAAAAAACTCAAGGGGAATGAGCTGCACTGAGTGGCCATGCTACTAGACCCTCGGTATAGGCACAAAGTGACGGACATGTTACCAACTCACAAGAAGGTAGAAAGGATGCAGCACATGCAGAACAAGCTGGCAACTATGCTTTACAATGCGTTTAAGGGTGATGTCACAGCACAATGGAATAAAGGTACCACTGCCAGTAATCCTTCTCCCATGTCCACGCAGGCAAGGACAGGACGCTCCAGCGATCTCATGGTAATGTCGGACATGTGGACATTCTTTAGTTCAAAGCCTCGCCGCAGCCCTTCCGGATCCACCATCCACCAACGCCTCGACCGGCAGGTAGCCGACTACCTGGCCTTAACTGGGGATGTAGACACTGTGAGCAGCAATGAACCCTTGGACTACTGGGTGCGCAGGCTTGACCTGTGTCCAGAGCTGTCCCTATTTGCCATCCAACTTCTGTCTTTCCCTGCCTCAAGCATCCTGTCAGAAAGGACCTTCAGCACAGCTGGAGGCATTGTCACTGAGAAGAGAAGTCGCCTAAGTCACAAAAGTGTTCAGTACCTCACTTTTATCAAAATGAACGAGGCATGGATCCCGGAGGGCTACTGCCCATCCGAAGACTAAGTCAGTCCCCACACACAGCATCTCTGCCTGCATGCCATGTGACTGCCTGCCACAAGACTAAGTTGCTCCCCACAGAGCATCTCTGCCGCTTGACTGCCTTCTCCGCCACCACCAACAGGGTCCAGGACTCCAGGTGGATTCCTGAATTTTTAGGGCCGCAGCTAGCAGCTGCTATAATATTTTTTTCTGGTGCTTGTACATGCCTGCCTAGTTTTTCTGGCTGCACTGCAGCTGCAACAACAAAACAAAAGGCATGTACATGTGCCAAATTCCCCTTCGTGATCATTACCTTGCAAATGTAAATGGCGGTTACATTTACTATGTGCTATTAAACAAGAATATCTCCAGTAAGTGGATCTATGTGCGTGGCTCCTTTCCTCCCCCGCAGTGTGCACTATTGTTCTCATATTCCCTTTCAGCCGGCACACGGCGTACACACGCCTGAGCTGTTAGTGCGCGGAACGCACAGGGATTGGAACACGGAAGGAGCTCACATCACGTGATCAGAAGCTGACCCAGCGAGATTTGCCCAGTGAGAGGAGAGCTGCTCACATCGCTGATGACCCGCAGCCCGTGGTGTAGGATATCGGGATTACAGCAAGTTCGGGGTCTTTTGCGGAGCACTTGTTTACTCTCTTAGAGGTGGGAGAACTCCTGTTAAGGTACTGTGGCCAAACTTCTTATAAACCAAGGTTTGCCCTGCACCGATAGAAACTTTTGCGCTGAGGCATTGTTATTGTTTCTAGGCCTGCTTTGCGTCAAATCCAGATTTGTCCCCGGGACTTTTGGTGTCTATTCCACTCCGCCATGCCCCCCTCCAGGTGTTAGACTCCTTGAAACATCTTTTCCATCACTTTGGTGGCCAGCATAAATGTTTCTAGTTTTCAAAGTTCACCTCCCCATTGAAGTCTATTGCAGTTCGCGAAAGTTTGCGCGAATTGAACGTTTGGCGAAGGTTTGCGAACCTAAAATCAGAGGTTCAGGCCATCTCTAAACCTAATGTCACATGTGGCAGGGCAGCCCATGTAGTTATAAAGAAATGTGACAACTTATAATCAGTATGTATTTTGAAGAAAACACTGTATTTAGATCTGTTGTCCCTAAGATATTTTAAATACAGCATGCCTATTTGCCTTGTGCATGACCTGGGGGTGGGTGGGTGGAGGGAATCTGGAAATGATCATACACTTCAGCTATATCAGCCATATTAAAGAATTTTGGGCTATCACTTACCTGTGTCAGGATCAACTGAAAAATATGGTTGTCCTTGAATAATGCTGTACACAATTTTAGCACTATTACCATAAGAAGGATCATCAGCATCTATGGCAGTCACTTGAATCACAGATGTACCTAAAGAATAACATATCATTATTATTTAGTATTTATATAGCACTGTCATCTGCAGCACATTTACAGAGAAACATAGTATTGTCACTATCTCTCCTTCAGAGGAGCTCACAATCTTTTCCCTACCATGGACATTTATCCATTGTAGTCTAGAAACAATTTTGGGGAAGCCAATTAATTAATCAATACATCTTTATGTTTTGGAATGTGAGAGGAAACCAGAGTGCCTGTAGGATCCCATATAGACACATGATGAACATACAAACACTGCAAGGCGAGTGCTCCCTACTATGCCACATATGAGATCATTTGGGGCATTTATGGAAAAAAGGCACCTCGGAAAAAAAGGAGCTGTGTTTGCTGGTAGTAGAATGGCGCTGAGAATAGCGATATTCTACTACTGAATTTTCATAGTAAAATGTTGGTAATATTTACCGATATTTTACTATAGCTTAACCTAACCTTACACTCACACAGAACCCTCCCCTGGTGGTGTCTAACCCTAAGACCCACTTTGGTGGTGCCTAACCCTAAGAATCCCCTCTGGTGGTCCCTAACCCTAACACACACCCTTAACCCTTAGCCCTCCCCTATGGTGCCTAACTCTAAATCCTCCTCTGTAATGTGCTCCCCCCTCTTCCACAAAGCCACAATTAGCAGGTATGTATGTAAATTTAGGCGCCTGGAGGTACCTAATTAGCGACTGAAGGGGTGTATTTAGCATACAAGGCTTGTGTAAAAGAAGATGGCATGTGAAGCGGCAGAGTGCTGTCTTCTTTTACCCACTGTTCGGCAATGGGTGATATGATAGTAGAATATTGATCATTTGTACCAATATATTTTAGTATCGCTAAACATAACCCTATTTCTCACTTACACCCTCCATCTATTGATGCAGAACCCTAGCCATACCCCACCCCAGAGCAGCCTCTACCGATATCAGCACCATCTTTATTTCTATACTCCCTCCAATGATTTCTGTGCCGGCTAATTATGATTTTTATCGAGCACCTAAATTACCCACTGGTCATTTCTATAGCTGCAATTAACAATGTAATTTGTGGCAGATCTATAGCTTCATTTCACTGCAATAATTTGTTTTTGATGGCTACCATACGCTGAAAAGCGTAATGAATATGGCAAATGAGTCTCCTCAAATGTAGTCTTTGTACTGGGTAGCCATGACAAACTTGTTGAAATGTACTGTCCTTTTATTTATGTGAAAGACAAACGCTTTCAGTTTAGCATGTAAATGAATCTATTGCTTGAAGCCAACCATGAAATTCTATTTTTGATACTGATGTTTTGTTCCTTCCATTATTCAAAGGATATCTTTAAAAGGATAATTGCTCTAGTTTTAGCCTTTAAAGCTTAACTAGCGCCTTATGATTTACTTCCCGTCTGTTTAAGATGTTTTTCTTGAGTGCAATGACATAGCCAATGACAGATCATGCCATGAGATGCTCTGAACTCTGTGTACTGCTGAATACATCTTCTTATTTTGACATTAGATGAGTCAGTTTTAATTGAGTTTAATAAACGTTTTATTTTTATGGGCTATTGCTGAAGAGTAGCATGTCAAAACATTTTTGAAAATTATAACGTGGTCAAACTATCAAATGTGCAATTTCAATATAATGGAATGTATAGCCTTTTCCTCTATTTGTTTAATTAGTTTGTCATCTTTTGCACTTGGAAAAAATGGAAGATTACAAATATCTTTATTGTGTGTTTGTATGGTTTAGTAAAACTAAATAAACTAAAATTAGAATAAAAGTCACATATTTATTTTAAATCTAAGCTCCAGGTAGCTATGTAAACATGAAATTCACTAAGCAATTAGGCAATGTCGTCACTCATTAAACATATAATATAAAATGTTTAGCATTCACTCAGTAATATTGCCTGATACTGTTGTATTAGCTTTGTACAATTCTTCCACAGCTACACTCTGTCTGAGACTGGTCAGTGAGTTTCTTTTCCAATTTAGCTGGAAAACAATGAGTGTGAGAATGTTGTGCATAAGGGGGGGTTTCCACAATGTTGAACTTAGTTAGTTTAGTTCAGTTACATACTGGCTCTGATTTTTCAGCAGAGCAAGATCCAGATCAATTCTATACATATAAAATTGGATGTGTGTGTGTGTGTGTGTGTGTGTGTGTGTGTGTGTGTGTGTGTGTGTGTGTGTGTGTGTGTGTGTGTGTGTGTGTGTGTGTGTGTGTGTGTGTGTGTGTGTGTGTATTACTCAAAAGCACCTTGACCGATTTCAATGAATAGTGCTAAATTAATAATGATAATAATAATACCGATCCCTTACTACCTGGGATAAAATACTCTGGGGGTCTCTTATCCCCCCCCCCCCCACACACACACACACACACAATCAGATTTCTCCCATTCAAGTCAATGTAAAATATGTAAAAGGCTGTCACTCTCACAAATTTGACACAATTGGTCTTTGTGTGACCAAGGTTACAATTTCAGGGAAAGTTGGAGGAGCATAATACAGCCAATGAAATTTCAGTTGTTTATTTTAAATGGGATAATGTAAATTTCTGCCATACTTAAACTGTTAATGGCAGAGGCTTCAATCCTGCTACAATTGGTCATTGGATAACGGGTTCAAATTCAATAAAAGGGTGGAGCCACAAACAGCCAATCATATTTCTTTGCTGCATAACCTGCTTCCATTTACAAATTGTTATGCCAGGAACTTGAAAGATCACAAACTTGGTCATTGAGTGACTGTCTGTCAAGCTTACAAAAAGTGGGCAGAGCCAAAAAACACCACATTTTTCACTAGGAAAATGTAAATTGCAGCCATTTTTTGCTGTTCATGGCAGGGTTCTCAAATTTCGGACAGTTGGTCACTGGGTGACTATGATTAATATTCATAAAAGCGGGTGGAGCCTACAACAGCCAATCAAAATTCACCTACTGGTTTTCAAGGAGAATATTTAAATTGCTGCAATTCTTACACTGTAAATGGCGGAGGCCTAAAACCTGCTACAGTCGGTCACTGGATGACTGGGGTTCAAATTCACAAAAGGTAGGGGAGTCACAAACGGCTAATCAGACTGGTTTCATTTCAATGGGAAAATGTAAATTATTGATGACACCGAACGAACCTCACAAACTTGGTTATTGAGCCAACAACAACCAAATTCATACCCGGGCAATGCTGGGTCTTCAGCTAGTTAGAAACAAAACCAGTTCAACAACCACCATTTGTGATCATTTCAATGCTTAACATAACATGACGGTTATAGGATAATTAACCTCCTTGCCGGTTATCCCGAGCTCAGCTCGGGGTAACCTGCGCAGGAGGATATCTCAGGCCCCGCTGGGCCGATTTGCATAATTTTTTTTGTTACAAGCAGCTAGCACTTTGCTAGCTGCTTGTAACTTTCGATCGCAGCCGCTCGCCGCCGATCCGCCGCAATCCGCCGCGCCGAGTCGCTCCCCCCCGCCCCAGAGCCCTGCGCTGACTGGCCAATCAGTGCCAGGCAGCGTTGAGGGGCGGATCGGGATTCCCTATGACGTCCTGACGTCCATGACGTCGGTGACGTCATCCCGCCCCGTCGCCATGGCGACCGGGGAAGCCCTGCAGGAAATCCCGTTCTCAACGGGATTCCCTGCATACTCTGATCGCCGAAGGCGATCGGAGTGGGTGGGGGGATGCCGCCGCTTAGCGGCTATCATGTAGCAGGCCCTTGGCTCGCTACATGATTTTACAAAAAAAAAATTAAAAAAAATGTGCGGCGCTGCCTCCTTGCCGGATTTTTTAGACCGGCAAGGAGGTTAAATCATTGTAGCTTCCTCATTGTCACCTTACTGATCACAGGAGGCTAAAGCTTCCACTTTTTTTTCTGTGGTGTCATCCTGTAGTTTTTTAAGTTATTTTTAAGTTATTGTTGGTGTTTTGTTTTTATTTTTATTTTAGATGGCTTTATTTTGGTGACTTATTTTGATCTCGCTTATCACCTAAGCCTGAAAATATTTTGCTACTACTACAATTACTATTGTTAATGCTAATAACAATAATAATACAATTCCATGTATGTTTCTTTATGTGCGCTCAATCTTTTTTTTTTTTTTCCCTGATATTTTACCATTTGCTGGGTTGTTTGTCACATGCAAATATAAAAAATGCACACAATTTAAACATAAACATTTTTAATAAAAACAAAAACAAAAAAAACAACAATGTATGGGTAAGTATTTTTATAAAATAAATACAAAAAAATCACATTAGTCCAGGTTCAGGTTGATCCGATCTGCTGTTGGTGATGGTCACTATGGCTAATGGCAAACTGTCTGTTTGACTGATCAGCAGGTCCAGATGTTAAAGGGGCAGAGCAGGATGGAGAGTCTGAAACATTTTATTTAGGAAGACATTTCTAGGAAGTAGTGAGTACAGAACTATGTTTATTTTTTTGCAAATGCCAAGCGGAGGATCAGTAGAAGAAGGGAAAAATGTCCATAAGGATGAAGCAAATGTAAACCATTAGTGAAAACTGGTGGAACAGACAGAGAAATGTGTAAGCAGCTGTAACTAAATACAGGTTTCATATGTCACAATCTTTAAAGGAACCTTAGGAGAGAGTAATATGGATGCTGCCATCTTCACTTGGCACAATTAAAACTAAAACTATATAATGTATTTCTTATGAACTGGATAGACATTTCATTGCAAAAAAGATACTCATACTAAACATTTCTTTAAGGTATGGAAAAGCTTCATAGGTTTCCTTGCATCGCCAATACAACAACAAATTATCGAATCATTTTGATGAACAAAGTGATATTTGGAGAGACTGCTATTGAATGATCAACTAGTGCTGGTTTTATCTGGTTATATGAATCTCTGGTATGATTATTGGGGTCTCCACACTCTTCTCCACCTCCTCTTGCTTTTTTTTTAAATCTACAAATTGGTCGCATATAAAAAAATGTTGGGCTGGAAATCTATGTAATGTTCTAGGTATCTTATTGTAAAATATTGGTCTGCATTTGTCTTTTCAAACATGTGATCTCTTTAGATGCCATGTGCATAGCTTTGACAAGCAGTGCTGCTCATCCAGATTCTGGATATTCGGGTAACCCGGATATCCGACCTTTTTTCAGCTATACGACCGGGTTCGGATTCCGGATACCTGGGCCCAAATCCGGATAGCTATCTGTGGATATTTTGGCCCATAACGCGGATATTCGTGGATATTGAGGATATCCGGTTCTGAAATACTGTAACTAAGGAGATGACATCCTGGAGCCAATCAGAGGGCTCCCAGCAGAAGCCCTAGCAACCAATCACAGAGGGGAACCCTGGCCAGCCCCACCTGACCTCATTGAGCCAATCAGAGGGCTCCCAGCCTAAACCCTGGCACCCAATCACAGAAAGGAACACTGACCAGCCCCCCCTGTATAATAAGGAGGGCTGCCATGATGAGACATATCGTCCTAGCTTGCTGAATCCTCACTGAGAGACATGCTCCAGTGCTGCTGGCCTAGCAAGTGCTGTACACAGTTATAAACGTAAAGCTGTTCAGTGATTAACCCCTTCACTACTATCACTACACTATTGTTAAATCATTAATTAGCTTGATGTCATTGTGTGACAGTCAGAGTGTGTGCTCCAGTGCTGCTGGCCTAGCAAGGGCTGTACACAGTGATAAACCAAAAGCTGTTCAGGGATTGACCCCTTCACTATCACTACACTATTGTTAAATAATTAATTAGCTTGATGTCATTGTGTGACAGTCAGAGTGTGTGCTGCAGGCTTGCTGGCCTACCAAGTGCTGTACACAGTGATAAACCGAAAGCTGTTCAGTGATTAACCCCTTCAGTATCACTACACTATTGTTAAATCATTAATTGGCTTGATGTCATTGTGTGACAGTCAGAGTGTGTGCTGCAGGCAGCTGCTATGTGTCTGTGTGTGTGCTGTGCACAGACCAGGCCAGCTGCTGCCTGCTGGCCAGCTATTAGCCTTAGCTAGCTACAGTATATGTTAGTTAGGTTAGGGATTAGGGGATAGGATTACTGTTATTGTGTAGTTAGTACTGTAATACTGCAGTCAGTGCTAGTAGTGGTAAAGTAGTAGTACTACTGTGTTGGCTTTCTACAGAACTGCTGTGCTGTGAGCAGTGCCAGTGTGACAGTTAGTGTGCACTAGTGTCTTCTCCTCTGTCCTCTGACTGTCAAGTGGCACTTGGCACGTGTCATGTGGCACTTGGCACGTGTCATGTGGCACTTGGCACGTGTCAAGTGACACTAGGCAAGTGACACGTGTCAAGTGCTACGTGATACCTGACACGTGCCAAGTGCCACGTGACACGTCCGGCATGCTCCTGGCACATGTTAAACCTGCTGCTGCATTGCCCTGCTCCTGCTTCCTGTGCTGCTCACACCGTCAGGGTGCCACCGGCCACTCCTGCTGTGCTGATACCACCTATATTTAACCCAAAACGCAATTTTTGCATCATTTTTTGGAGGTGTCTTGGCTGAAAACTGTCATGTCCCAGTTGTGCGGTTGGACTTTGGACACAATGTGGGCTGCACGACCGCTGTCTGGAACCTAGGCCTGATGTTAATTGGCAGCCATTTTTTTTTGGGGGGGGGGGGATTTTACGTCCCCACATCATCAATTAGTGTTCCCCTTTAAAAAATAATGATGCTACATGCCTCATTTACCCTAAAAAACATTTTTAAAGCAATTTAAAGGCCTCTTCCAGTTTTTTCTATCCGGATATCTGAATCCGCCCGGATACCCCGGATACTGAAAATTTTGAAATCTTCCACGTCTTTTGTATCTGTTCAGAGTTCTCCCAATCCCTATCAAGAAATTTGCAATCCATAACCTTCAGAAACAGATACAGAAATTTATATGGAAACAACGTAAACCCAGAATTAAGTATGAAACCTTAACGAGGCCCAAAGATAAAGGAGGACTAGGAGCTCCGGCCCTATGGAATTATTATGTGGCTTCTCATATCACTCAATTAGCTATAGTTAATGCTGGAAAGGCTGCGCCATTGTGGGTAGATCTCGAATCACAACTATTATTACCACTATCTATGCCTGCTATAATGTGGGCAACCAAAATACCTTACCAAAAAATAAATAAAGTATCTCCCACATCAGCACATTCTTTCAAAATATGGCAAAAATATAGATATCCTTACGGCCTACAATCTCCAGTATCTTGCATGACTCATCTACTTAGAAATCCAGATTTCCCCCAAGGACATGACAAGAGTAACTTCATGTGGTGGTATAACAATAATCTGATTTTTCTTGGTAAATTTCTGAAATCATTTAAATTGATGTCAATATCTACCTTATTTGAAAACTATACAATCCCAATAACAGAACATCTTAGAGCCAAAAAGATCCTTCAATTTCTACACTTACTAGATAGAGATAATGAAACTTTGGGGTACACTTCTTTTGAAAATAGATGCAAAGGACGTTCACTAGATAGGGGTTTTATTTCTGAAGTATATTCAATATTGCAACATCACGATATGATCCCTAAATTAAAATGTCAAAATGATTGGGAAAAAGACTGCTCTATAGACATATCAGATGCCAAATGGTCGCATTGCTGTACACAACTTACTAAAAATAGTTTATTTTACTCGTCCATAGAGACATCAATTAAACTTTTCCATAGAGTCTATTATACCCCCACGAAGTTACATTTATTTTCAGACACACAATCAGATCTATGTTATAGAGGATGTTTAAAAAAAGGTGATATATGGCACATATGGTGGGAATGTCCCATAGCAAAAATATACTGGAAGAGAATCTGGGATAAAATCAAATTAATAACAGGTAAATCTATACCTTTCGATCCCACAGTGGCGCTTCTTGGCAATAAACCTACAGGCATACCTTATTCCACACATAAATTCATACAATTTGTTATGGCCCAGGCCAAGAGACATTTAGCCTCAAAATGGCGTTCCTCCTCACTACTGGTAGAAACAGTCTTCCAATCTTTGAATGAAACAATGCAATCTGAGCATATTCTAGCTAAATTAAATGACAAAACGGATAACTTTTTCAAGATTTGGGATAAATGGATATCATGGCAAGATAATCAAGGCCTCTCCTACACACTACACTCATTTTAATTTCTTCTATGTGGACATCACTCATATATATGTTTATAGTCACCAGGGTATATGATATCAGGACAAGAAATCTAGTTATGTTTAAATGTTTGTATATATATTTTCCTGTTCCCCTAACCCTCCCTCCTAAATTTTCACTTCCTTCCCCCAATGTTGGGTCAGTTTGGTGCCGGTTGGTATGATGTGGCAACCCCACCCACGGCACCGACTATCCTAACTTGTCTCCTTATATCATTATCTTCCCTCCCTCCTCTTTTTTCCCTTTAAATGGAGGAAGAATCACTTATTTTACCAAAATATTGTTAGTTATTAAAAGCTATACATTCAAGTATTTCATTTTATCTTAACCATTTATGTATGCTAACATGCTTTTCCCCTAAGTGGGGTACTTGTTGTTATTTATTGTTATAACTATCTGTAATGTGATTTTTCCTTTCAATAAAAACCCTTGAATGAAAATTTTGAAATCGGATATCCGACCTGGATCGGATATTTGGGTATCCGGATCCGAATCAGATCCCGATTTTGAAAAGGGGTATCCGAGCAGCACTGTTGAAAAGTACCTAACCTTGTCAGTTGTTATTTGCTATATATTGTTTCCCTTTGAAAATACAAATGTTTGAAACTAAAAATTAGTTTGATTTAACAGCACACTGCATACAGGCATCAAAACTACATACCAGTGCATTTAAGGAGAATGTGTTCTCTCTATGTCACGCTCTGGTGCGCGCTATCTGAACTCTCCGCCCTTTAAGGGCGGGGATAAGTCAGCCTGGAAATATAAGCTGCACAGGTTGTTGTATTTTGGCCACACCCTGAGGAAGTGTGCATGCGTGAAACGGGATGTTTGGCAGTGCTAGGAGAACCCTTGATGTCACGCTCACACTACGCAAGTCCGGCGGATGCTTTGAACAGACCGCCATGACCTGCATACTCTATTGCTGCTGTCACCACTTTTTCACTAACTAATTGAATGAGAGTCAGACTGAGAACATTAATCTTCAGCACAGCACTTGGATTCTGGCAAAGTTATCCACACGAGCATGGCTATGAAAGCAAATGATTGAAATCAAAGGCAAGTAGCGACTTTGGAACTTTACAACCGCATTGCTCTTTGCTTGCATGCTATCTTGATCCGCAAACTGACTATGACTGTCAGCTACTGCCTTGCTGTTTTCTGCATGAACTGCCTTCTAAATCTGCTTAGCTTTGCCTGATCATGGATGTCTGCTAATAGGACTTCCACAGTTTTACCCAGCTGCTGTGTGATATTAATCTGACATAGAATCTGCATTACTTGTAGGAGTCTGCGAATGGGACCCTAAATGTCAGTAATCATTATCAGTGTTGCACGTACTACTTTTGTTCAGATCTGGACAGTTTCGGTGGTACCTTTTGTGATAAAGGGTGACAACATAATTGTGGCAAAATGTGTACATTATTTATGAGCTTTGATTTCACATTATGATGGGAGAGTTCTCCTTAGATGTTAAGGTTTTATGTGTCTTGTTGGGGGTGGGGGTTTCATACGTTCTGACATTCCAATTTATACTTCTTATTACTTGAATATCAATAAATGAATCTTTTTATACCATATATTACTCTTCATGAGAAGCCTTATTATGGTTATGATTCCTTGGTGGTTTTGCACAACAACTAAATTTTGTTTCACTTTATGTAGTTAGTTAGGCTCTTCAGACCCTGTATCTTCAATTGTACAGTATGAGGAATCCCAGAATCATATCAAGTGCCACTGGATTCCTAATCTGAAGCAGGTGAGCTTGTAAATGATTGCAAATTATATTTTTCTTTATAAAGATGCATGTAAACCTCACACTGATGCTATCATACTTCTTTGTAGCCTCAGTGGCTAAAGTCTGACTTCGAAGTCTATTTTCGACCTACCTAAAGTGCACCTGAAGTGAAAGGGACATGGAAACTGCCATATTTATGGTCTGTTTAACCCCCCTGGCGGTCTTAAAAATTCCGCCAGGAGGCAGCGCAGCAGTTTTTTTTTTCTTAAATCATGTAACGAGCCCAGGGCTCGCTACATGATAGCCGCTGCTCAGCAGGCATCCCCCCGCCCGCTTCGATCACCTTCGGCGGTCTCCGATCAGGAAATCCCGTTCGAAGAACGGGACTTCCTGGAGGGCTTCCCCCGTCGCCATGGCGATGGGGCGGGATGACGTCACCGACGTCACCGATGTCGGGACGTCATTGGGAGTCCCGATCCACCCCTCAGCGCTGCCTGGCACTGATTGGCCAGGCAGCACACGGGGTCTGGAGGGGGGGACCTCCCGGTGCGACGGATAGCGGCGATCGAGCGCGGGGCGGCGGCGATCGGTGTGCTGACGCAGCTAGCAAAGTGCTAGCTGCGTGCAGCAAAAAAAAAAATTAAACAAATTGGCTGAGCAGGGCCGGAGAAAACCTCCTGCGCGGCTTTACCGCCAAGGAGGTTAACGAAGCATATTGCCTAGCTATCCACTAGCTCAGGCATGGGAAAACTTGGCCCTCCAGCTGTTAAGGAACTACAACTCCCACAATGCATTGCAGGAGTCTGACAGCCACAGTCATGACTCATAAAGGCAAATGCATTGTGGGACTTGTAGTTCCATAACAGCTAGGGGGCCGAGTTTGCCCATGCCTGCACTAGCTGTATGCATGTTCTAGGTTCTTAATTCAGGTACTTCCAAAACATAAAATATGAGCAGCACAGCCAGAGAAATGGCATAGTTACAAGGGACAAATATTTGTTAGCGTCCATATCCATCTCACTACAGGGTCATTAGTTGTGTTAAATTGGCCCACCAGCCTTTGTTTGATGTGTGTACAACAGTTCAATTATCATAGACTTCAGTCCTTAATACCTAATTTTCATTTAAATGGAATGAATGTGAGCATAGAGTATTGCATATGATTAAATGGTCTATGCTAGTCAAGGCAAGAATAACATTCAAAAGGCCTGGCAGTATCATAAAACACCAACCCCAATTTGCATTGATTGTATGAAAGGCGGTTTGTTTTGTTAGACAAATTAATTCATTCATTAAAAGGGCCCATTTCTGAAAATGTTTTCCGTCTAAAAGTAGGACTTTTCTGCAGAAAGGCAGCAGGGACTAAAATATTATTTAGGCTTTCAGATGTTTCTGAAACGGAATACTTTGGATGTCTATCCTGATGTCTCAAGCTTACATGGAAGAAGTAGTTTTCTTCTGAAGAAAGTGAGTCAATGGAAGGATAGTCATCCTACCAAATGTATTGCTCTGAGAGAAAATTGGGGCGTGAGTTTGCTGTTTGCTGCTTTGATTGAGATCACATCCCCACACACAACATGCACCACTGAGGACAACCAGTTATACTTCAATAGATGCACATTCCCAGCAGACAGCCCAAAGAATATACAGCACTTAACGCAGGCATATGTTCACAACTCAAACAAACTAAATTCCCAGCATTCTGCCTAGGAGGCAAATGCTGAACACTTAATCCAGACTTTGCAGCCTAAGCTTACAATTTAGAATGAGGCAGTAACAAATGGTTCTTTCACCACAGTCCACAGAACAACTATTTTTTTGCTACGCAAATTGCGTAAAGATGTTCAGAGGTTAAGTTGTACACATAAATGACACACAGGAACAAAGGACAAATCAATTTTCATATTGCACCAAAATAGCTAAACACTGAACAGGTTGTATGGTAGCCTTACAGGTTGTAAGCAGCCCGAGCTGAACCAAATTTAATTTTTTTTAATGTGTTTCTGTATGTTTTGTTTAAATTTAATTTGTGGTGCCAAAAATATTTATAATCTCACTGGTGTTAACAGGTAGCCAGGTTCTTATCAACAGAATATATCATTGCACTAATGTAAGCTGTTTGTTAGCCAGCAGCTTTGCTAATGGCATCAGATTGTGATAAACTTATTTTGTAACCATTCTAGAAACTATAAAGGTTTCATGAATCAAGAAAAATTACTATGTTTGCTTCCAAATAAAGGATTTCTGTAAAGAAAAATAATCTGTTATTTTCACAGAAATAAGTAAATATATCAAGCATACTTGTGGCAAAGTAAACAAACATTATTCGTCTGTGGAAGAGAAAAATAACTGTATAAGTTTGCAAATCCCTCCTCTGCTGACAGCTTTCAAACCTAGCTCAATCCAAGTAAGCCCACCTAAAGGCTGCTGGCTAAGGTGGATTTTCATTGTTCTGTCAGCTGCCAAATTTTTAAAGTGAATGCATGCTATTTCATATAAATATTTACACTTTATTAAACAATGTTCATGACTTTGGCTAGCCTATACATCACCGAGCCACCTGTGATGCCAAGGCATCTGAACCTGATTTGAAATAGACCAAAGCATCTCTTTACAAATGATCTTGTCTTTTCACAAGGTTAGTTGTATGTACAGTATTCTTTGAAGGTTTCCTGTCCAGGTTTGTGCAGATTGCCAGGAGCCAAGGAAGGCATGGATAGCCAGACTTGTCTGCAAAACAAAGATTTAAAATTGAAACACGTTCTCTTTAAAGCATCCTTAAATGTTGATCATTATTAGGCAACATAGCAAAAATAGGTTTTTTTTTGCCTATACATGAATTATACATTGTGAGTTGTGCTTGTTGCTCAGAACTAATCCTATTGGCTAATTTGGATAGCCATCAGCTTGGTTATAAAATCATAAGTTTCACAACCTGCTTGGCCCTCTTTAATTGTATGTTTATGCAGACAGGAAGTCTATTTGCTGTGGAGCGTGAAAATTCCTTAAAGTTGAATTCGGACCTTTTGTGGATGGAATATGTGTGAAAAAAGTTTAAAGATTAACACAGGAACCTAGCCAGCTTATGACTAAAGTTTGCATTTCTTGACACCAAACCTATTGCCAAATCACATGGAGTTAAAATCTCACTATACCTGGCAGGTTTCAAGCTGACCATAAACTGTTCAATCTTGTCCAGCTTGAACAGCTTTATATTTTGTTAAATCAACTGATCTGTACAGATTGTTTATGCAAACCCAAATACTAAAGAAATATGGTAACACTGGGCATAAAAATGGACAATGGAAATTGTCTGCAACCCTAAAGCCAGCAAGAGGAATTTTCAGCTCAGATTGATCTTTATCCCAATCAGTGGCCAATATCCCCTTTCCTAAGAGAAATCTTTACCTTTTCTCAAACAGATCATCAGGGACATCAGTACGGCTGATATTGTTGTGAAACTCCTCCCGCAGTGTGATGTCAGGATCATGGCCCTGACAGTTCCTCTCTGTGAACCTTGTTGCATTGCGGGAAATAATGACTGTTTGCAAGTGCCAAGTGCACATTATCTACTTTTGATGAATGTTCATTTACTGAAAGTTCTATGTACAGAGATCAACAACTTAGGTCAGTTTAGTGTTAGGACATCTGCTCTGGAGATTTACCTCAACGTTGGTGCAGATGTCCAGTATATTATATTTTTGCATGCAAAACTATGATGGAAGCTAAAATTTCTCCATAGACCAGTATTGCATTGTTTGGATGCGGGCGTACATTTTAGTCCAGGGGGGGCGGTGTGCGCCACAGCGATTAACCATTCAATTGTACAGTATTGGGTCAGGGATGCGCAGCCTTCTACCTATATTTTGTTTCCACAGTTCTGTAACTACCAGGCTAGCAGCACCCATTGTGCTATCCTGTTTTGCATGGTAAGTATTTAGTTTTGCATATGTTTCGCATCTGTCTGATTGCTGAGTGTGCATTTGAGCTATTTAAGCGGTGCATATGAGGTGATGAGTCATTCAGTTGTAGCCCATGTTGGTGAGCGCTTGCTCTGTTTTCTGTTGTATGTACAGAGATCACCTGGCAGAGGAGCAGTTGAAAAAGTTGTGGTCAAAAATGGGCAAAATTGTTATTTATCGATATATGTGGGTGCAATTGTTATTTATCGTAATATAGAAAACCGTTATGCTATTTAGCATCTGGCTTCAATTAAATTGAAATGTGTTGTATTATTGTTAGCGGGGATCAAGTGGTGTTAAGATAAGGCACCACTAGGAGGTTCGCAGGGTTGGGCACCACTGGGGGGGTTCCTTAGGGTTAGGCACCACCAGGTGGGTCTTAGGATTAAGACACCACCAGGGGGGTATTAGGGTTAGGCACCCCCAGGGTGGATTTAGGGTTACGCACCCCCAGGGTGGTTTTAGGGTTAGGCACCACCAGGGGAGACTAAGGGTTAGGCACCACTAGAGAGGTCTTAGGTTTAGGCACCACCAGAGGAGGGTACTGTGTGAGAGTAGGGAGAGGTTAGGTTATAGTTAGGTTCAATTATGTTAGGTTATAGTTAGGTTATAGTTCAACATTAAATTTACTGATAATGTAATACCGCAATTAAATTGTTATTTACTGTTTTTTATATTTAACATTGTGCTTAACCACTCGAGGAACGCGGTGTTAAACTCCCCTAGTGACCAGGCCTTTAAGGTCTTGCTGCAGGGTCGTGAAACTCAGCATACAAGTGACCCCCCCTTTTCTCCCCTCCAACAGACCTTTCTGTTGGTGGGGTCTGATCGCTCCCCCAATGTTTATTTTTTTTTACAAAAATGTTATAAAATGTTATATTTTTTTTAATAAAAATGCCTATATTTTTATTATTTCACAACCCCCCCCCCCCTTCGTCAACCTATCACCGCCGATCACTTCTATTTCCCCCAGGGGGCAGCCGTGTCACACGGTTGTCCCCAGTACAGCGCTGCCTTAGATCACAGTGCTGTACAGGTATATTAGACGCGGTTTTACCATCTAACACTCTCCAAGTGGTGATTGCCGCTGGGAGACTGAAGGTGGAACGGAGCCCTGCTTTCCAAGCGGAGATACACACGCATCACTGTGCGCACTCTCCTGCTAGCCCAATAGAAGGCCATTCATGCCACTCGGCGTGAAGTGGTCCTGGGGCTGCCGCCGCCAATTAGCATGGAGTGGTCGGCAAGCATTTAAATTGATATTTACCAATATTGCTAGTAATATTGATAGTTAATATCGCGCCTAAATTAGCTCACAACTTTTTCAAATGTATGCCCTGGCAGGACTAAAGATGCCATACCACCTATGATAAATTTCATAATGTAAATCAGGGAGAGTACATTTTTCTGTGAACAAACTCCACAGTAAATAATTTATAAATTAACATTGTAAAAAATAAGCAATTTTATTGATTACGCTATTTTCACTATAGTTCCTCTTTAAGGGATAATGCTGTATGCAAAACAAACTACCAGTAGCTTGTGTGTCATTCCATACCAGAGTGATAGTCACATAGTATTTGAATAATACATTTGAACACAAAAAGCAAATATGCTAAATGGCACTGCAATGGTCAAATGTACTAAATTAATTATGCATGGTTGTTGGAATATTAGTATTGTAGAGTCTTTTTTTCTGCATTATGTATACCTAAAACCAAGCCACATAGAAAATGAAGTTGATTACTTACCCAGTAGCCATCCTATACATATTCCATTCTGGAAGGTCTCATAGAGATTAGAATTCCTCAGTATGCGACCACAACATGACACTGGATGACCAGCCAGGAAATGTGGAATCTTCATGGAGTCCTCATACGCAAACTGAGAGTACACAAAATCCTGCAGGGCCTAGATAAAGGCATTTGTCGGCTTGTCGCATTTACTCAGGAGCAATCGTGCCAGAAGGGCAACCACTGTGCACATCCATGGAACATCCAATGAAGAAAATGGTCACGGGCTCAACTGACTCAGAACAATCTTGATTTATTATAGCATCTATAGTGATTCCAACACATACATCACAGTGTCAGACAGAGCATGACATTTTAGGATGTTACCTCTTCCTCAGGAGCACTCCATTGATGACGTAAAAGTGACAAGTGACATAACATCCAGCACTTTGGGCATGTAGGTCACATTACATATGTTTTTACAGTAACAAAGATATCACTGCAATGCAATAGCTTTAATAAAAGTTAACACAGGTCTAGATCATTCAAACGTTACAAACCAGCATCACATATGTCATGCCATCACGCACGTCACACCATCATGGACAATAACGATAAAGGCTTACCAGACAGAAATGATCAACATTATAAGGTTGTAACTTTGCAATGTGATATCAATCAATCAAAGGTCACTCTCTGCAGGTTCCCGTATAAAGGTTTTGTTGTAAACTCTAGATGCCGAGGATAAGCCAGGCAGAAACTGTTTCCAGTTGGATGTAAAACACAAGCACATATGCTAAGTGCAGACTGCTATTTATTTCCTCATAGGTTAAAAGCAAACAAGTAGATAAAATGAGAACTTATATGCAGGGCCCAAGCAATGGGTAGAATCCCAAGTATGCATGTGTGTAATAACCCAGAAGGTATAGATGGATAAAGGGGCTGCCTATCTCTTTCCTCATTTTATCTACTTATATTGGGATCCAGAGGTTACAACTAGACCTTTATCCTGGAACCTGCAAAGCGTGACCTTTGATTGATTTCACATTGCGAAGTTGAAACATTATAATGTGGGTTGTTTCAGCCTGGTAAGCCTTTATTGTTATCATCGGTGAATGTTGAGACACCCTGTTTACTTAAAGAGAAACTCCAGCCTAAACAAACATACTGTCATTTAGTTACATTAGTTATGTTAATTAAAATAGATAAGTAATATAATCTCCTACCCAACCTGTTTTAAAAGAACAGTCAAATGTTTGATTTCATGATGGCAGCCATCTTTTTGGTTGACAGGAGGTGACAGGGAGCATGAGACACAGTTCCAACTGTCCTCTGTTCTGAGCACCTCTCCCAGTTGCTAGGCAACATGAATAACAACATAGGAAATACCATCATGCTCTGCACAGCATCAGGGAAAAAAGCCCAGGCTTTTTTTTTCTTTGATGGGTGGAGCTTAGATAAAAATGCAGCTAAAAATGATGCTTTGGTAAGAAAAACAAAGTTCTGATGCTGTGAAACTGTTAAAGAAACACATAGCCTTTTCAGTTCTGCTGAGTAGATTTTTAGTCCGGAGGTTCACTTTAAAGATACTGCATGGTGCAATGCTATGTGATGCTGGTTTGCAACATTTGAATTATCTAGACTTGTGCTGATTGTTATTGAATTGTGATTGGACTTTCGACATTGTCTTTACACAGCAGTGGTCACCTATTAGTTCATTTGCTGATGCTGATTCTTATTTTAAATTTAATGCAACAGCTTATTTCTTCTATCATTCCCTTCCCTTATAGTTGATGCTATTTATGTTACAAGTTGTGGTTGATGGCTGTAGGTGATATATCCACTAGGACATACAGGGTCTTTCATGTTTTAATGTCATTCCTTTCTCAGTACACATTATAAATGTACTTTTGATGGCAGCCCACTCCATTAGCATTTGTATATATTTTCCTGAAATGGCACAAATGCTCTTCAAGAACTTGTCTAATGTGTGGCTTACAGATGCCTGGGACATGCCACATTGCCAGAAATGTACTGTCATATATATGTATTTTTAAGTTTTACAATTTTTCACGACAGTGATCCTTTAACCAACCTTGCGTTCTGATTAAATCGCCAGGGTGGCTGCGGGAGGGTTTTTTTTAAATAAAAAAAAAACTATTTCATGCAGCCAACTGAAAGTTGGCTGCATGAAAGCCCACTAGAGGGCGCTCCGGAGGCGATCTTCCGATCGCCTCCGGCGCCCAGAATAAACAAGGAAGGCCGCAATGAGCGGCCTTCCTTGTTTTGCTTATATCGTCGCCATAGCGACGAGCGGAGTGACGTCATCGACGTCAGCCGACGTCCTGACGTCAGCCGCCTCCGATCCAGCCCTTAGCGCTGGCCGGAACTTTTTGTTCCGGCTACGCTGGGCTCAGGCGGCTGGGGGGACCCTCTTTCGCCGCTGCTCGCGGCGGATCGCCGCAGAGCGGCGGCGATCAGGCAGCACACGCGGCTGGCAAAGTGCCGGCTGCGTGTGCTGCTTTTTATTTGATGAAAATCGGCCCAGCAGGGCCTGAGCGGCGACCTCCGGCGGTGTTGGACGAGCTGAGCTCGTCCAGACCGCTCAGGTGGTTAAAGCATTTCATAGCTTGCACTCTGTTATACATTTTATTCATCATGTTACATCTGTCATTGTAATCACCAATCCTGTATTTTGTACCAGTGTCCATATTTGATGTATATCACTGTCTATATTATTATGTACCCCTTGTTGTTTTCCTACTTTGCACAGCGTCACGGAATTTGTTGGTGGTTTATAAATCAATAATCATCATCATCATTTTTATGTGGGAAAAATTGGCTCGAATGATCTGAAATATTGACAGTGTGAATTGTATATGTTCAATGTGCTCTGAAAAGTAATGTTTAGGCACCGTATAAATACAAGACAAAATAAAAGTTTCAGTTATTGCTCTATTGGATAAAGACAGAATGGAAAAATAAAGATTCACAGCAAGACTAATGTATTTCACCCAGCACCCCACATACTGACCTTATTAACAGCCCCACTTTCTCCCTGCCCCCTACTGAATCTATCAACTTCTGCTGCTAAGAGAGGGAAAGGATTTTGAAAAACAACAAAATGGTGCTTTGTGTTATCAACATTACAGCTGCCTATGAATCTGGAAATATAGGCCCATGGTAATAACTTGTAGAGAACAATGTAGACACATTTGAAATATGAAACCTTGTAATATATTTTACATTTGTTAAGGAAGGTAGGATATGTTTCCTCTTTTGTGATTATGTAATATACTGTATGTCTATGACATCCAAAGTTTGCAATGAACTGAGATAACATTTTAAACCCACATCATTAGAAATGCACTTATACAAAACTACAGTATCTATATCAACACTTAAAATGCCATCGTTTTTCAATAGCAGGTCCATCACCATAACCACAACTCAGTTCAATATCACTATCAATATCTTCACACTCAAACTAAGCTATGACATGTAGAGACATTTCAACCATTTCCTTCCTCTCATCTAGTATTTACTGGAAGTCTGTAGATTAACATTATTGATGTGCAAAAGTGAACTGTACCATTTCACAAACTGGCAAATCGGTTGTATCCATTAATATAAGAGCTTCAGTACCTGGCACAGGAAAGCAATTAGCAACTACCGCTAAAGCCTTATGTAGTCCTCCCCAAAGAGCCATAATGTAATTATTTATGTAATTATGCTCCTCATGAAGCATTTGTCATTGTGAATTTCGGCTTGGTCTGGCCTTCCGATTTTAATAGAAGAGATTCCAAATTGTTAAATTGCTAAAGCTGGGAAAACA